>NC_081406.1:56111551-56454727 GCF_030272615.1 Cryptomeria japonica
GAGCATGATGGTGCGGGAGCATGTGTGAAAAGAGCTCTTACTAGAGAGGAATTGAACTATGAAGGTGGTGCAATGTTAATAGATGCAGAAACACTTGTGCAATGGTGTAACTCTATGATGAGACCATGTAATTGTTAGTGTAGGTTTTTTTATTTTCCTTATGTTAGGGGGTATTTATTTTTCCTACACATATATTATTAAGCTTGCTTGGGTTATTAGGTGTGGTTAATATGATGACACGTGGCAGAATACATTAGCTACATGTGTAACTCTCCACCTCACATGGGTAGTTGAGTTACACACCCTCTTTTGGCTTGTTGTGCCACCTCTCATAACCACTATTTTGTCATTTCCTAAGTGGGTTATGGGGTAGTTGGGTTTCTCACCCTCTTTTGGCCTTATGTGCCACCTCTTATAACTCCTTTTTTGTGTTCATGTAAGGAGGTTATGCCACATGTTTTGACATTTACCAAGTAGGTAAAAACCTCCCATCTTTTATGGGGTAGTAGATAAAACCTCCCACTTTTTATGGAGGTGGGAGTTAATGCACCTCTTGGTTGTATATGCTATTATTTTTCTATATAATAAGCAATATACTCTCACCTTCACCAGTTAAGTGATAGCTCGGTGAGAGTCTTCTCTAAATTCTCTTCTTTATCTCTATTTTTCTCTCATATCAGATTTATCTTCATTCAGCTATTTTGATCTTCGATCATCCGTTTCTTGGAGTTGCATGTGATCTATGACCGACATCAGATCCTAGCTCGATTCTTGCTTCTCACAGAATTTAACATGGTTTCAGAGCCGTGTTGTCTGGTATAGCTCATTGCTTTTCTGATTTATTTGAGAGATTTGAGATTGTTAGATAGCTAATATTTTTCTTAAAAACCAAGTATGCTCTTCTCCTGCATTTTCGTGTGATCTGGAGAATCAAAACAGTTTAAAGGAAAATAAGCTTCTAGTTAAATCTGGTTTTATATATGTGTTCTTTGAGATCTGGGTGATTGTAGCATTTTTGGTAATATTGGAGGCTTCTTTAGCATTTCCAGAGTGTCCAAAAGGCTTGTGAAAATCATAAGTGACTTTTATTTCACCAAATTCAGAGTTTGGAGAACATAGTAAAAAAAAATCAGAGTGAAATATTTTACTAGAGCTGTTTTCATTTCAGCCCTAGTTTTCTAACCTCCATTCATTTCCAGAAAAAAAAATATTTCTGGGTTTTGTTCCCAGCATCGAAAAACTTTTGGGTTTTGGAGGGTTTTTCTAGAAAATTAATAATTTTTGCAGAAATCGAGTTTCAACAAGGCTTAAGACATTTTTCTATCAAGAAATTCAACAACCTTTCTTAAAAGTTGCATAACTTTTGCCTCGGGTGTCAATTTTTTGAAAATGAGTACTTGACAGAAAGCTGGAAATGAGCACTCTTCATAATTGTAGGTCTTATTGAAATATTCTACCCTTCTTTGTGTAAAGCGGAAAAATCAAACCCTAGTTGTTCTCCCCTCCCCAACTCCAAGGAGAGAGAAGGGGGAGTCACTAGGGTTGATGGTTTTCACTTAGGAGAGACTTTACATTCAAAAGAGGGGTTGAAACCCACAAGATCCAATCCCATGTAATGCAAGATTGGATTCTAAATGAGTTTCAAGGGTTGTGACATCAAGGATACCCTTTTTTGTAAAGAATATAGCTAGGAAGATTGAACTAGGAATGCATGTAAAGTAGGAAAGATTCACTTATAAATAGAGATAGGGATACGGGATGAAGCTGCAGACCTGGAATTAGCAGTAAAATGTCGAGATGGTGCTATTCTACAAATTTGAGCGAAAGTTGACGGGACGATGGCACCCGGCTTGCACACGGTCCTCCGAAAAATCCGCGAAACGAAGGGGGATCTATTCGTCTCTGCACAAGGATTCCAGATCTTCAATTACAGTCGCGTACCTGCAACCTACACACAGAAAAGAGAGGAAGATTGGGGGGTTAGGGATGAGGGGTTTTCCTTTAGGTCAAACCCCGGTTTTGGAATTAACCAAGAAATGAGAATGCTGTAAATGTAAATGTTTGTAATGTAAACAAGTACTGATACCTTGTTGTAAGAATGTTTGTATTCTTACATGCGAAGGTGTAATGCATGTAGTATGTTGTATGTTGTATGTGATCTCCTCTTCAATGGTTGAATCCTTGTCTTGAATGCAACACTTAGCCTTGAATGGAGACTTAGAATGCTCAATTGCTTGAAGGGATGCTTGAATGCTTGAATGTTTGAATGTTTGAATATCGCTTTCGCATCTTGCTCGCATATGTCTTCCTCCCTTTTTTGGAAGAGGAAATGTAGTTTATATACTTGTCAATTAGGGTTGATAGACTGATTTTCCCAACCTTAGGCTGACCAGGAAATATTATTTCCCGAATTGCAAACTTAAGGACCCGATGCCCAAAAGACACCGGGCCCAAAATAGGGCTAGGGACCAGGGCGTTGGGCACCATGGTCCTGGGGGACCAGGGCACTAGGTGCCCTAGTCCTGAAGGACCAGGGCACTGGGCGCCATGGTCCCACCTCCCGGGACAGCAGGGTGCAAGGAGGGATCAGGCCAGGGTGCAAAAAAATGCAGTTTTTGGTATTATAAACAGGTTTCGGGGTCTCCCTTCAGATTCAATGTTGCATCACCATCGTGAAGACCCAAATGCAGTCGAAATTGCAAGTGTCGCAATTTTAGGACACTACACTTTGTTAGATATTGCAGGTTGAATCAGCTGCATGTTTTTTTTTCCCTTCTATAGATCATATCTTTCTTCTCACAACTCTATTTTACAAAAACGAATAGTTGTTGGAAAGGTATTAAGATACATTGAGCAGCTATAAGGCTAATTTTTTCAGATTTTGTGTTAAATTTATATGTATTTAAACTTTCTATTTTGGGCATTAAAGCCTTAGAAAGCATTGTAATCTAATAAAATCCTTGTAAATGCACTAATTATAAAGTGCCAACCTTGTAATATTTGGGGGGGTGATTTCAAAGACTAGTGAAAAGGGGGGGTGTCTCTTGTGTCTTCTTTCTTGCACTCTTCTTGACTCTTTGCAATCTTCTTTTCTGCTATCATGGATGCATCTACAGTTCCACTTTTAACACCATATAATTACTTTGAATGGAAATCTAAGATGATAATATATCTGAAAAGACATGGATATCATCGTGTTACTATGGGACTTGAAACTGAACCTCAAGATGCTACACAAAAGATTAAATGGTTTAATAAATGTGATGAATCTTTTGGTACATTGTGCATGTCAGTCTCTCCTGACCTTCTTTTTCACATTGAATCTGCTACTACACCAAATGCAGTATGGACTACTTTGGGAAACCTCTTTCGTAAGCAGGATGAACTAAGAGGTCATCAATTGGAGAATGAACTCATAGGGTTGAATCCAACCAATTTTGATACTATACAAGACTTCTTCACTAAACTTAAGTCTATAAGATTGCAGTTGGAATAGTGTGGAACTAAGAAAGATGATAAACAACTGATCTTGAGTATTCTTTCTAAGCTTGGTCCTAACTATTCAGTGTTTGTTTCTACATTCTATGCTACCAAATGTGCCCTAGGTACCACATTCAAAATGCCTTCTTTAGATGATTTTGCTGCAGAACTCACTAGGGAGCAGGACAAATTGGTTCAAATGGGTACAATAAAGCCCTCTAAGTCACATGCCTTAGTTGTAAATCAAGGCACAAAAGAACAGAAAGGGTCTAGTAAGCAAGATAAGAAACAAAAGAACCAAGGAGAGAAGAAGAAAGATCAGAAATCTGCTACTTCAAAAGCAGACAATGAGACCTCTTCATCAAAAGGTGAACAACCTAAGAAGGAGAAGGTCAAGTGTTCTTATTGTAAGAGGCCTGGTCATGATGAACATAAGTGTTTAAAGAAACAAATTGATCACCTTTCAAATCTTCTTGAAAAGAATAATATCAAGGTTCCTGATTCAGTCAAACAAAGTTCATCAGAAGGATCTTCTAAGGACATAGATAAGAGTAAGGGGAAAGGAAAGGGTAAGGCCCTAGTTTCTATTGCTTCACAACCAAATTCTTGGATAATTGACTCAGGTGCTTCACACCACATGGCTTCTTCAGAAGATGATTTCACATCTTTAGAGCCATGTTCTATGCCTTCCATCCTAATGGGTGATGACACTCTTGTTGAAGTGCATGGGAGAGGGTCTGTTGATGTGGGTGAAGGAACATTTCAAGATGTCCTTTGTGTTCCATCTTTATCAACTAATCTCCTATCTGTTTATCAGATCACTCACACTAGATCTTGCAAGCGAGTTGAGTTCACACCAGATGCAGTGGTAATCAGCGAAATGCATAATGGGTCTACTATTGCTGTGGGAAAAGCAGATCATCATTCTAGATTATATCAGTTTTCTCACTTTGTTCCTGACTCTCCTTCGACAATTTTACTCACTCATGTAGATGAGGTGAGTTGTTTGTGGCATCAACGGTTTGGCCACTTGAACTATCGTTACTTGCAACAACTCAGTCAACAAGAAATGGTTTCAGGGTTGCCTTCTATTTGATTTTCTGATGGAGTTTTCCAGGGGTGCATTCTTGGTAAGCATCCAGAGGAGAAGTATGATAAAGGTAAAGCTTGGAGAGATACATAACTATTGGAGCTGGTACATAGTGACTTGGCAGGACCATTTCCACAACCATCCTTCAGCAAGGCTAGATATGTCTTGACATTTATTGACGACTTTTCCAGATATACATGGGTTTACTTACTCAAACAAAAGTCTGAAGTCTTTGAAAATTTTCTAGATTTCAAAGCCTTTGCAGAGAAACAATCTAGGAAGTTCATCAAGATTCTGCATACAGATAATGGGGGTGAATATGTTAATAATCAGTTTGAATAGTTTTGTGCTTCAGAAGGTATCAACATGCAGCACACAGTTCCATACAGTCCTCAACAAAATGGTGTAGCGGAATGAAAGAATAGGTCCTTGAAGGAGATGGATAATTGTATGATTCACTCCAAGTCTTTGGCACCTTAGTATTGGGCAGAGGCCATCAACTGTGCGTGTTACATCCAGAACCGAGTTCCTCATAAAGCTATGAAGGGGGTAACTCCCTTTCAAGCTTGGACTGGTCAAAAACCCACAGTTAAACACTTTAGAGTGTTTGGTTCTCTTGCATGGGCCCACATTCCAGCTGAAAAATGCAAGGCTATGGACCCGCAGAGTAAGCCTTGAATATTTGTTGGATATCCAGATGATGTCAAAGGGTATAGGCTTCTCCATGCCACTACTCATGAGTTGTTCATTGAGAGGAGTGTTCATTTTGAAGAGAGTTCTTCTCTTACAACTTCTCCATCCACTATCACATTGGAGAAATTGCATTATGATGACAGTTCTTCAGAGGATCTTAATCCTCCTAATCTTGATGAGGAGTCTTCTTCCTCTACTTCAGATGGTGACAGTGATGATGAGGATTCACATTCCTCTCATAGTCATCATTCAGAGGCTGATGATTCTCCCCCAGACTCTCCAGCCTCAGTGCCTCTTTGGGCTCGACAAACATTTGAGTCAGGAGGAGATTGGCTTGGTGATCCATTAGATACTAGAAGAACAAGGTCACAATTTCAGCAAGCTCCACATCTCTTCATTGCTTCAGCTTCTGATCCACAATCCTTTCGAGAAGCTTCAGGTGTTCCTGAGTGGGATGCTGCAATGCAAGAAGAGTTCAATTCCTTGGAAAGGAATCACACATGGGATTTAGTTCCTCTTCCTAAGGGAAGGAAACTTGTTCGATGCAAGTGGATCTATTGAACAAAATTTGTAGCGGATGGGTTGGTTGATAAGTATAAGTCTCGCTTGGTAGGAAAAGGTTTTTCCCAAGTTCCAGGGGTTGATTACTCTAAGACTTTTTCTCCAGTTGCTAAGATGAATTCCATCTGACTTGTTCTTGCTATAGCTGCAACCCATCGTTGGGAAGTTCATTAGATGGATGTGAAGAGTGCATTTCTTCATGGTGACCTTCAGGAGGAAATCTACATGGAGCAACCACAAGGGTTTGTTTAGGATCCTTCACTTATGTGTCAACTTCGAAAGTCTCTCTATGGCCTCAAACAGGCTCCTCGAGCTTGGTATGCCAAGATGGACTCATTCCTTCTGACAGTTGGTTTCACTCAGTGCCATTCTGATCCGAATGTATACATTCTGTAATAGGATGAAACTCTCACATTTCTGGTTCTCTATGTTGATGACTTGTTACTCACAAGGAGTCACTCATCCACCATCAAATCAGTGAAAATTTCTCTACATGATAGATTTTTGATGTCAGACTTGGGTCTTCTGCATTACTTCTTGGGAATTGAGATCACTCAATCATCTTCAGGAATCTTCCTTGGACAACCCAAGTATGCACTTGATATGCTCTCCAGATTTCACATGGCTGATTGTAAGCCTCCACCTACTCCATTTTTGTCAGGAGTCAAACTTGAGGCTAAGTCCTCTTCACCCTTGGTTGATGGCACTTTATATTGACAGCTTGTTGGAAGCCTCATTTATTTGACTCATATGAGACCCGACATTTCTTATGTTGTGGGCATGGTCTCTAGATTCATGTAGGAGCCACATGAGTTGCATTGGAAAGAAGCTAAGTAGATCCTCCACTATATTCAGGGTACTCACAATTATGGAATTCAGTATGTAGCAGGTGTGGATATTGACTTGGTAGGATATACGGATTTAGATTGGGCAGGTGATTCTCAGGATCGTAAGTCTACTTCTGGGTATTGCTTCTCACTTGGTTCTGGTCTAGTTTGTTGGTCGAGCAAGAAGCAATCTGCAATTGCTCTTTCATCGACAGAGGCCGAGTATCGAGGGGCAGTCAATGCCACCACTGAGGCTATTTGGCTTCAAAATATTCTTACTGAGTTTGGTATTCCAGTTAGAAAGCCTACCATCATCTTTTGTGATAATTAGAGTGCTATATAGATCTCAAGAAATCTAGTTCATCATCAGAGGATGAAACACATTGAGATACATATGCACTATATTCGGGAGCTCATTCAGGAAGGTATCATTGATCTTAAGTATTGTTCTGCATCGGAGCAAACTGCGGACATCTTCACCAAACCTTTCACTGAAATCAAGTTCCTTCATTTGCGATCTTTCCTTGGGATGCAAAAGGTGTCTACTTTAGGAGGGGCTTCTTAGTCCTTCATTCTTTCTCTCTCTATTTAGGGGGTCTATTCCTCTTATGGGGGGGATTCTTCTTTTGGGGGGGATATTTATGTACATGGGTACCTAACATGGCCTCATTTGCTGGGACCCATCTTTTCACCCACCTAAGCTATGCTTAAGGGGGTGTTAGTGTAGGTTTTTTTATTTTCCTTATGTTAGGGAGTATTTATTTTTCCTACACATATATTATTAATCTTGCTTAGGTTATTAGGTGTGGTTAATATGAGGACACGTGGTGGAATACATTAGCTACATGTGTAACTCTCCACCTCACATGGGTAGTTGAGTTACACACCCTCTTTTGGCTTGTTGTGCCACCTCTCATAACCACTATTTTGTCATTTCCTAAGTGGGTTATGGGGTAGTTGGGTTTCTCACCCTCTTTTGGCCTTATGTACCACCTCTTATAACTCCTTTTTTGTTTTCATGTAAGGAGGTTATGCCACATATTTTGACATTTACCAAGTAGGTAAAAACCTCCCACCTTTTATGGGGTAGTAGGTAAAACCTCCCACTTTTTATTGAGGTGGGAGTTAATGCACCTCTTGGTTGTATATGCTATTATTTTTCTATATAATAAGCAATATACTCTCACCTTCACCAGTTAAGTGATAGCTCGGTGAGAGTCTTCTCTAAATTCTCTTCTTTATCTCTATTTTTCTCTCATATCAGATTTATCTTCATTCAGCTATTTTGATCTTTGATCATCTGTTGCTTGGAGTTGCATGTGATCTATGACCGACATCAGATCCTGGCTTGATTCTTGCTTCTCACAGAATTTAACAGTAATGCAGTTAAGTCTATGATTTCTAGATATTTTTGGTTAATAAGTGAATCTAACATTGAAAACTATCTAGATTGTTGTACACTTACTGGATCAAGTGACATGCATTCATTTTGAAGTTCAAATGCAACATCAGTAGTTATTTATACTAGACAAACTGCATGCTTTTGCTCTTCATGTATGCATTTAGTGTGGGCTGAATGTGAATCAAAAGAGTGGGTTGACCAATGGTCTTGTAGACCTTTGCAAACCCTAGATACATATCAACTTCCTAGAGCAGTACAAATGAACCACATTGAATCATCAGTGGATTTTGGCCATGTATCAGACATAGTTGAACCAGGTAAAGGGTTGCAATTTGCTACAATTTTAAGCTTAATTTATTAGTATTAACTTATGTTAATTTTGGTATTAACTTATATCCTTCTATTAAATGTAGGTCATGTATATGCAGTTATTGCAGATGAGAACAACGAAGAAGGAACATATTACTTTTTGTGTCATTGTATTGAGGCAAAAAAGAAATTGACTTCTATAGTTGTTGATGGAGAAGGTATTGAGTACCCAATAGGATCCGTTGTTGTGACAGGGGCATGGCTTAGAAGGTACCGTTGTTGTGTCGAGTTGTAGTGAGACTTCTTAAACTTATTTATTTAGTAGTCATTGTATTGATTTTGGCATTAACTTATCCTTCTATAAAATGCAAGTACCCTATAAAAAATTCTAATGCCTGGTTGTTTGAGGACTTTGAGACACATAGACATATTCTTCATTACTCAAACCTTCTTGTTGCAACAGATATTTATTTGATTAAATATCATGGTAGACCTCTTAAAAAGGATTTTTGGAAAGTTTGTGAATCAGACTACGAGGCAATACTTGAGACACTAAGGGTTAGAGCTGATCCAAAGGTTCACTTGATTGATTTTGGGCCATCTAGAAGAATAATTCTACAATATGGTAGAATAATTTTGACAATTTTGTATGTATCTTTTGTGAAACATTGTAGCTTCACTTTTTTGGATGTGCTCTACATGCATATTAGCTGTAATATGCATATGAGCTATAATGTGCATATGTAGATTCCAAATTTTGTATATAAAAACATCAATAAGTTGTAATGTGCATATCTAGATGCTAAAATTTTGTATAAAAAAACAACGAGTTGTAATGTGCATATCTAGATGCCAATTTTTGTATAAAAAAACAACAATGAGTTGTAATTTGCATATTTAGATTCAAAATTTTGTAAATATAAATAGTAATGAGCTTGATCATTTATATTAGATGCCAAATTTTACATATGAAAGTGTCCATGGGGCTGATTTGCAAATGTTGAGAGCCCAAATTTGTACCATTTGATTATAAATACATTTGTAATAAACTTATACCATTTGATTATAAATTTGTTCTATTTGATTATAAATAACTAATTCTGATTCTCACATATGTTAAATAACTTGCAAATGGGTATCTGAATATGCAAAAAAAATTCAAAGTGTTTTGGGAAAGTTTTGAGTTATTGTTGAATTACCCGATTTGAAGTGCTAGTAGAAATAATCTGAAACCGAGAGAGGCCTTTTTCAAGCAGCGAAAGCACAACCCCATAGGTTCAAATGGATCATCCATAAGTGCCACGATCTCTAAGTTACACGATGTCAAAGTTTGACTACTTTTTCCACTTTGAGCGCTCAAGGCAAAACGTCGCTATGAGGTGGCTCAGAATGATCGAACATCTTGGGGAGTGAGACAAGGGCACACCTAGTGTAAAATTGGACATGCTTGCACTGACAGTTCATTCCCATGATAGACAGAACGAAAGATGCACTATTTTGCCACCTCTCACTAATAGTTTTTGATGCAACGGAAAAATCTCACCATAGGAAAAAGGAATCGAGTTGCCCAAAACCAAGAGAGTATTTTTTAAGTAGTAAAAACATGACTCCATAGGTTCAAATAGATTTTCCATAAGTGCCATGGTCTCTGAGTTACGCAATGTCAAAGTTTGACCATTTTTTCCACTTTGAGCGCTCAAGGGAAAACGTCGCTACAAGGTGGCTCAGAATGATCAGACATCTTGGGGAGTGATACAAGGGCACACCTAGTATAAACCTGGCCACCCAGACATGCTCACACTGACGGTTCATTCCCACGACAAGAAAAACAAAAGATGCACTATATTGCTACCTCTCATTGACAATTTTTTATGGCTTTTGATGCGACAAAAAAAATCTCACCACTACAAAATGGAATCGAGTTTCCCAATACTGAGAGAGTATTTTTTAGGTAGTGACAACATGACCCATAGGTTCAATGGATCATCCACAAGTGACATGGTCTCCGAGTTACGCGATGTCAAATTTTGACCCTTTTTTTATACTTTGAGTGCTCAAAGGAAAACATCGCTACAAGGTGGCTCAGAATGATCAGATGTCTTGGGGATCAAGACAAGGGCACACCTAGTGTAAAACTAGCCACCTAAACGTGGTCGCGCTGACAGTTTGTTCCCACAACAAGAAGAACGAAAGATGCACTATTTTGCCACTTCTCACTAATAGTTTTTGATGCGATAGAAAAAATCTCACCACAAGAAAAAGGAATCAAGTTACCCAGAACCGAGAGATATTTTTTTACATAGTGACAACATGACCCCATAGGTTCAAATGGATCATCTATAAGTGCCACAGTCTCTGAGTTACATGACCTCAAAGATTGACCGTTTTTTCCACTTTGAGCGCTCAAGGGAAAACGTCACTACGAGGTGGCTCAGAATGATTAGACATCTTGGGGAGTGAGACAAGGGCACACCTAGCATAAAAATGGCCACCCAAATGTGCTCACACTGACAGTTCATTCCCACAAAAAGCCGAATAAAAAATGCACTATTTTGCCACCTCTCACTAATGGTTTTTGATGCGACAGAAAAAATATCACCACAAGAAAAAGGAATCAAGTCGCCCAAAACTGAGAGAGGATTTTTTAGGCAGTGACAACATGACCCCATAGGTTCAAATAGATCATCTATAAGTTCCATGGTCTCCAAGTTATGCAACGTTAAAGTTTGACCATTTTTTCCACTTTGAGCGTGATGGTATGATGAAAGAATAAGTATCCGGTAGAATACTGAGAGGGGGGCTAAATCAGTATATTGAAAAACTGATACAATGTTCCCAAACTCAAACTCAGTCAAACAAAATAAACATATCTCAATCAAGATCAATATTCATAAGAATACTTGATATCAACTAGTTTAACTGTTATGACAACTTTAATAGTAAACAACTTCAATCTTGTAAACACCAACAATGCTTAATCATAACTCAAAAAACTCATCTCTCAATTCTTCTACTTAACATGTCTTATCAGAAGTTAACCAAATCAACAAATAAGATCACAACCACAAAAGCATTCACCACTTGACACAAACGTTTATATGCAGAAAACCCAAATAGGTAAAAATGATGGTGAGATGAGACTCACAAGGATAGCTATCTGAACTCTTGTGAAGCTTTCCCCATTAGGAGCCAAGCCTATTAAATCTTTACAATAATTCCTATTAAGAACTAATTATGGTTAGGAATCACCCAGTTAAGGGATTTACAAATATGCCTTGATGAAAAGAACAATACCCTGTTAGGAGTAACCTCGCTGGAGGATTTAAGAATCCAAGCTAATGGACCACCTTGTTAGAGGATTTAATGAGTAACCAAGCTTGTTAGAGCTTACTCAGTTAAGGGATTTCACTTCTGCTGTAATTGTTAGAAAACAATAGGTTTTCTTGATCTGTCTGAGTACCACTACATTTGCTTGATCAGATCCTTCTAAGCTTCAATCTACCTTCACTCAAAGTGCAGATCCATTCACTGGTTAGGCAACTACACACTCAACAGGTTTCTATCAATCTTGCCAACAACCTTTACAAACAACTTCATCGACCTTAACTACAAATCAATTAGGTCGGCAACACAACAAAAACCGAATTCTCATCATCAAGATTACAAACAAGTTGGTACAATCTTGACCATTAGAAATCATGACAATCTCTTCACATTCTTCAAGAAATTTCCAACCGCTCCATGATCACCACTTCATCGGACTTTGTAACTCATCACGTGCTGTGCATTAGATACAATCCACATTTCTCCTTCCCTAGACAAACAATAAACATGCCAAAACAATTTGAACATATCCTCATACAATGATCACACATGTCTCCATCATTACCGCTTATCAGATAATAAACCAAAAAACTTGATCAGTTAGGGTTTAACAGCTAATAGGGTTTACCGATTACATTACATAGAAAGGTTTAACCCTTTACACCGGTTCAACTCACAAACTTTACATACCAGTTTACAACATCTTCCACAAAGCTCTTCTTACCGGTTACTAGCCAATATCAAAAACAACAATATCAACAATAACATGAATACCATTATCGGTTCAATTGACATCAATGACAACATATCATTAATGCAATCTCTTTGCAAAATGCCAACAAACTCAAAATTCCAACAATCTCCCCATTTGGAATTTATGGAAATACAAATATCAATGCCTATGATTGTTGTTGAGATTGGTGAATAGGAATCCTGGTTTACATTACCAAGTATTCACCTTGCTCTGTTTGTCTTCAGCCTGCCACTGGTTCAGCTAATCAGACACATAATTCTTCTCCTCAATCACATAATTATTCTCCCCCTTTGAAAGCAATGCCAAAGTGAAAGTAAAACATGTAATTCTTCTCTCACTGTGCATCAACATCATTCTGCAACTTGATGCTCCCTCTGTGGAATACATCCACTTCTTCATCAATCCATGTAAAATTTTGTAAGTGGTTTAGGGATTGATTCAATCAACATCATGCTCAACTAACTTCATGAAGAGGGACAACCCCTAATTGACTTCTAAGCTACTTGAAAGTGGTCTTAGACAGAGGTTTGGTAAATATATCTACAATCTACTCCTTGGTAGAAACATGCTCCAAGATAACATCTTTACTTTGAACTTTTTTCCTCAAGAAGTCATATTTCAATTCAACGTAATTAGTCCTTGTGTGCAAAACAAGATTTTTAGAAATGTTTATTGTACTTGTATTATCACACAATCTTTATTGGTTTGGAGATTTCCATCTTCAAACCTTCCAAAATGTGCCTCATCCACATAGCTTGTGTGCAATTCATATAAGTTGCTACATACTCAGCTTCAGCAGTAGATTGTGAAGTACAACTCTGCTTTTTACTACTCCATGAAACTAGCCTTCCTCCTAGAAAGAATGCTTCACCAGTAGTACTCTTCTAGTCATCAATATTTCCTACCCAATCAGCATCTGTGTATGCTTTCAAATCAAAATTTCCACCATATGGATACCATAACCCATAGTCAACAGTACCTTTCAGATATCTAAAAATTATCTTGGTTGCCATCAGATGTGCCTCCTTTGGATTCTTCTGAAATCTAGCAACAATACCAACTGCATGGGCAATATCCGGTCGACTATAAACAACATAGTGTAATTTTCCAATCATTGACCTATATTCCTTTTCATCTACAGACTTAGATGCATCTTCCTTGGACAATTTACAACCTGTAACCATTGGGTTTCCAACTGGTTTACAATCACTCATACCAAAAGTATTCAAAACCTCTTTCACATACTTGGATTGAGTAATGAAAATACCATTCTTCATCTGCTGTATCTATAAGCCTATGAAATTTTTTATTTCCCCTACTAATGACATCTCAAATTCATTCTTCATTTCATCTGAAAAACAATTACTCATGTCACCATTACCTCCAAATATAACGTCATCCACAAATACTTCACTGACCAGTATTTCATCTCCTTCAGACTTGAGATAAATGTTGTTGTCATCACTGGTTCTAGCAAAGCCTATCTTCATCAGATGAGTATGAAGCCATTCATACTATGCTCTGGGTGCCTACTTTAATCCTTACAAAGCTTTTATGCAATTTGCATACCATGTCTTCCTTATCTGTCAATGCATAACCATCAAGCTTCTCTATATAAACCTCTTCTTCTAGTATCCCATTCAAGAATGTAGACTTAACATCCATCTGGTATACCTTGAACTTCTTATGAGCTGCAAATGCAAGTAATGTTCTAAAACCTTCCAGTCTTGCTACTGGTGCAAAAGTTTCTCCATAATCTTCTCCTTCTTCTTGTGCATAACCTTTGCATACTAATCTTGCCTTATTATGAACTACAACACCATCTTCATTTAATTTATTTCTAAACATCCATTTAGTACCTATAACATTCTTGTTTACCGGTCGGGGTACCAGGGTCCAAGTGTTGTTCTTCTCAATTTGATCCAACTCCTCCTCCATATCTTTCACCCAATGATCATCACCAAATGCCTCCTTAGCACTTCTACGTTCAAAGGTGGAGACCATGCAAGAGTTCTCTCATATTCTCCTTCTAGTTAGTACACCGACATCCTTATCCCCAATTATCTATTCAGGACTGTGATTTAGTCTCACATACCTAGGAATAACATGATCATTCTCTTGAGGTTCAACTTCTTCATTATCATCTTCCTCTGAATTTATTTGTTCCGATTGAACAAGTACATCAAGATTTTCTTTACTAGTTTCTAATTTAACAGTTTCAGGTTCCAAAAGAAAAATGCAAGGATCTTCATCCTTATTCTCAAAACTAGTTCCTTTTGAAGCTTCAGGACATTCATCTACATGAACATCAACACTCTCAATGATTCTTTGTGTCCAGTTGTTGAAGCATTTATAGGCCTTACTCTTGGTGGAATAGCCAAGAAATATGCCTTCGTCACTCTTAGCTTCAAACTTTCTTATGTAATCACCTCTTTTAATAAAACATTTGCTTCCAAATATCTTAAAATAGCTAACATCAGGTGATCTCCCATACTAGTACTCATATGGGGTCTTGTCCTTACCTCTTTTCACCAGAACTCGGTTCATTGTGTAGATAGTTGTACTTACAAATTCTTTCCAAAATGTTTTTGCTACACCTCCTTGTATCAACACAGTCCTAGCAGCTTCAACCACTGATTGGTTGTTTCTATCTATTGTGGTGTCCTTGGTGTAGAAAGCTACCACTTGATACCATTATCATCATAATACTTAGTGAACTCCATAGAAGTGAATTCACCACCTTGATTGGTTCTTAGACATTTCATCTTTTTGCCACTCTCTTTCTTAGCTAAGGCTCTGAATGCCTTGAATTTACCAAAATCTTCATTCTTATCCTTCAAGAATGTGACCCACATCATCCTTGAACAATCATCAGTGAAGATCATGAAGTATCTATCACCTTGAATTCTTCTTGTTCTTATTGGTCCACATAGATCTGTATGAACCAAATCTAACAAGTGCTCTATTGAGAAGGACTTTCTCTTGAAAGTTGAAGAAGTCATCTTTCCTAGCTGACATTCTTTACAAAGAGCATTAAGCAGTTTGTCTAGTTGAGGTAGGCCTCTTGCTGTCTTAGACTTGCTTACTTTAAAAATATTGTCAAAATTTATATGACAAAATCTCTTATGCCAAAGCCAGCTATCATCTATTTTTGCAATCAAACAGTTGCTAACTTTAGGATTGAGATGAAATAGATTACCTCTGGTCTGTTTCCCGATTGTAATCAATTCACCTTTGTTGTCAAAGATTTTGCACATTCCATTTCTAAACTCCAGTGTGTATCCTCTGTCATTAAGTTGTGCCAAACTTTGTTCTTTAGGCCTTCAACACAATAGACATCATCATCATTTCTCTTCCCATTAAGAGAAATAAATCCCTTACCTTTAATCATACAGGGTGAGTCATTACCATATCTGACAACACCACCATCAAATTCCTTCAGGGAAAGAATTTTCCTCCGATCACCAGTCATGTGTTGTGAACAACCACTATCAATGATCCAATCATCAGAGTTATCCATTCTGGATACTAGTGCATTTTGATCTAATATTTCTTCCTTAATAGCTACAAACACAATATCTTCACTAGCATCATCATTAGATTCTTCATCAGTGATACCACTGTCAATAGCTATAAGACAATCTCTTTTGCCTTTACCCTTATACTTCTTAAATTTATCTCTCTTTGCATTCATTTTCACCATTTGGGCAATTTGCTGCTATATGACCAATCTTGTTGCATGCAAAACATTTTAAAGGTAGCTTATCTCTATATTTACCAGTGCCTCTAGGCATTTGTTTTGCCAACAATGCTTCAAGTTCCACTAAGTTGTCTTCATATTCACCATCTCTAGTAGATCTAGATTCATACCTATGGCTAGTATCTCTACTTATTCTCACAGATGGGTTAGAGATAGAATCTCTGAATGCAGATTTTGATTTCTGTACACTACCATCATAGCCATTTAGTTCAAAAGCAGTAAGTTTTCCAATAATAGAGTCAAGAGTTACCTTTGTCTTGTCAATGGATTTCATCTCCTGAATAGTTGCAACTCAGATAGCACAAAATGGTAGTAGGGTTCTCAGTACCTTACTGATTACTATGGCATCTTCCACTTTCCCTCATGCACTCTTTATCTCACCAACTATCTCTTTAATACTTTGACCGTACTGTTGGATATTCTCACCTTCAGACATTTTCATGTCATCAAATTTTCCTCTTTAACTCTCCTCTTTGGAAATCTTAACATGTTCATCACTATTGGAGTTGAGGAAAAATCAACTCTATAGCTCCCAAAGATCACCTACATGCAAACCTGTCACTGAAGGAGAGAAGCAAAAAAGCTATGGGGCCAGAATTCAAAAATCCAGAAAAGAGGAGTCATATTGATTGTGCAACAAGAATGCAATTCAATAATTACAGTTGTTATAAAAATACAAAGAGAGAATCCTTATAAGAGGATACTCGAAACCCTAAAGGTGAAAACCCTAAAGAATTATAAGATTCCTAAGTTTATCTTAAGCATAGAGTATAATAGACTAATAATTAAATAAATAATTATTAGCTAATAAAATATTACTCTAACACCCCCCCCCCCAAGATGAACTTAGGGAGTAGCTGAAAAACAACTAAGGACTAAAAAAGCATGTAAAAAAACATGAAACCAACAATGGGTCCTGACAACTAGGCCTGATGAGGTACCCAAGTACAATAAAATATCTATAAAGTAGAGAAAAAGGAAAAAACCCAGTGGGAAAAAAATTCCTCTCCAAGAAGAGATGAAAGCTCAAGTGAAGGACTAAGAAGCCTCCAAACAAGAGTGTTCCAGAAGATAGGAACAAAAAAGAAGAGAATGAAGAACACCACTGAATCATGAAATAGATACAAACATTATCAAAGAGAAACTGCTAATCTGAAGAACCTCCTCTGAATTATAATATGACTAGGTAGAGAAGATTGTAATATGCATGAGTGCCCTCAAATGACACTACTCAAATCAGATGGCAAACAAAGGCAAACAACTAAACTCAAAGATACAGATGGCATGAAACACCAAAGCCTAAAGAGCTGATCAATAGAACCAAGGAAGAATTAGAACAACAGGACAAACCTCCCCATGATGCTGAAAAGGGAGAGGGATAGGTACACTGAAAAGAATGGCAAAAAAGAACTGCATGATGAAGAACCACGAACATCAAAGGTGCAGAGAAAGTACATAGTGTCGTGGAAGGAACACTCACTTGACACACATCATGAGGTTAATTTCATGGAAGGAACACTAACTTGAAAAAGGTAGATGGCAAACAAAGGAAAACATCAACCCCCCCATGACACTTTATAAGTAGTGCATGTACAATAAGGCACAAGATGTGAAAGATCTTAAGTATACAATGTATGGTGGCACTTTATCTTAGTGTGTTTGCATAAATAAAATACTACAATGATAAGAAGAGACAAAATAATAAAAACTGAAAGAACAACCAAATACAAGACATCCTACTCAAAGAAGAGATCCCAGGACCTAAAACAACCAAGATATTCACTAGAGTGCTGAAAAGAAAACAAACTGAATAAAATATACCTGGAGAAGAATCTAGAAAGAAAAATCATATGAATGGAAAGTACATAGAACAAGCTTTCCAACAATATAAAGTTTTGAAAAATAGAGTCTAGATACTCAAGTTATGTCTTCCAAAGTGCAAAAAAGAACCTCTAGATTTGACAACAAAAAACCCCACCAAAAAGAAAAATCAAAAGTTCAAACCTCCATATCTGGATAGAGCTCGGAAAGAGTTTTTCGACGATATAAGATTTGTTGAAAAATGCCTCTGTTTGCAAAAGTTATGGCAAAAAGGAAAAAAAAACCTCTTTTAGGGCATAAATAGGGTAAAAAATAAAAATAAATAAAAATAAAAAATTCCTAAGTTTAGCTTAAGCATAGGGTATAATAGACTAATAATTAAATAAAACATTATTAGCTAATAAAAGATTACTCTAACAATCACCGCTATAAATCTCTTCAAATTTTGTGCCACACTTCATGTGCAGATTCAAGACCATGAACATCTACATATTCAACATCAAACAGGGAATGGATAATAGCCTCTAATGCTTGGTGATTTTCTTTCTATTATTTCTTATGATCATCAGTCAGGATTCCAATAGGTTTAATATACTTAGTTCCTATATGATCCCAATACTGACTACGAAGACTCTTAATGTAAATCTTCATTATGTCACTCCATATTCTATAGCTATCTTTGTTGAACTTTAGACCTTCTTTCTTCATCATGATCTACAAGATCTTTTCCTCAAGTTGTTAGGCTTTTAGATTAAGAGGACCTGAGATGCTTTGATACCAATTGATGGTATGATGAAAGCATAAGTATCTGGTAGAATACTGAGAGGGGGGGGGTGGGTGAATCAGTATATTGAAAAACTGATACAAAGTTCCCAAACTCAAACTCAGTCAAACAAAGCAAACATATCTCAGTCAAGATAAATATTCAGAAGAATACTTGACATCAACCAGTTTAACTGTTATGACAACTTTAACAGTAAACAACTTCAATCTTGTAAACATCAACAATGCTTAATCATAACTCAACATATTCATCTCTCAATGCTTCTACTTAACATGTCTTATCAGAAGTTAACCAAATCAACAAAAAAAATCACAACCACAAAAGCATTCACCACTTGACACAAATGTTTATACGTGGAAAACCCAAATAAGTAAAAACCACGGTGAGATGAGACTCACAAGGATAGCTATCTGAACTCTTCTGAAGTTTGCCTTGTTAGGAGCCAAGCCTGTTAAAGCTTTACAATAAGTCATGTTAAGAACTAATTCCGATTAGGAATCACCCAGTTAAGGGATTTACAAATATGCCTTGATGAAAAGAACAATACCCTGTTAGGAGTAACCTCACTAGATTTAAGAATCCAAGCTAATGGACCACCTTGTTAGAGGATTTAATGAGTAACCAATCTTGTTAGAGCTTACCCGGTTAAGGGATTTCACTTCTATTGTAATTGTTAGAAAACAATAGGTTTTCTTGATCTGTCTGAGTAGCACTACATTTGCTTGATCAGATCCTTCTAAGCTTCAATTTGCCTTCACTCAAAGTGCAGATCCATTCACTGGTTAGGCAACTACACACTCAACAGGTTTCTATCAATCTTGCCAACAACCTTTACAAACAACTTCATTGAGCTTAAATACAAATCAATTAGGTCAGTAACACAACAAAAACCTAATTCTCATCATTGAGATTACAAACAAGTCAGTACAATCTTGACCATTAGAAATCATGACAATCTCTTCACATTCTTCAAGAAACTTCCAACCACTCCATGATCACCACTTCATCGGACTTTGTAACTCATCATGCATTGTGCATTAGATGCAATCCACTTTGCTCCTTCCCTAGACAAAAAACAAATGTGCCAAAACAATTTGAACATATCCTCATGCAATGATCACACGTGTCTTCATCATTACTTCTTATCAAATAATAAACCAACAAACTTGATCGGTTAGGGTTTAACAGCTGATGGGGTTTACCAATTACATTACATAAAAAGGTTTAACCCTTTACATTGGTTCACCGATTCAACTCACAAACTTTACATACCGGTTTACAACATCTTCCACAAAGCTCTTCTTACCAGTTACTAGCCAATATCAAAAACAACAATATCAGTAATAACATGAATACCATTACCAGTTCAATTGACATAATGACAACATATCTTTAATGCAATCTCTATGCAAAATGCCAACAAAGCACTCAAGGGAAAATGTCGCTATGAGGTGGCTCAAAATGATCAAATATCTTGGGGAGTGAGACAAGGGAACAACTAGTGCAAAACCGGCCACCTGGACACGTTCACGCTGACGGTTCGTTCCCACGACAAGCAGAATGAAAGATGCACTATTTTGCCACCTCTCACTGACCATTTTTTACGGTTTTTGATGTGATAGAAAAATTCTCACCACAAGAAAATGGAATTGAGTTGTTTGAAACTGAGAGAGGCCTTTTTACACAATTACAACACAACCCCATAGGTTTAAATGGATCATCCATATGTGCCACGGTCTCTAAGTTACATGACGTCAAAGTTTGACCATTTTTTCCACTTTGAGTGCTCAAGGGAAAACATATCTACGAGGTGGCTCGGAATGATTGGATGTCTTGGAGAGTGAGACAAGGGTACACCTAGCATAAACCCAGCCACCTGGATGCGCTTGCACTGATGGTTTGTTCCCACAACAAGAAAAACAAAAGATGCACTATTTTGCCGCCTCTCAGTGATGGTTTTTTATGCGACAGAAAAAAGCTCACCACAAGAAAATGGAATTGAGTTGTCTGAAACCAGGAGAGGCCTTTTTAGGCAGTGACAACATGACCCCATAGGTTCAAACAAATCTTCCATAAGTGTCATGGTCTCTGAGTTATGCAACGTCAAATTTAGATCATTTTTTCCACTTTGAGAACTCAAGGGAAAACGTCGCTACGAGGTAGCTCAGAATGATCAAACATCTTGGAGTATGAGACAAGGGCACACCTAGCATAAAACTAGCAACCTAGAAGTGCTCGCACTGACGGTTCATTCCCATGACAAGTAGAATGAAAGATGCACTATTTTGCCACCTCTCACTGACAGTTTTTGATGCGATAGAAAAAATATCACCACCAGAAAATGGAATTGAGTTGTCCTAAACCGAGAGAGGCCATTTTAGGCAGTGACAACATGACCCCATAGGTTCACACAAAACATCCATAAGTGCTTCAACTCTTCTTTTATATGTGATTTGGATGAATAGGTGTGTCTCTTACCCTAAGGCCGACTTGTTATGGAATCAAATTTAAATGAAAACCCTACCTAAGCTAACTCATCCTTAGATAAATTTCAAATCTTCTTTGTGCACTCAAATCTTGTCTTAATTGGTTCTTGAAATGATGAACTTCACTCCATCATCATGAGTTTATGAAATAATAACTTCACTCCAATCTCTTCATGCACGAAGGACTCAAAGAAAACACTCAATCAAAATACACAATATCAGCATTACTAGTGTCGGTACTTGGGTATACACAATATGATCAATAGATAGTTTAAAATTATATGCCATATGAGTTACAAGTAATGAACAAATTGGATCACATTTCCAGACATATACACAATGAACAAGTTTGATCACATTTCAATAGCAAATAACTAAGTTTCAAGAATGTCAAGTTTCATATATATCAAAATGAACAATAATCGTGTACATATAAAAAAATGCATAGATGCCAAATCAATAATAGTTACAAAAATGTGCCATGTCTATCAAAGTCGATATATACATATACAAATGTCAAATATATAAAAAAATTGGTCCTTAAATGAAGACAACTATAACTATATGTCTCTATCAATATCTAAGACTATGGCAGATCATCAAAATCGAGCCTCTTTGAAGCAGTACGTGGCTGCACAAGGACAATGCAAATGTTGAATCGGATATATTTTCTCAATATAATATCAAAATAACTAAATACTGAACTCTAAATTGTTTGAAGTTGAAATGTTGATTACCTCATCTTTGTCTTCTGCAATTGGGTGAAGGTGAGGATCCGTGGGATGTCCTGAAGGAGGTTGTAACTAGTAAAACAACATTAATACATGTTAATAGCATATATGTCAAATAACACATAATAACTAAAAATGAATAGACTAAAAAACTAAATCATACCAGAGCCTCAGATGGATGTGTTGTGGTCATAGGTGTAATACCCTAAAAATGGTCATCTAAACCATGAGCCCCTAATCTCGACAACATCACCAAGGTCCTAACCAAAGGCAATTAAATCAATCTTGAGCACACAATTAATTCTCTAAACATCAAATGTCACATGGCAAATTAATCAACCAATATTAATTAAATATTTATTTAATTAATTAATCATTCCAAGTAAATCATTTTTAAATAATTATCTTATTTATTTTAATTAAATATCTTTTCCATATTTAATTAAATAAATCAATTTTCCATCAAATCAAGAGAGAGGAATTAATTTAATTGAATAAATAAATTAAGCACAAATCTTCAAAAAAGGAAATAAATCAGAAAAAAGAATTAATTGACCAAGAAAGAATTAAAAATTTGAGAAAAGAAATCAATTGGAAACAATCTTGAAAAAACAAATTAAAAATTGATAAATAATCTCAAAGAAAGCAATTAAAACAATTAAATATTCAAATTGAATGAAATAAAGAATAAATCATTTTTTTCTGATTTAATCTTAATTTTAGTTCAGTTTCCTTTAAAACTGAGAAAAGCATCCAATCACATCCATTTACCTCGATTGTGCCTCCTCTTGGAAAATCTTGACCACTCATCATCTTTTGATCTTAGCCGTTGGTTTCTTTCTGAATTTTCTATAAATTCGGGCTCATCTCTCATTCAAGAGGGGCTGGAGAATATATTGTTATTATATTGTTTTTGCTCTAGACTCATTGATATATTGCATATTAATTATTTCATATTGATTAAATCATTTAGCTTAATATTCCTTAAATCTTGTTAGATCAATATTGTATCCATCTAGCATTCATCATGATCATATAGATAAAATCCTTCGTCTTGATGTTGTCTAGTCACTGGTATTGCTAAATAATCTGAGAGAAATCTTATACTCACATCTTTTAGAAGGAAATGGGTCGATTTGTTATGGTTTACTATCCATTGATTATATCTGATTAACCATTCATGTAATGACTTGATTGAAGTGTTGTGCTTAATGATACAGGTCCACTTTTCACACACACATTTTTGGCGCCCACCGTGGGGCAGAAAACTACTTTTTCAGCCTCAAAATCATCATTTCTTTTATCCTACAGGTTTTGTCCATACAGCCTCTGTGAAAATATCATACGAGTAGTTTCACTACATCGTACAACATTATATTGACACCTATAGTTTATCGTATGAAACAAGATCATATCCTTGAAATCGTCATACGAATCAGGATTGTCATTCGTACGACATATTGAAAATTTTATACTCTATCATTTTGTGCTAATTCCTAACTCGTACGACATACTGCTTGTTCTATCTTTTGTCATTCTGTGTTGATTTATAACTTGTACGATAAAAGGTTTTTGTCATTCTTCTTTATGAAGATTGTGGTATGATTTTTCTGACAGATTAAAAATAGACTACCTTTCAGGATTTTTTGGATTAAATTTTGATTATGCTAACGCTGACCCTGAACTATTTTCTGTCTACCTGATATGTTCACAACCTAACTAGCTTCTTGTAGGACATTTGTCAAAGAATTTATCGACCAAACATATGCCTGTCAAAGAAAAAACAACAACATGACTACTGATGCATTGTTTTTGTAGGTTGCCTAAGGATAAATCAATCAAACATTGGGTATTCCTTAATTTTTCTAGGCACTTAACTTGCTATCTGGGTGAATGAACAAATCTGTCTTTTGTGTCTTTTTTGGAAAATTTTGAGAGGTAGGAGAGTATGCTCTTGTCTTTCTAAGACAATTAGAAATCTAGACCCTTGAGGCTTTTTCTTTGTTTGAGATTTGTACATCTTTAGCAAGCCTGCCCTCTCGAGGAGATAATAACTCTATAGCCTTTATGGCCGGTGAGAGGGGAACGACCTAAGTGAGAATGGCTAAACACCAAGTACTCCAACCCACTATAAAATAAACATGATTTGATGAAAATCAAGTCAACGACAGTGCTTGGGAATAGCTCTCCTCAGTACCTTTGGGTATATTAAACCCTGGTTTTCAAGGCTGGGAGACCTCTTAATTGAGTTTATACCTTGATGCGCCAAATGAAACCCTTACTAGATCTGATAAAAATTAGAAGCTACCCGATTCACCCCCGAAAGGTTGATAATCTTTGTGCAAGAGAGATAGTAACTCTCCCAAGGCACTTGCCATATTGTGCCCCCATTAGCATTTGGAGTCGGCTAATGCGGTGTTGAGAATCCATTGTGTGAGACTCAGTAGCTGTATTCTGATTAGCTATTGGGTGTGTACCTAAGTCAGCAAGCAAAGGTTTTCTTCTCTAAGCCAACTTCCATAGGGTTTGCATGTTGTGATTGGAGTTGCTATTCATATTGCATGTTTTCTGTGTTTTCATCCCCCAAACTAAAACTAGAATACTAAAACTGGAGAACACAAATCAACAAACTTAGTGATCAAAACTTTGTCCATGTCACAAACTAGTCTATCCTAGTCAGAAATCAATCCACCTCAGAATTGGTCATGTTCAATTGCCTTATCCAGTCATTGAAAAACCCAAAATTTTTAGTCTCTGATCTGTGAATAGTCGTACGAGTTTGCTGAATTGTCGTGCTGCACCAAATCCTATGTCGTACGAGCATACTATATTGTCATCCTGAGTCCAATCCTTTGTTGTATGAAACCTAGTAGTCTATCATCCTGAGCCATATCCTGTGTCATACGAGACAAAACTGAATAGAATCATTTGTCGTTCGAGACCTACCCATTTGTTGTATAGTACTAGGCAGCAACTCATACAAAATAGAACTGTTGTCATCCTAAACCTGTTATACTATCATACGGTTCCAAAAATATAGTCATATGAGTCTCTGATTTTGTTAGTCTAGAATAGTCAAAACCTGTCCAAAACAGTTTTACAGTGAGCCCAAAACTAGTTATCATTTTCCTTAGCATAAAACAACCTTGATAGTGTACCTCTGTCGTTGCATTGCATGATTTTGTCGATCATCTTTAAGCTAGTTCAAACAAACATCTTACCAAGCCTAAGATAACTTAGATAATGTCTTACACAAGATAGAACATTCCTAAAACCAGACCAGATCTTAGTTACTTCCCTCAAATCACTATGTTAAACGAACTACTAGCTACAATTTGATCTTGACTTCTACAATACATCTTGTTCTCGGTCTTGTCAGTTACAAATGCCTATTCAAACCAGGCACTCCTGTAGTAAAATAGACAAAGAGAAAGAAACACCCTTCTCACTTAATGAGAATCCATTCTTCACAAGAAACCTCTTTCAAAGTAAACAGTCCTCATCACAAATACCAGTTTCTGACATACCAATATTTGGCCAGCCCAAATCTCACACCATGTCTGGAGAAAGGCAAGAAAGAGAAGCTAGTAAATGAGATACTCACAATGATTTCAGTAATCATGCCACTGATAGTGATTCCTCAACTGAATCAGAGCTCCCTGAACCTCCCGAAGATGAAATACTTAAGTGTCAGAATGATAAAGAGTTCTGGAAAATAATGAAGGTCATCATGGCTAGGGAAAAAGAAGACTATTTCTAGAATTGGCAAAGCAAGGTGCCAAACTCCCTACTGGTTATAATGTGGAGACCCTCATTGCTAAAGAAGAAGAGACACCATGGGGAAAAATGAACAAGCAAATGCAAGCATTACAAACTGCTATCACAAAAATAGAAAACAAAGACAAAGCACCAAAACAATATTCTTTAGATACAATATGCCCATTCCCATTTGACAAAAATCTTTACATGTCCCCATTTCCTTCACGAGTTGAGATACCAAAATTTGACAAATATGATCATACCTCAGACCTTCAAGATCATGTCAGAGAGTTTTGTGCTGCCTGTATGGAGTTCATGCATGATCAAACATATCTCATGAATCTTTTCCCAAGAAGTTTAGGGGGTCAAGCAATGGAATGGTTTGCAAGCCTACCCAAAGGGATAATTTTTTTTGAATAACTAATCTAGCTATTTTTGCAACAATACTCGTACAACATTCATCACCCAGTCACTATGATAGAGCTTTGCAATACTAGACGAAAGACAGGAGAACCCTTTCTCACTTTCCTCCAATGATGGAGAAAGATGTTCTCTAGATATTCATGGACTATCCTAGATCTTGAGAAAATGGATATCTTTGTCAACAACTTAGTCCCTAAACTAAAGTATAGTGTCCAAATGCAAGTACACCCCTCATTCAACAAAATGGTAGATAATGTCCTCGGAATGGAAGTCGTGCTTATCAAAAAGGGAGATATCTCACTTTGGAAAGAAACACAACAAGGTTCTAGCTCTAAAGAAAAGAGTAAATACTAGAAATATGGAAAAGATAGCAACAAGAATGTTGTTAATGATGGAGTGGTAAATACTGTCCAAACAAAAACAAAATCCACAATATTTAACTTGGCCAGTGGCACGCAAGCACTCAAGGCACCTGAAACTACAACAGAGAATCCCCCAAAGAAAACAAGAGAATGGTTTAAAGACAAACCTTGGGTCTCAAAGCCTAAGCGTGATTTTACTTCTCTAGATGAGTCATATGAATTAGCTTTCAAAACTTTATTGGCAAATAATTTGATAACATTACCAGACAATTCTAGACCATATGACCCAGAAATTAGACCCAAGTGGTGGAGAGAAAATGAATACTGTGACTACCATTGGAACAAAGGGCATAACATAAACAACTGCATGAAACTCCGACATGAAATCCAAGATCACATTGACGCAGGAAAGATTGTTGTTGTAAATCACGTGACAAATGCTGATCATAAGGCCTTTATAGATCCCTTACCAATGTATGAACAAGGAGATTCCTCAAAATCCAAGGGAGGAGCTAGAGTCAATTACACTTACACTAACAACGATAATGTGATCAACATGATTGAATCTATTCAAGCTGAATATTGCAATGTGATCATAGTCCCAGATCACCAAAATCAAGCACAAACCGCTAATGTTGTGACTCGCGCTCAAAGGAAAATTACACTCCCAAGAGCTAATTCCTCAACGTTCGATCAAACAACATCAAATCTGCCAAATAGACAAACAGACACAATCGTGGCCAAATCAAAACAATTGGCTTCATCATCTTCTCCTGGTTATAGTATTGTTGAACAATTGAAGAGAACCAATGCTTAAATCTCCATTTTGGAATTGCTCAAGATCTCTTCTGCTCATAGAGAGGTCCTAGACAAGGCTCTACTTACCACCAGTGTCCCTAAAGATTTAGACATAGATCAGTTTCAATCTATGGTGGGTCACTTGACCTCACCTCATTACCTCACTTTCTCTGAAGAAGATGATAACTCATTGAGTC
This sequence comes from Cryptomeria japonica, assembly GCF_030272615.1. Lineage (NCBI taxonomy): Eukaryota > Viridiplantae > Streptophyta > Pinopsida > Cupressales > Cupressaceae > Cryptomeria > Cryptomeria japonica. The sequence goes on from NC_081406.1 coordinate 56,139,113, forward strand.
ACTCGAATAACCAACCATTACACATAGAAGCCATGATTCATAAACACTGCGTTAAACATGTTTTGATAGATGGAGGCACTGGGTTGAATATTTGTACCTAAAATCTATTGACACAGTTGGGATTCTCAGAAAATGTTATTGATCCAACAAAGAAGATAACAATCAAGGCTTATGATGAAGAAGAAAGAACTTCTAAGGGTCTGGTACTATTACCAATCAGAGTAGGACCTATGGAAAGAGATGTCATTTTTTAGGTCTTGGATCTTCCTCTTTCGTACAACATCTTACTAGGTAGGCCATGGGTTCATGACATGAAAGAAGTACCATCTATGTATCATCAATGCCTGAAATTTCCTCATAATGGAGTTGAAGTCACTATTCTGGCCGATGCAAGCTATACCTGTAGTGCGTTAATGCAGGGTGCTAATGGTTTTGTTCCTAACAATAGAGCAGCTTTTGTAGCTGAAAGTTCAGAATCTTTGATGAGAGATTTAGAAAAGAAATTAAAAATCACAAACACTAGCATGGATGGCTACAAGATAGAGCCTATACTCTCACTAACGTCTCTTCCTCCATCACCAAGACAGTCGGGAAAACCATCAAAGGTTATGAAGCCACAAAATTCAGCTCCAAAAGTCATTTATGATGGCTCCTTTATACAGTCCTCTACTTCTCTTGTAGGAGAAATAGAAGAGGATGATGTTCTGAAATCAAAGAAGACAATGCAAGCAAAGAAGTATGACATTGTGAGATATCTCCGACACAATATGGTCCAGGATACAAGATGCTTCAATGCATGGGATATTCAGGTACTGGTCCTCTAGGAAAGCGTCAACAAGGTATTGTTGAACCCATTCAGTTACAAACTAAGTCTGTTAATGATAAAGCTAGATTGGGATATGATCCAAGAAGGCAATCAGATCAGAAGCACATGCCTCACCATTAGCGTAAGTGGAAGAAAAAGGTACTACCTTTAACAATACAAGAGATCAATACCCAACAAACCCAGGAAGAGTGTGACAATGAACAAAAAGTATTTCTCACCCAGAAAGAGGAAACAAATGATAGTCAAGATCCAGTTGTATCGGCTGTAATACCACAGGAGGTAGAAATCCTAGAGGATATGAGAGACAAAGTATATAGGATCAGAGATTTGTTTGCACCACTAATAGTTCCAGTCACATATACTGCCAGACAACTAACAACAGATTTAGAAACTGATTCAAATGAGTATGAGTGGGGTCGAGACCATATTTCAGATATATCTACTACAGAAACCCTTGAAGAATCTAAAGATATCATAGATGACACACAAGAGCTGATATGCCTAAGAATGTAAAAGGAGATAGAAGAAATCAGACTAAGGAGACAAGAAGACTATGAACGACAGCTGGAGAAAGATCAGACACAAGCAATTCCTTCACCTACCAACCCTTCTAATGAAATAAGACAAGTCGGGTACGAAACTACACAAGAAGAACTAGAGGCTACATCAACAAAACCAGTCATCAGTCCAGAAGAAGTTGAATGGAACAGATGACAGGGATTAATAGAACCATCAAAGCTATGTTCACAAGTGTGTCAAATACAAGCAATCAATGAACCAAATCACAAAGGGACTTGCAACATCAAAGATGTGGGTGTTGATACTATATATACCTTTACTAAGCCAATTGAAGATGAGTTAGCAACTTCATCCTATGACTCTAATGACTTAGAAAGGAGCTCTATTTATAACAACAACTATTCAACAATGCATTATGACTACTCTATCATGAATGCTGAGATACTATCTATTGTCACACCATGGTATATAGTCCAGTCTAAAGTAGGTGATGATGCTAGAAGTAGGTCGGTTGGGTTAGGTCCAATAAATACTGACATGAATTTTGATAATCATGTCGTAACTCTTCCTGGTCTCAAGACACATATGCAAGGTAGTCTTCTAGAACTCGACTGGTCGGTCTGAAGTCATGATGATAGTACCGTGCACTCCCTTGAGCCTATTCCAACCTTATCTTTAATACATCCAGAACTGATTGATTATACTCTTTATAACCAACCCTTGAATGTCCCTACCTTTGCTACTGACTATACATTATCCTACTATATCAATGGAGTTGAACCCCTATGCTCTTCCACCAGTGAATAGAATAAGAACATGACTAAAGCAGATATCAAATATCTTAGTCGTAAAAACAAGAAAAATAAGAATAAAAGATATGATGGTGAAAACCACATTGTGGTGGTGTCAGACTCTAAAAAAGAGAAAATAAAGGATGTACTTAAAGGTGAAAACCTCTCTGAGGAACTTGAAGGTGAGATACTTGATATACTACCGAGTCACTTCTAGGAGAGATCTTCCATATTTATTGAGCCAACTTAGCCAGTTAACATTGGGAGTCCAGAGATACCGCATATCATTCATTTAGCTCAATCACTATCAGCAAAAGAGTTAAAAGATTTCAGTAATTTGCTTTTAGAAAAGAAGATCAACTTTGCATGGACATACTCAGATATGCCAGGACTCGATCCTGATCTCATCATGCATCATCTCTCTATTACACCAGGAGTTAAACCAGTCAAGCAAAAACTTTGAAAGATGCATCCCCATGTGGCACTGCTAGTCAAGGCTGAATTAGAGAAGTTGCTAAAAGATGGGTTTATCAGAGCTATAGATTATGTAGAATGGATATCAAATATAGTGCCTATATCAAAAGAAGACAAATCTATTAGAGTTTGCACAAATTTCAGGGATCTCAACAAGGCGTGTCCAAAAGATGATTTTCCATTGCCCAACATTGACATGATAGTAGATATGACTATTGGATATGAGATGTATTCATTAATGGATGGATTCTCTAGTTACAATCAAATCAAGATAGCACCTGAAGATCAAGAAAAGACAACTTTCACATGTGCATGGGGAACCTTCTACTAGAATGTTATGTCGTTTGGTCTAAAGAACATGGGAGCAACTTACCAAAGAGCAGTAACCACTATCTTCCATGATATGATGCATAAAAATATGGAAGATTATGTTGATGACACCCTGGTAAAGACTATGAAGAGATCTACACATATTCAAGAGATAGGCCTCATACTAGATAGAATGGAAAGATTCAAGCTCTGATTAAATCCTAAAAAGTGTACATTTGGAGTCACATCAGGAAAATTGCTTGGTTACATAATTTCAAAAAAGGGAATTGAGGTTGATCCTAAAAAGGTCCAAGCTATAATGGACATGCCTCCACCCAATAATATTAGCTAGATGAGAAGTCTACAAGGCTGTCTTATAAGGCATTTTATATCTCAGCTAGCTGACAAGGCTCAACCATTCATGAAGGTATTAAGGAAAGGGATTCAATACAACTGGGATAAAGATTGTGAATGACACTTACAATAGATCAAAGAATATCTCTCTAATCCACCCATATTAATGCCACCGATTCAAGGTAAGCCACTGATCCTGTACATATCAGCTACATATACTTCACTGGGGGCACTTCTGGCACAACAAGATGACAATAAAAAAGAATGAGCTATTTATTACATCAGCAGAACATTGGTGTCATATGAAATGAACAAGACTATAATAGAGAAGGCATGCTTAGTATTGGTCTTTGCATCACAAAAATTAAGGCACTATATGTTGGCACACTCTATTAAGCTGGTAGCTAAGATTGATCCACTCAAATGTCTTCTCAATAAAGCAACGCTTATAGGAAGACTGGCTAAATGGGTCATGGTTCTTACTGATTTTGATATTGAATATGTGGAACATACAACCATCAAAGGACAGATTATTGTAGACCAACTTGCTGATGCTCTGCTTGAAGACAATCAACCTCTACATATAGAATTCCCAAATGAATCAATCATGCACCTTACGGAACAATCATGGAAGATGTTCTTTGACGGGTCCTTCACTCAACATGGTTCTGGCATTGGGATACTTTTTATTACTCCCAAAAAATACTCAATTCCAAAAGCTTACAAGATTCTCTTCCCTTGTACAAACAACATTGCAGAATATGAAGCTTTGGTAAATGGGATCAAGCTAGCCATCGAATGGAAGATTGTTGAAATACACATTTATGGAGATTCGCAACTCATCATCAACCAAATCAATGACCTATATAAGACAAGAGATGAGAAATTGATGCCTTATAAGAGAATGGTGGATGATCTCAAGAAATACTTTACTTCTATATCATTTCAGCATATCCCCAGAACAACAAATAGAGTAGCGGATACAATGGCCACTCTGGCATCTATACCATAGCTACAAGAGTCTAACTTTCATTTTGAATTCCTGGTGGAAGAGTTACATTACCCTGCCTATGATTCTCTCGAGTCCTAGGTAGTCTATTCTATTATTGGACATGACTCATCTCATTATAGCCACATTTACTCTTACCTATGTGACCAAGTTGTCCCTACCAATCTTTCCCGAAATGAAAAATGGAACCTAATCCGAAACGCGTCATGGTACGTCATCATTGCTAATGACATATTCAAGCAAGGTTTAGATAATACTTTGCTTAGATGTCTAGAAACTGAGGAGTCTCAACACACATTATCTAAAGTTCATGAAGGTGTTTGTGGATCCCATTCGAACGGTCTAACTTTAGCACGAAAACTACTAAGGGCTGGCTACTACTGCCCAAACATGGAGAAAGATGCTATAAAATTTGCTAAAACCTGTGAAAAGTGTCAACTACATGGGCACCTTATTCATGCTCCAGCAAGGGATCTCATACCCTTTGTGACACATTGGCCCTTTCAGCAATGGGTGTTTGATCTAATTGGTCAAATATATCCTACATCATCTAACGGCCACAAATTCATTATCACTGCCACTGAATACTTCACTAAGTGGGTAGAAGAAATTCTACTCATCAAAGCCATAGGCAAACAAGTAGCTCTCTTTATTCTTAATTATATCATCTACAGGTATGGTATACCTTCATCCATCATAACTGACAATGGAGGAAAATTCAAGAACAAAGATCTGGCTGACCTCTATGAGAAATTTAAAATCAAACAACACTGGTCTTTAGTATATTACCCTCAAGGTAATGGACAAGTAGAGGCATCTAACAAAAAACTACTGACTATCTTGCACAGAACAGTGAACAAATCCGAGAAGGATTGGCATCTGCAGCTCAATCCTACACTATGGGCTTATAGAACAAGTATCGAAATACCTATTGGGGCTACACCTTTCTCATTGGTGTATGGGTCTGAGGCAGTACTACCTATTGAAGTGGAAATACCATCTCTGAGAGTATCATTGCAAGGTCTTCTTACTAATGAAGACTATAGAATATCTAGATTGCAAGAGCTCGAATTGCTAGATGAGCGTCTGGAAGTGGCATTTGATCATCTCATAGTGTATCAAAAGAGAATGTCCAGAGGATATAACAAGTAAGTTCGACATTGCGAATTTCAGGTTGGTGACTTAGTTCTAAGAGAGAATCCTAAAAATCAACAGTTTCAAGACAACAAAGGGAAGTTTGAACCCAACTGGTTGGGTCCCTATATTGTTACTACAGCTTTTGGCTCATGTGCCTATCAACTCTCAACATCAAAAGGAGAATAGCTCCACGAGCTGATCAAAACCATCCATCTGAAGAAATTCTTTACCTAAATATTTTCTGCTCTAGCAGTCTATATGGTGAAAAAGTCATGAAAAAATCCTAAAAAATCAGAAAAAGTTCTGAAGAAATCATAAAAATCATAAAAAGTCCTGAAAAAATTCAAAAAAAAAAAAGAGAAAAACAAAAAACAAAAAAAAAAAAGGAAAAAAGAGAGAAAATGCCCTGGTGAAAACCTGGTAAATAGGCACCTCGGTAAAAAAAAAAATGAATGAATCTCTACCAAACAGGTGAAAATCTATTCAACAGGCACCTCTTGTACTCAAACGCTCCATCTATCAATGCAACGTTGGCATTCCCACTTTCATGCATCTTTTCTTTCACTTGTACATATTTCAGTCACTTTTGGGACATCCTAGTTCATTGGAACCCTCATGGTTTGAAACCGATCATTGTCCTAGTCTTAGGTTAATCAATAGAACACATTACATGTCCCAAGTAGTATCAACCAAGTCAACCTTACGTTAGTGAAACCTAGTCATCCACTCTGAGTCAGTTACCTATCTCCTAACTACTGAAGAGTTTTATCACTGAGTTAACAAGCAAAACAACAAAATGGAAAACAATCACTAAGTTGTCTTTTATATTGGTTTTCAATTATTATCCCTCTGAGTAACTTGAGGAAGTCTATCTTGACTAAGAGGAGCAAGGATTGGGGGCATAATATTTTCTTTGTTTATTTTCTTGTAGGAATGATTCGAATGATCTGGAAACATCTAAATTAGCTGGGTGTCTATGATAAGAGCCTTCACATCAAGGTGAAATCACCTCACATACCTCGACTCTGCTTATTTAAATGCTACAGGGAGGTTTCCATATCATTTCTTTATCTGTTTTGAGGGAATTTCTTCATTGTGCAATCCGTATCCATGCATAATCTGTCCAAGGATATGAATGAGAAAAAAGGGTCATTGCGGACAAGATAATTAATATTGCACATGAAAGGTAAGGAACTCTAATCTACTTGTTGTGGTTGTAAAGCGCTCAATGATGAAAAAATAGGCTTTTCAAATCCAGTGACTAGGTTTAGGTTCCATTTCGCATATCATCTTGCATTTCATTTTGCATCTCATGAATTTAGAGTGATTTCGATATAATAATAATGCTCTCTTTATCTTCTGAATGAGAGTTGGCAGCATCATCATTTCTCAGCTAAGTAGTCTCTTTTTCATCATCATTTCTCCGATCGAGTACTTGTGTATTGAGATGTTAGCTGCATACATGGGCATATTATATAGATTCATACATTCATTATTACTCATTTGCATTCACCTTATTGCATTGTAAAAAAGAAAAACAAATTGCATCATTCATATTGCTCGTTTGCATCATCGTTTATTTGCATATGAAAAGAAACAAAAATAGACATCCATGATCATTTACATTCATACATTCATACTGAAAAGAAATGCATACATATAGAATAAAGCATATAAAAGACATCTCATAAGAAAATCAACACACGTACGATGAAGTCAAATCAGATCACGTATATATATCATGTCGAGTATAAGAGTACAAAGTGATGTCAAATGACATATACAAACTCCCATCGGAGCAAGAATCGTATAGGCTACAAAAATGGGTGTGTCTATAAAAAAATATCTGAGCTACACAAAAAGGAATAATCTAGCTCGCACCCTCTCCCTCATCGCCTAGTGGAGGAGGAGGAGCCTGATGCCTAGGATCCTATCGAGGTGCTTGTGCTCCCTCTGATTCGGCCATATACTGCGAATAGGGTTGCACTTGCTGTGCAACATGAACTATAGCACTATACGCTGCTATGTAATATGTTGCCCTACTGCTCTAGAGAAGGACCTCCTTTCATAGAGACTCTATCTCTGCTCTCAACTTTTCTCTCAATACTATGATCTGGCGATCACGCTCGGCCCTCACCTTGGCTAGCTGTCGGTCTCACTTCGCCAGCTGAGTCTATGCCACTGTTAACTGTGACTGTAGCTCTGCAAGACGTACCCTCATCAACCATCCAGTATCTATCCCTTGCTCTCTCGTAGGCCCCCCATCTCCACCCCCATCTTCATCTCCACCACCACCTCCACCCTGCTCCTCTCTCCACTGTCGCACCTATCTAGGATCTTCTCACCCCTCCTCTGTCCCACCCACTCGCCCTAGGGATCCACCCTCACCCCTCTACTGCCCACCCTCAGCTAGTACCCTGCTACTGCTAGCACCTAGATCACCACTACCTTGTCATGGAGCCTTAGCTCTCAGTGCCTGACCTTGCCTCTGGCCCAATCTCTATCCCATTCCCTATGCTAGTGTGAGGGCATCCTCGTCAACATCCTCAATATGAGGAGCCTGCTCGCTTGGGTTTGTAAATGTGCGAACAGATGCTGCTGAAAATGATCTTTGTACTAGGGCAATACCCCCGCATCTGCTACATCATCCAGGTAATCCCACCGCAAGTGGTGTAACCCTGTCAACTCCTACATCACCAACGCATATGATAACCACAGAGACCATCCCTGTCTCTCCTCATCTGCATATTGAGCATACGTTGTATACTCCTGTGAGATTCCTAGGGCCAGCCATACTGCCTCATCACTCACGAAAAGAAGAATCGCTCCACAATAGTCTGTGACCTCCTGGTGTAAGAGCACCCTACCAAGCTCTTCCTCCTTCTTTGTTTTTTTGGTGTTATGCTTCTTTTGAAGCCATTGTATATGTAATAAGAGCCATGAGCTCATTTGTTCTTGACTAGGTCCTTAGTGTTTTTGTTATGATTTCTTATGTAGGAGAGGTTGAGTGTTCCTTGGATGTGTGTTAGGCCTTATTGGCATGTTTTTGTCCTTAGGATAGCCCAAAATAGGCCTAGGAGTCATGAAAAGCAACAATGGTAAAGTTTCTCAAAAGATGCAAAAGTTGTATGACAACTTTTAAAAGTTGTCAAGCAACTTTTCCACCCAAAAGGTCAAAGACCCTTATTGAGCATCAAGAACCCTAATTTTGGCACATTGACTAAGGTCTAGGTAGTATAAGATGTTTCAAACCCTAAAATATGGGGGGTTAATCATTGTTGTACGGTCCAAGTAAGGAAAGCTTGACTATGACTGTTTTGTTGGTTACCAGTCAGTTTGAATGAAGCAACCGAGCAAGTTAATGGTTTGATCTGAAGACTAAAATGTGTGGAAAGCTTTGTGTAGTGTTTGATCTTTCATTTTTGGGCAATTAGATAGTGTGTGCTGCAAGTTTAAGTCCTTTTGTAAATAGTTTGTAAAATACACTGTCACTGCCCAGTTTTGGGACAATTTTGTACTAATGGGTTAGCATTCCATTCTCCATCGTGGAGCCACCATGAAACCATGGGGAATGAAAGTGAACACCTTGTACTATAATTCAATGCAAGTAGGGCCTTTTTAGATGTAGGGAAGCCAACCATTTAGCCACTCCTAGGCGAGACTGGACAGTGCCCGGTTAGGAATGGTTGTTGGTACAGAGGTCCGAGAGAGCAAGGTTGGTCAAATGAGAGTGCACCCTTTGGAGGAGGTGTAGAGGAGTGTGTGAAGCACCACTGATGTGAAGGAGGAGCCTCCACTAATCCAAAAAAGGTGGCTAAAACATAAAACATACATTGTGACCCAGGCAGACCATAAAAAACCCTCACAAAACCCTTAAAACCCCAAAATTCGCCCAAGGCACTGTACGGCCACTTGGAGGCCCAAAACTAGAGAAATCCTTGAGCCCTTTCCAAATGAATGGTAGTCCTTTTTGGGATTTTGGGTATTTTGTTCATCATTTGCAAGAGAGAGCCCTAAAAGTCCGAATTGGAGGCCTAATAGGGGCTTTTCCTTGTAGCCCTATTTTGTGGGAAATGAGAAAAATGGTGGAATTGGTAGGAGGGATGGAGGTTGCAACTTCTTGGGGGCACATGGATGGATGTAAAACATGGTTTAAGACCTTTCCTAACCTTGCTAAGACCTAGGAAGTAGTAGGACAAGCCAAGCCCTTTTTAGCCATAGTAAGGGGTTTTGAGTCTCACGAGTAGGTGAGACCTTAGGAGTAGCATTGCAACTCATTGGTGGGTGGATTGGACAAGGTCGGGGGATTCCTCAAGAAAGGGAAGTCCTAGAGGCCTTAGGGTGTGAAGAGAACACTAGGTGATCCAAGGGAAGGATCCAAGAGCATAGACTAGGCTAGTCTATCCCAAACCCCATCCCATCACCTCCCAATCAGTGGGTGTGTAACAAACAGGTTCCTGCAAACTAGCTGCTAGTCATCCCATGACTCCAACCATCTGTATGGTCTCCATATGATGGCTATCAGGTCATCGAGCTGCTATCTCCAGAAGTCTATCTTGCCCAGATGGGGCTATGTGATATATTCGGCATACCTGTAAATGATCAGCTACCCAAGCTCTCTGCTATCTGCTACTATGGGCCGACAAATAGGAAGGTGCTCCCAAGCCCACACTTGTAAAATGTACACACCCACAACTATGCTCTGCCCATCTCTGTATACGATCTCATGCATCTCTCGATACATGTGGGCCAATAAACAAGAGCCCCAGCCAAGTCTCTAAGGGGTCTCTATCAACCTCTCTAGCATCCAGCTCCATCCGCTTTGGAAACCCTGTTGCCCCCTTTCTGGCATTAAAAAGCACTTGATGAACCCTACTAGAACACATGCTAGGGGATACTCCTCACTGTATCTACTCATAAGTATGTCCCAACTCATGGAACGAGTCAAAATGTCTGGATCCCTAAATACGTTCCCCATTGCCTGCAGTCCAGGTAACAACATGGTATCATAATCCACCTTATCCCTAGCAAAAGGGATATGAAGGATCCTGTACACATCCTCGGGAGTGATAGTCAACTCCCCAATTGGCAAATTAAATTTATTATGCTCTGAATGAAATCGCTCTACCAATGTTGTGAGCATCCCGTGGTTCACATGGATACTAGGTAACCTCAACAGATGAGTCAAGCTGCACATATCAACATGAGCCTGCTCAACCTCAGATAAATCTCAAACTAATGCCATAGCAGGAGGATACACACATCTAAAGAGCACTGGAGGTAAGCGCACCTACAAAAAACCCAACAATGAAACATCAGAAAACATTCCAAATGAGCCTACAGGAGAAGCAAAACATCACGCAAATCCAACTAAGTCAAATGCAAAATCAAATTTTCACATTTACACCCTCAAAAATGCTCACTGTCTTTCGTATGACAAAACATAGAGAAACAACATTTTGTATGAGTCAAGAATAGGTGTCGTACGACAAAACAATCTCAAATGACAATTTATTAGACTCCGCACGACAAAATGGTCTTGTTACAAACCTCTTGTATGAGACATGGGTGGCCCTAGAATGACAAAACTAATGGGCTCAAATGACAAAAGACATTTTACCAGTTTCTCATACAAGATAGGATCCTGTCTCACATGATAGACCGGGATACCCGACCCAAAACACGTGGAAAACTTGAAAAATGCATTAAAAAAAATCAAAATTGGAAACACAAACAGGCTTAAGATCGATCACTTACCGCTGGCCCATAGTTTCGGGGTCAATTATGTCTTCTTTGGCCCTCGAATCGATGCTGATGAGTAGGGACCACCATTTTCTTTACAGAAGGCTTTTTGAATTTTCAAACTTGGAGGGTCAAAATGAATTGAAAATGACACTTTTGTCCCATATATAGCCAAAAACCTAATTTTTCAACTTGCTCTGATGGACACAAAAATTGTAACCTTAGCTAATTTGACCGTCCTGATTCCATTTTCGGGATCAAAATCAAAATTCAAGATCATTTTGCTAGTCAATTTCAGAATTTGGACCACTTAGCGCTCTTTTCATCAATTGCTCATTCTTTCTTCTAATTGCGCTCAATTTCACCACTAAATCTCAATTTAATTTCTACAAATAAACTTTGCACTTAATTTCTTGCAAAATTTTCAAAAACTCCTCTGAATTAATTTGTGCTCAAAACAACTTATCATTGCTAAAAATTGCCTATCGTTATGTACCCTCGCTAGTTTTTGATTTCGCTCCCGAGGGGGCATACTTGTGACCTTATGACCTCACATCTTCAATATCAAGAAAATTTTCAAATCTTCATCGAAAGTCGAGAAAAAAATCTTTTTCAACAAAAGAAAATCAATCAAATAAGACCTCATCGCTAGGGGCATCTCAACTTCATCACTTTATATCTAGTTGAGATCTCTCGATCATCTGAATCAAATCAATTGCTAGGGGCATATCAGTTTCATTGCTTCATATCAAACTAATATTTGTCTTTGTCTAAATCAATCTCTTAACATTAAGGAGTTTCTTTGATCATGCTAAATCTAAGCAGGTGTTCAGTATTCATTTCTTGATCAAGCTGAATAGTTTATCTTCATCGTATCTTGATCAATCAAGTTCAAGATTGATTTTTGTAGACATCTAAAAATGGTCAACGCTTGTGGAGTCATACTTTAACATTTACGCATTGCCTTATTTTAGGGTTTTTGCGTCGCATTAACATTTCTTCTATGTTGCACACTTAGTCTTTATCATTTGCGAGCATTGAGTCCTTCTTCTGCATTCTTCATTTGTCTCGCTTTCGAATTTGGTCTTGTTGGTAATAATCTTCAGTCATGATTTTGGTCGATTTTATCCTGTCACATCAATGTGTGTGCTCATTTGGCATATTTTGACATCATCAATTTGATTTCATTTTTGGACATCGTCAATCCTAATCGATGATAGAATTAGGGTTTTGTCCTCTTGTCAATCTTGTCATTTTGCGATCGATTTGTCATCGATCCTTGTCCTCTCCTCAATCTCGTCATTTTGCGATCGATTCGTCATCGATATTTTTCCTTTTCAATCATGTCAATTTGGATCAATTAGTCATTGTTCCTCGTCAATTGGCGCTTATCGATTGGTCTCCTTGTCAATCTTGGTCAATTTGTCATTGATTTTTGTCACCCAATCTCAATCATTTATCAACACTGGTCCTTTGTCAATCAAAATCATGATCGAATCGACATCAATTATCTTTTTTCAAGACCTAATTGTCATCCTTGCATTTCTAATTCATCTTCTAAGGTTTTATGATTTATTCATAAAATCTTGTTTGTCATTTTCCCTCTAGGTTAAATAATTTATTTATTTATCCTAAGTCTTCTTGTCACAGTTAAATATTTATTTAATTGGCTATCTAATTCCTCCCTCTTTTTGTGAATTAATTAATGAATGAAAAATTATTAATTAATTGACCTAATTTTCCAATTTACTAATTTTTCCTAATTTTCCAATTTCCTAATTTCCAATTCATCTAATTTTCTATTTTCTCCTATTTTTCTAATATTTCCCCTAATTTCATGGGAATGACATAGCAATCTTGTCAATTTGTCATAATTCGTCAATCAATCAATTTTGACATAGCAATTTGTCATAATTTGTCAATCAATCAATTTTACATAGAAAGTGTCAATTTTGTCATAATTTGTCATATTTGTCATTCTTGATTTGAAATTTCCTTTCAAATCTCTTCATGCTAATCTTGTCATCTCTCCAATTTGTCTATAAATTGGATGAATTTCTTCAATCAAAGCCCTGATCAATCAATCGCGCTTCTAGTATCCTTACGTTGTCATCTCATCTTGTCAATCTTGCTTTCATCTCATGCTTATGCACTTATAGGTGAAATCCACAAACAAAGCAATTTGAAGGAGAAAGAAGGACAATGGAGAATTCTAGAGAAGACATTCACGTTTGCGATGGTTTGCATTTGGTTTAAATTTTTTATTTTCAGTATCTCTATTGAATGTTTTTAGGATTGTTATCATTGCGATTTAGTTTTCGTAATTGAGCTAGTCTAATTTCCACTTGCTTTGATGATTTCCAAATTCCTAGCTACAATTTTTATCATGACTCACTGTGTCTAGATCAATTAAGTTCTAGATCAGTAAGATCCGCTTCTTGATCAATCAAGTTCAAGTTCGATATCTTTTGTTTTCTATCGTTCCTAGTTCAATCAAGTTTAGGAATGGTATCACTTTAATCAGACTTCATTCAGCTTTGTCGCTTCGAATCAAGCTAAACACCTCGCTTTTCATCTAGTTCATGATCAATCAAGTTCAGATCTAGCGACTCCTAGACATCAAATTTTCTTTGAACTAACGCATTGCTCGCACATTAATTCAAAGAGGGGCAAATGTAATACCCTAAAAATGGTCATCTAAACCATGAGCCCCTAATCTCAACAACATCACCAAGGTCCTAACCAAAGGCAATTAAATCAATCTTGAGCACACAATTAATTCTCTAAACATCAAATGTCACATGGAAAATTAATCAACCAATATTAATTAAATATTTATTTAATTAATTGATCATTCCAAGTAAATCATTTTTAAATAATTATCTTATTTATTTTAATTAAATATCTTTTGCATATTTAATTAAATAAATCAATTTGCCATCAAATTAAGAGAGAGGAATTAATTTAATTGAATAAATCAATTGAGCACAAATCTTCAAAAAAGGAAATAAATCAGAAAAAGGAATTAATTGACCAAGAAAGAATTAAAAAATTGAGAAAAGAAATCAATTGGAAACAATCTTGAAAAAACAAATTAAAAATTGATAAATAATCTCAAAGAAAGCAATTAAAACAATTAAATATTCAAATTGAATGAAATAGAGAATAAATCAGTTTTTTCTGATTTAATCTTAATTTTAGTTCAATTTCCTTTAAAACTGAGAAAAGCATCCAATCACATCCATTTACCTGGATTGTGCCTCCTCTTGGGAAATCTTGATCGCTCATCATCTTTTGATCTTAGTCGTTGGTTTCTTTATGAATTTTCTATAAATTCAGGCTCATCTCTCATTCAAGAGGGGCTGGAGAATATATTGTTATTATACTGTTTACACTCTAGACTCATTGATATATTGCATATTAATTATTTGATATTGATTAAATCATTTAGCTTAATATTGCTTAAATCTTGTTAGATCAATATTGTATCCATCTAGCATTCATCATGATCATATAGATAAAATCCTTCGTCTTGATGTTGTCTAGTCACTGGTATTGCTAAATAATCTGAGAGCAATCTTATACTCACATCTTTTAGAAGGCAATGGGTCGATTTGTTATGGTTTACTATTCATTGATTATATCTGATTAACCATGCATGTAATGACTTGATTGAAGTGTTGTGCTTATAGATACAGGGCCACTTTTCACACACACAGTAGGAGGCAACGTCATAAATGAATCAGTTACGACCATTTCCTATATCCATGGTAAGTGATCCAAAAAGAGTTAACTAGATGGTTTCAACTCCGTTGTGCACTTATTGAAAAGGAGTTGATCTAAGATAGACATATCTTTTCCCTTGGTCATGTTGGATCCCATAATATATGTGTAGGACTTCTACTGAAATGGAATGGTAGAATAATAGTAGGAAGTTTGGAAGGGGCCTATAATAGGTTAAAGACAATCATACAATCTAATAACCCAAAGTTGTTGACAAACTAGATAAAACAAATATTTTAACATATGTAGAACAAATGCACACTGAAGCCTTGTATAGTTCTCTTGTAGCCTTAGGAGGCCTAGTTGAATTTGATGCAGCTATTACCATTTCCTATATGAAAAATGATAACATATGATATAGACATAAAAGGATTTAGTTATTTCCAACAAGAAAGAATGCAATCCAAAATGAATATGAAGATATCACCTCTTCCCTCTGCTGAACCTCATCGACATCAGGTGCATTCATTAATTCCATAAACCCCATATGTTTCTATATATAGAACAAATAAATTAAGTGCATTTATCAATATCTACATATACATGTTTAATCATAATACAATTCAACAAATGAATTTAAATTGTACTAAATTACCTTCTATCGTTTGGCTGTCCGAGAGGATATCTTTTTCTTCCTTGGAGTGCTAGAGGATGGATTTATCACACGAGATGTCCTCGAGGTAGGTGGGGTAAACTAATGGAGAAAAATTAACATAAGGGAAAAGAGCACATATTTAATATATCACTTAAGTCAAAAATATATAAATCTAAATGGTACTGCATAGCTATCTTGGCCAAATTCAATGGCCAAAAGCATGATATCAGCAAGTTGGGACATCTCAGCCACTGATAAGCCCCATAAAATACCAAGTAATGATACATATAATTAAGAAAAGATATTTTGAAACCAATGTATTATTATATTTTTAACAAATTTACAAATCTTTAACTTTGGTGGCGAAACTATTCGTGACTGTCGAGTCGACTGAAAAGTATGTGGTGTACTCCCACCACCTGCTGCACCTTGAAATGCATTTTATTTATATGTCACTTTAAATTGTTCTAAAAATAAAAATTCATTTCTTTTTATAAGATTTAGTCACTTAATTGATAACATGTCATAAACAGAATTAAACGCACCTATGTCTGATAGAGAGGGTACAACATATTGATCAGTTCATCGGTGAGGGTCACATCCTCTACAATGGAAGCAAGGCATCTACTCCCACAACATGTACATGAATGAGATGTCAAACCATCCTCATCTGCGTTAGTGTCTACACCAGAACATACACCCTGGCAGGTGGGGCACATATGCTGAATGGGTTGGCTCATACCAAATGATGCATGAGGTGCTACTGATGAAGGAGGTTCCACTAAGGAAGGAGGTGTTGCTGATGAAGGAGGTGTTGTTGATGAAGGAGGTGCCATAGGTGCTGGTACATCCTCTGCTCTAACCAACTGTGTGCCATGCTGAACAATGACATCATTCAATGATGCAGCTGCCTGAAGAGACTATAATTCTGTAGACTCCTTCAAGGATATAGGGATAGTGACATGAACCATAGGTTTAGGAGCTCTACGCCTCCTATGTTGTGGCTCTACCATCCTATGGGCCCTAGGTCTATCCTACACAGAGCCTCTCCCTCTACCCTGAAATTGTTGGATGTCAAAGTAATTTGGCTTCTCAACGAGGATAAACTCACAATACAACTTTCTCAAAAAATATAGAGGCACCTCTCAATTATTAAAAGGTGGCTTGTCAAAGACCATATACCACCTATCCCAAAAAGCTTCTTTCAGCCTAGCATGAACACACCAATGTATAAGAAACTGAGTCGTATATAGTTCTAGGTTGTTACTGGTAATAGGATCAGTGAAAAGAGAACATATGTTAGCTTTACCTATGCCCTTTTTCTTCACTTGATCATATGACAACCCATCCGCATAAAATGTTTGACATCTATCCCTCCATGAACACCATTTCATAACCTCCCTAGATACCTCATTTTCACTATTAGCCATTGTTTCTAGTGTTCTAGTGAGGGTTGAATGGTGCTCAAGGCTAGAGGACCTCAACCTATTCACCAATATAGAAATTTGGGTACTATTTTGTGTAAGGCGATTGATGAGATCCTCTTGTGTGGTATCTACACGATCTAATGGAGGATGTGGAGGGTTGCAGGGTGGTGGTGGTTGTTGAGGAGAAGCATTTTGAGGGTTTTCTTGTGTTGCTTGTGCAGGAGGAGGTCTTTGTTGTCTATTTCATTTTGGGGGGTTACTTGAAGAATCTAACATAAAATTAATAAAAACAAAACATAAATCAAGTAAAAAACCCTACTTCAATTAAAATGCAAACAAAAATAATCAAACCAATCAAATCTTACCTGATCGACAGGGTGCCATTGTTGAAAATTACTCTCAATGTTGGGAAAATCCAAAATAGTTGCAAACCCGTGCGGGTTCTATGTTTTTTTGGCTTTTCCTTTCTGTTGTTCCATGGGTTTTGGCATTGAACCGTGGCCTACACCCAAAAATAATGTTTCTCAAAACCTGTACGGGTTTTGAGAAACTTTCAATTTTTTATTAAAAAATAAAACGGGTTTTGAGGAACTTTTGGTTTAATAAAAAAAATTTCTCTAGGCTTGGTGTTACCAAGCTTAGCACATTTTTGAATTTTTAGAACCCACACGGGTTATGCAAAATTTAATTTTTTTTTGGCATGTCGCCACTTTTCTGTTCACCATCTTGGTGCACTTAGCCAGTGGTATCACTGATAAAGAATCTGATGATGATGCTAGTGAAGATATTGTGTTTGTAGCTATTAAGGAAGAGATATCAAACTAGAAGGCATTAGTATCCAAGATGGATAACTCTAATGATTGGATCATTAATAGTGGTTGTTCACATCATATGACCGGTGATTGGAGCAAATTTATTTCTCTGAAAGAATTTGATGGTGGTGTTGTTAGATTTGGCAATGACTCACCCTGCATGGTTAAAGGTAAAGGAGTTATCTCTCTTAATGGAAAGAGAAATGCAGATGATGTCTACTAGGTTGAAGGACTAAAGCACAATATTTTGAGTGTGGCATGACTCAATGACAAAGGACACCCACTGGAGTTTAAAAATGGTATGTGCAAAATCTTTGACAACAAAGGTGAATTGATTGCAACCAGGAAACAAACTAAAGGTAACCTGTTTCATCTTAATTCTAAAGTTAGCAACTATTTTATTGCTAAAATAGATGATAGTTGGCTTTGGGATAGGAGGTTTTTTCATATAAATGTTGATAACATTGTTAAAGTGAGTAACTCCAAGACAGTGAGAGGTTTGCCTCAGTTAGACAAACCAGTTAATGCTCTTTGCAAAGAATGTCAGTTACAAAAGATGACTTCTTCAACTTTCAAAAAAAAATCCTTTTCAGCAGAGCACTTGTTAGTTTTGGTTCATACAGATCTTTGTGGACTAATAAGAACAAAAAGAATTCAAGGTGACAGATATTTTATGATTCTCACTGATGATTGCTATGTTGGCATTATGTGAACCGGTATGAGGTCATAATGACATTGTATGTTGTCATTGATGTCAATATGCTGAAGAGGTGAGAATTGGCATATGTAAGAACTGGTATAACACTGTGAATAGGCATTTGTGCTAAAGTGAAGTGGTGTGTTTGTTCAAGGTGAACTGGCATATGGTTATGGGAACTAGCACATGGAAATGTTGTATGACTATCGGTTGGTAGTCTCAACTTCAAGGTTTCCGGTTGAAGTGCTTCTAGCTTGTGTGGCTCAATCGGTGACTTTGTGTGATGAGTTAGCATGGTAACAAAGAACAGATCATGTTGCCACGTAAGCCTTGTGCATGTGAAGGATCTTGCATGAAGGAGATTGTTCCTATCTACCTCGGGAATGTGCGAAGTCTGTAAACAGTGATAATGTGTGATGGGTTATCAGTCGCTATGAAATCAGTGGAAAATGGATGATGGAGATTGGATCAAGACTATTGCATTTAATGCAGTGTGCTCAACGGTCAGGATTGAACCATTTTAATTCCTTAACCTAACAGGTTTTAGGGTTTAGGTTTTATGCTACTAACCTATCTATTTTCCTATAAGGTCGATGTTGTGATTCTTTCTGAGGTTGTTGGAAAAATTTGTGTGTGTGTATCCAAGAGAAGTGATACGTGATTCTTGCCAAACCAGAGGAGAGAAGTGATACCTGCAGAGTGTAAGTGCAGAAGGTGAAGAGGATCTTAAGTGGATCTGCATTGGCATTGAGTGTTGTTACCAGATCATTGTAATACTTGTTGATCTCTAACCACTTCAACAGTTGAGAAATCCCTTACCATGGTAGCTTTAACCAGCTTGCTGAAAATCCTTTAACAGGGTGACTCAAAACCGTTGAGTTCTTGAAATCCTCTAACAAGGTAGCCTTTAACAAGGTTTAACCCTTAACCGGGTGATCTCTAACAGAATCAGTTCCTAACAGAACCTATTGTATCAATCTTTAACCGAACAAGGCTCCTAACAAAGAGGACTTCTAAAGAGTTCAAAAACAAGCTTGTGGGTATTCATCCCCACCGTGGTTTTTCCCTGTTGGGTTTCCACGTGAAAAATATGTGTGTCATGTGTGATGTCTTCTTCATGTGATGCTTTGTTGTTTTTTTGTCAAGCGGTGAATCATGTTGATCTAGTTGCTTATATGTATATCTTTGATGGTAGATTACTTGTTCATGTATAAGGCTGAAATGGTAATGAAGTGTTAGGGGATATGAGAAGATAGGTGTCAACTGGTTTATGCTTGTCTTAGTTATTCCGAGTTCTGTTGATTGTACACTATTTTAGGACCGGTGTTACTATTTATCTGTCAATGTATAGTGTCTGCTAACAAACCAAATTAAGAGTGTGTTTTTTCCTGTACTGATTCAGCCCCCCCCTCTTAGTACCGGTTTGGTACTATTCATTCATCATTGAGTTATCAATTGGTATCAGAGCGTCCTCCAGGTCCTCTGTGTTATAAGCTTAACCGATTGAGGTAAAGATCCCAATCTAATGCTGAAGAGGGAAGGTCCAAAGTTTAACAGAGAAAATTTCAGTATATGGAAAGATAGAATGATGATATACATTAGAAGCATGGGTGCTCAACACTGGACCTATGTTGAGAATGCCTATGTTGCCCCTACCAGTACTCTCACTGATGACCAAAAGAGAGAGATGCAGGAGAATGGGCAAATCATGGCAGCCCTAATTAGTAGTTTATCTGACATTGAGTTTATTGATGTCCAAGATAAGGTAAATCCCAAAGAGGTATGGGATACTCTTGAAAATATCTATGGTGGTGATGAGCATGTAAAATAGGCTGAGGAAGAAAGCCTTAGAGGGAAGTTTGAAGACATGCGGATGGTTGAAGGTGAGACCATTCAATAGTATGGAATAAGAATCAAAATCGTTGTTCGAGATATCAAGAGTGTAGGTGGTAAAATAGAAGATTCCATTGTGGTAAGCAAAGTCTTGAGATCCCTAATGTTGGTCTATGCAATAAGGGTTGCTGCTATTTAGGAGCTGAGATCAATAGATAAGACTAAGGTATCCCTAGACTCCATCATTGCAAAGTTGATAGCCTATGAGCTAAATAGTTTTGATGGCAGTGCTCAAAAGACTGAATCAGCTTTTAAAGCTTCTACGATACCATCCAGAAAAGGAAAAGAAGCTAGCACTAGTGGTGAACCAGGACAACACAGAGAAATGGATGATGAGGAGATTCTGATGGCATTTGAAGCTCTCCTTGCCAAGAAACTTCCTAAAGGAACCGACAAATACAGAGGTAAGATACCTTTGAAATTCCTTTCTTGTAACCGGATAGGACATATTTCTGTAAATTGTCCTAATGGTGACAACAAGGGCAAACCGAAAAGGTTCAAGAAATTCAAAGGAGGAAACCAGAGAAACTTTTTTGTGGCAGTTGATGAAGGTGTCATAGATGAGGAATCAGAGGATGAAGAAAATGAAGATATTGTGTTTGTTGTTGTCAAGGAAGATGTGTCAGACAAGAAGGCTCTTGTCTCCTAGTTTGATAATTCCAATGAGTGGATCATTGATAGTGGTTGTTCTCACCATATGGACTGGTGACTGGAGCAAGTTTCTATCCTTGGAAGAGTATGATGGTGGTGTGGTTTTCTCTGGAAATGAAGCACCATGTATGGTCAAAGGCAGAGGGTCCATGTCTCTGAACGGAAAGAGTAGTGCTGACAATGTGTACTGGGTTGATGGTCTCAGACACAATCTCCTAAGTGTTGCCCAGCTGAATGACAGTGGCCTCACTCTGGAATTCAAGAATGGAGTTTGTAGAATCAAAGGAAAGAATGGTGAATTGGTGGCCACTAGCATGTAGACCAAAGGTAACCTATTTCAGCTAAATGCAAATATAATTACATGTCTTATCACTAAATTTGATGATAGCTGGATATGCATAGGAGACTCTGCCATGTAAACTTTGATAACATTGTGAAGGTTAGTAAGATCAAGGCAGTTAGAGGGTTGCCGATGTCAATTGGGGAAAATGTCTTCCTCAACCTTTATAGGTAAATCTTTCACTTCTAAAAATTTACTTGATCTTGTGCATACTAATTTGTGTGGTCCTATGAAAACTAGGAGTGTGCAGGGTGATAGATACTTCATGATTCTCACTGATGACTGCTCAAGAATGATGTGGGTCACATTCTTGAAAGATAAGTCTGAAGCTTTTGTAAAGTTCAAAGCCTTTAGAGCATTAGTGGAGAAGGAAAGCGGTAAAAGGATCAAGTGCCTAAGAACTGATCAAGGAGAGGAATTCACTTCCGATGAATTCAACAAGTATTGTGAAGAACATGACATCAAGAGACAACTGTCTGCCCCTCGGATTCCACAGAAAAATGGCCTAGCAGGGAGGAATAACTGGACTATGGTTGAAGTAGCTAGAACCATGTTGATTCAAGGAAAGGTAGCTCACACCTTTTGGAGAGAAGCGGTGAGCACTGTAGTCTACACAATGAACCGGGTACTCATCAAGAAAGGTAAGGATAAAACCCCTTATGAGTATTGGACTGGTAAGACACCTGTGGTTAGCTACTTTAGAGTGTTTGGTAGCAAATGTCACATCAAGAGGAGTGAACACCAGAGCAAATTTGATGCGAAATGTGATGAGGGAATATTCCTAGGATATTCCACCAAGAGCAAATTTCTCAAGTGTTTCAACAATAGGACTCAGAGAATTATGGAAAGAATCAATGTAAGAGTTGATGAAACCTCTAAGAAAACCGAGGAAACCGACAGTGAGCAAGTGGTAAATGAACTAGTTGTAACCTTCTAGGAACCGGTTGTCAGTCAACCAAGTACCAGTAACAGTGTTCCTACACCGGTAGATGTAGATACTGATACTAATAGAGATGAGGATAAAGAAGAAAAGAAGAGGAATACATCAAGACCATTCCTTGGTATGTCAAGATGAATCATGATCCTAAGCAGATCATAGGAGATAAGGATGTAGGAATCCTTATAAGAAGAAAGGTCAGAGAAAACTTATGTATGATCTCTGAATTTGAGCCTAAATCATTCAAAGAGGCCCATAAAGATGAAGACTGGATGAAGGCAGTGGAAGAGGAACTTGACCAGATAGAGAAAAATGGTACATGGTCTTTAGTACCCAGACCAGAGCATAAAAATGTCATTGGTACCAAATGGGTTTTCAGAAATAAGCTGAATGAGGATGGCATAGTGATTAGAAACAAAGCCAGATTGGTGTGCAAAGGATATGCTCAAGAAGAAGGAGAAGACTATGGAGAAACCTTTGCTCTTGTAGCCAGATTGGAAGGAGTCTGTATGCTTTTTGCATATGCAGCTTTTAAAGGTTTCAAAGTATATCAAATGGATGTAAAATCTACATTCCTAAATGGTGTACTTGAAGAGGAGGTGTATATTGAGCAACCAAATGGGTTTTCCCTATCTGAAGACAATGACATGGTATGTAGGCTACATAAAGCCTTATATTGTCTAAAGCAGGCACCTAGGGTATGATATGAACGTCTGCATTCCCATCTTGTGAAGATTGGATTTGAGAGAATAAGTGAAGATAGCAATATCTACTTGAAGTCTGAAGGAGATCAGATCCTGATCTGTGAGGTATTTGTTGATGACATTATCTTTGGTGGAGATGACAAGATGAGTGATGAGTTTGTAGATGAGACGAAGAAAGAGTTTGAAATGTCACTCATAGGGGAGATTAAATTCTTCATTGGACTGCAGATCTAGCAGATGAAAGATGGAATCTTTATCACTCAGTCCAAGTATGTCAAAGAGGTGTTGAATACCTTTGGCATGGAAGATAGCAAACCGGTTGGTACTCCGATGGTGACCGGTTGTAAACTATCTAAAGAAGATGACTCAGCATTGGTTGATGAGAAGGAATACTGATCAATGATTGGTAAGCTACATTATGTAGTGCATAGCAGACCGGATATTGCACATGCAATTGGCATTACTGCAAGATTCCAGAAAAGCCCAAGAGAATTCCACTTGGTTGTAGTCAAGCGGATTCTTAGGTATCTGAAGGGAGTTGTTGACTATGGATTGTGGTATCCATATAGCAAGGATTTCAACTTGAAAGTATACACAGATGCTGATTGGGTAGGCAATATAGATGACCGAAAAAAAACAACCAGTGGTGCATTCTTTCTCGGTGGTAGACTGGCCTCATGGATGAGTAAGAAGCAGAGTTGTATCTCTTAGTCTACAGTAGAAGCAAAGTATGTTGCAGCTTTCATGAACAACACTCAGACAATTTGGATGAAGCATGTATTAAATGGCTTCAAAGTTCCTGTATCTAAACCAGTAAGTATATTTTGTGACAATACTAGTGCAATTAATATCTCCAAGAATCCGGTTTTACATTCTAGAACCAAGCACTTTGAGCTTAAGTATCATTTCTTGAGGGAAAAGGTTCAGAACAAAGAGATTGCATTGGAACATGTTTCCAGTGAGGAGCAGTTAGCAGACATATTCACCAAGCCTCTCCTAAAGGCTACATTTATGCACTTAAGAGGTGAATTAGGGGTGTTGCCCATTCAAGAGCTAAACTAAAGGTATATGGTCTACATCAATCAGGTATTGCATAGTCAAACTTTTCTTCAGGATTGATGTGTTGAAGGATGCTACTCCTCAGGGGGAGCAGCATAATGGAATAGGGAAGCTTGTGCCTCCACTTTGGCATTGTTGTCAAAGGGGGAGAAGATGTGAAGTAGAGAAGATATCTATAGAAATTGGGGGAGAAGATGTGAAGCAAAGAGATATCTTTGTATATTGCCATCAATGCCAAAGGGGGAGATTATTGGCATTATGTGAACTAGTATGAGGTCATAATGACATTGTATGTTGTCATTGATGTCAGTATGCTGAAGAGGTGAGAACCGACATATGCGAGAACCGATATAACACTATGAACCAACATTTGTGCCAAATTGAAGTGGTGTGTTTGTTCAAGGTGAACTGGCATATGGTTATGGGAACCGGCACATGGAAGCATTGTATGACTACCAGTTGGTAGTCACAACTTCAAGGTTTCCGGTTGAAGTGCTTTAAGCCTGTGTGGCTCAATCAGTGACTTTGTGTGATGATTTAGCATGGTAAAAAAGAACAAATCATGTTGCCATGTAAGCCTTGTGCACGTGAAGGATCTTGCATGAAAGAGATTGTTCCTATCTACCTCAGGAATGTGCAAAGTCTGTAAATGGTGATAACGTGTGATGGGTTATCAGCTGCTATGAAATCAGTGGAAAATGGATGATGGAGATTGGATCAAGATTGTTGCATTTAATGCAGTGTGCTCAACGGTTAGGATTGAACCATTTGAATTCCTTAACCTAATAGGTTTTAGGGTTTAGAGTTTATTCTACTGACCTATTTGTTTTCTTATAAGGTCGATGTTGTGATTCTTTCTGAGGTTATTGGCAAATGTTATGTGTGTGTATCCAACAAAAGTGACACGTGATTCTTGCCAGACCAGAGGAGAGAAGTGATACCTGCAGAGTGTAAGTGCAAAAGGTGAAGAGGAGCTTAAGTGGATCTACATTGGCATTGAGTGTTGTTACCAGATCATTGTAATACCTATTGATCACTAACCACTTCAACAGTTGAGAAATCCCTTAACAGGGTAGCTTTAACCGACTTGCTGAAAATCCTTTAACAGGGTGACTCAAAACCATTGAGTTGTTGAAATCCTTTAACAAGGTAACCTTTAACAGGGTTTAACCCTTAACCAGGTGATCCCTAACAGGATCGGTTCTTAACAAAACCTATTGTATTAGTCTTTAACCAGACAAGGCTCCTAATAGAGAAGACTTCTAAAGAGTTCAAAAAAAAGCTTGTGGGTATTCATCCCCATCGTGGTTTTTCCCAGTTGGGTTTCCACATGAAAAATATGTGTGTCATGTGTGATGTCTTCTTCATGTGATGCTTTGTTGTTTTTTTGTCAAGCGGTGAATCATGTTGATCTAGGTGCTTATATTTATATCTTTGATGGTAGATTACTTGTTCATCTAAAGAGTTCAAAAAAAAGCTTGTGGGTATTCATCCCCATCGTGGTTTTTCCCAGTTGGGTTTCCACATGAAAAATATGTGTGTCATGTGTGATGTCTTCTTCATGTGATGCTTTGTTGTTTTTTTGTCAAGCGGTGAATCATGTTGATCTAGGTGCTTATATTTATATCTTTGATGGTAGATTACTTGTTCATGCATAAGGGTGAAATGGAAATGAAGTGTTACGGAATATGAGAAGATAGGTGTCAACCAGTTTATGCTTGTCTCAGTTATTTTGAGTTCTGTCGGTTGTACTCTATTTTAGGACTAGTGTTACTATTTGTTTGTCAATGTATAGTGTCTGCTGACAAACTGGATTAAGAGTGTGTTTTTGCCTGTACTGATTCACCCCCCCCCTCTCAATACCAGTTTGGTACTATCCATTCATCATTGAGTTATCATGCTCAAGGATGATGTCTATCACATTCTTGAAGGATAAGACTGAAGTTTTTGGTAAGTTCAAGGCATTTAGGGCCTTAGCTGAGAAAGAGGGTAGTAAGAAGATAAAATGTTCGAGGACAGATCAAGGCGGTGAATTTATTTCTAAGGAATTCACTAGGTACTGTGAAGAGAATGGTATCAAATGGTAGCTTTCTACACCGAGGACACCACAACAGAATGGTATCGCAGAAAGAAACAACCAGTCAGTTGTTGAAGTTGCTACAACAATGTTAATACAAGGAGGTGTAGCAAAAACCTTTTGGAGAGAAGCTATCAACATAGTTGTCTACACAATGAACCAGGTTGTGGTAAACAGAGGTAAGGAAAAGACTCCTTATGAATATTGGTATTGAAGATCACCTAATGTTAGCTATTTTAAGATATTTGGAAGAAAAATTTTTATTAAAAGAGGTGATCACATTAGCAAATTTGAGGCTAAGAGTGATGAAGGCATATTTCTTGGCTATTCCACCAAGAGTAAGGCCTACCAATGTTTTAACAACCGGACACAAAGAATTGTTGAGAGTGTTGATGTTCATGTGGATGAATTTACCGAAGTCTCAGAAGGAACCAGTTCAGAGAAAAAGGATGAAGATCCTTGCATTTTATTTTTGGAACTAGAAACTATAAAATCTGAAACCGGCAAAGTAAATTTTGATGCACCAATTCAACCGGAACAGATAAATTTAGAAGAAGATGATGACAATGAAGAAGCTGAACTTGAAGATAATGATCATGTTATTCCTAGATATGTGAGATTGAATCACAATCCTGAGTAGATTATTGGAGATAAGGATGTTGGAGTGCTAACCAGAAGAAGAATCAAAGAGAATTCTTGCATGCTCTCCACCATTGAACCAAGAACTGCTAAAGAGGCATTTGGTTATGATCATTGGGTTAAAGCTGTGGAGGAGGAATTGGATCAAATTGAGAAGAACAACACCTGGACCCTAGTACCTCAATCGGTAAATAAGAATGTTATAGGTACTAAAGGGGTATACAAGAACAAGTTGAATGAAGATGGTGTTGTAGCTCTCAACAAGGTAAGATTAGTTTGCAAGGGTTATGCACATGAAGAAGGAGAAGATTATGGCAAAACTTTTGCACTAGTAGAAAGACTAGAAGGTGTTAGAACTTTACTTGCTTTTGCAGCCCATAAAAAGTTCAAGGTATATCAAATGGCTGTTAAGTCTGCATTTTTGAATGGGATATTGGAAGAAGAGGTATACATAGAGCATCCAAATGGTTATGCTTTGTCTGATGAGAAAGACATGGTATGCAAATTGCATAAGGCTTTATATGGATTAAAGAAAACACCCAGAGCATGGTATGAAAGGCTTCATACACATCTAATGAAGATAGGCTTTCTAAGAACCAGTGATGATAGTAACATATATCTCAAGTCTGAAGGAGATGAAATACTAGTTAGTGAAGTATTTGTTGATGATATTATATTTGGAGGTAATGATGTCATGAGCAACAGTTTTGTGAGATTTTGCCAAGATTAAGAGCTCAATGAAATGTACAAAATAGAGACATAATATGGGACAAGAATAAACTGTATTCTCATCAATAGAAAATGATCAATAATAAAGATTACATTGTTACATACAATGTAGATGAGCTTGCTTATATAGGCAAGGCTAGGGATATGTGAGCACACAAACATGACATGTGGCTCAATAAGAAACAAGGGTAGGTAGGAAATAGGTGTGGGTAGGTAGGAGAAATAATATAATAGTCCACATGAGGTGGCTTACCCACTGAATGTGGAGTGTAACAACAAGAGTGGAGTGTAACAACAAGATCAACACCATAAAAGGTGGAATTTCTCCTACACACACTATCCCAATGTGGCACAAACACCCAAGTGTCTCATACCCAAACTACTATGAAATGCATTATCCTAAGTAAACTTAAGTAAGGTGTAATAATATCCAAGATGAATAATTATTTACACCAACACCCCCCATTAAGTGCAACTTAGGGGAATGCACTTAAGTCTACAATGCAACTAAGCAATGCAAGATGGGTTCCGGCTACGAGGCCATGTTAGGTACCCATGTACAAATGCAAATGCATGCAAACCAATGCAAGGAAATCTCTCACAAGGTGGGGAAAGAGAGAAAAACCCAATGGGAAAAAACCCTCCCCCAAAAAGAGAGATGAAAGCTATACAAAAACTCTCAAAGAAGTATGTGAGGAACAAAACCCCATGTGAGGAAAAAGTCCCCCCCATATGAGAGAAGAAGAGAAGCTAGGAAGCCCCCCCTCAATGTGGAATCTACACCAATGATAGAAGCTCGATGTATGAAGAAATTGCTCCATGAACATCGAACAACATTCCTCCCCTTAGGAAGAAAAAAAACCAAAGGTGTATCCATGAAGTCTCCCCAATCATGAAAGGAAGATGTATGAAGAAAACTCATGATGAAAGGAATCTTTGAAAACTGCTCAAGTGTCCCCATGTCGATGCTGAAAGATACCCCCTCCAAAGGTGGTAAATTGTGCCACACTGCTGAAAAAGGCACTCCAAGATCTAGTGGAGATGGATGTAGAACATGTCCCAAAGACTCACATGTCTCCTCAAAAAATAAAGAGACCTCCTCCAACTGTTGTACATAAGTATCCACAATCATGTCAACCTTGAAAGAATGATCATGTAGAGAATGAACAAGAGGGTCAGAGTGTGCCCTCACAACAATCGAAGAAGGATCACCTTCATCAAAGAGAAGATGAATGTCATCAATGATGTCTCCCAAATCTACAATTTAGGATTCCACAAACAAACCTGTAATATCTGTCAAGTAATCATCCCATGAATCTAAAGCTAGAAGACAATGAATATCCTGCTGCACTAAATCACATGAAGGCAAAACTGTCACACTATCCGCGTCATCAGGTGCAATAGGTGATGTGATATCAATATGAGGAGATGAAATACAAGACTCAAGAATGGGGTCACATGTGAGAATCCCCATGTTCAAGTGTCCAAAGTTCTCCTCAAAATCTGAACCATCACAAGAAGTGTGATCATAATGTGTAGAATCATCAAATGTGAAATCATCATCATCAACAAAATCTGAAAAGGAGTATAACCGAGATGCATGATCAACCACCCCAGTCACAATGATAGCTCTAGTCTCCAAGTCTCTAATGAAAACTGAGTCAGGTGTGAACTCCACAACTCTCTTAGTTGCCACATGTGTGATTTGATAGATAGAAAGGAGATTGTTTGTCAAGTGGGGTACACACAACACATCATTGAAGGAGTTATCTCCAATGTCAATAGATCCTTTCCCAATCACATCCATGTATGTATGATTGCCCATCAAAATCCGTGGCATGGTGCAAGGCTCAAATGTAGAGAACATAGACTGCGAAGATGCCATATGATGAGAAGCCCCTGAATCTAGAAGCCATCTCTCTGAATCATGACTGATAGTTGCACATAGAGCTTTTCCTTTTCTTGTTCCAAAAGAGTGAGTCTTCCCACTTGTAGAAGCCATGAATGCTTTCCCTTTTCCTTTTGAATGTGAGGAAGTGGAAGTTGATGAATCATCCTTCTTGTAGACTTTAGGCAAATCAATGTTATGTTTTTTGATGATATGTGTGAGCTCATCAATCTTCTTAGAATGGCAATGATGCTCCTCATGACCAATCTTTTTACAATAAGCACAAGTAGGTCTCTCCCTCTTTGGTGAATTATCTCTCTTGGAAGAGGATGAATCTCCTTGTTGTGGAGAAGATGGTGCTTTTTCTTTAGGCTTTGATTGCCATTTCTTCTTGTTTGAGTTGTCCTTTCCTTGATTTCCTTTGTTCCCTTGATTTTCCACTAATGCTTGAGATTTAGAAGCCTTAAGAATGCCCATGCTTATCAACTTAGTTTGTTCCATCATCAACATTTCATTGAAAGCATCAAATGTAGGCATTTTGTAGCTTGAACCCATTGTCATCCTATGGGTTTGGAAACTAGAAACAAATGTTGCATATTCTTGTGGAAGCTTGCCTATCAAGTTGAATATCAATTGAGTATCCTTCTTATCAATGCAACAATCTTTGAGTTGTGCCCTCAACTCATTTGCCTTAGTGACATAATCTTGTATAGTATCAAAGTTCTTGGGATCTAACATGGTGAGATCACTATCAATTTGATATCCCCTAATCTCATCAACTTGACCATACAAGTCTTGAAACTTTTGCCAAGCATCCTTGATTAGAGTACATTTCTCAATATGAAAAATGAGATCCTTTGATACATACTTTCTTAAGGTACCAATTGCCATGATATTTTTAGTGAGCCAATCCAAGTGACCAACTGGATCAACCTTAGGATCAGCTGGAGCAACAATAGTTCCATCAATGTAATGCATGAGTCCTTTTTCCATAAGTTTACTCCATGCATCAATTTTCCAAGTAGCATAATTATGTGGAGTTAAGAGAGGAAACTTAGAAGAACCCATAACAGCAAAAAGGAAGGAACACAAGAGCACAAAAGTACAAGAGACACCCCCTCAAATTCACTCAATCAAAGTACCCCCCCCAAAGTGATGATTTTGGCACTTTATACTTAGTGCGATTACAATGAGCCACTTGCAAAACAAGGCAAAGTGGGCTTATGATGCAAATTTTACAACTTCTCAAATGAGATACAAGAGACTTGAATCAATAGTGCAATGAATCTAACTGAGATTCAAGCAAATATACAAGTACCAAGAGAGCCAAGAATGGCCAAAATTTGAAAGTACAATTTCTACTAACAATGGCATTAATCTGATAGCATCATGCGAAAGTAGACGAAAAAATACGCACTTTAAAAAAAAATGGCATTACTCAGGTACAGTCACCAAAAACTGCATTTTCTAAAAAATCAGTGCATCAAAATCAAAAAATTTCTTCACCACTGCGGAGATCACAAAATTCTAGCCCATTTCAAAAAAAATTGCACCCAAAAAGGAGAAAAATGAGCAAGTTATGGCCATTTGAAGTTGAACTGCAAAATCAAAAATGCAAATGAGAGGGGCCTGCAAATTTTTGAAAAATGATGACGTGGTGCTGATGTCAGTACGTCATTGTGTTAAATTTGATGGCCGTATGACCATTGCAAAAACTTTGCCTCTGCTGACTGGGCATCTGTACTGTACGGACTGATGACTGTGTAGTTCGTACCGTACGGATTTACTAACGTGGCACTGTACGGTGGCATACGGAAATCTGACTGTGTGAGCCACGTGGTGGCCATCGAATGATGTGTCAGTCAGAGGTGGCCACGGGCCAGTGGCCTCCTGCCATGTGGCGGGCGTGGATCACCGGTTTTAATGTCTGCCGACAGAAGGAGGCGCTACCGGAGAGGAGGGCTCGCTGGAGAGCCGGTGGTGGCAAGTGGGCCGCTGGTGGCGGTAGCCGGTGGCATGGCCTACTGTGGAGGTGGCGAAAGGCACCAAGAGGTTCCCGATGGGCGGCGCGGCAGGGAGGTGTAGCGGGACGCGGGAGGCCGGCAGGACGAGCCGACGCCGGTGGTGGTGCCGGGAGGAGAGGCAGAGACCTGGGCGCTCGGTCGACGGCGGGCGCAGGGTATGGGCGGCGTCGGCGGCATACACAAGTACCAGCAGGTACCTGTCAGCGGCGGGTACAGGTACTCAACCTGTAACCTGCAATGCGTAGGTACAAGGGGGTCTACGGACCCCCAAAATTTGTTTTTTGAATTTTTTTTTATTTTATTTTTTTCGAAATTTTTTCAATTTTTTTGATTTTTTATTTTTTCAATTTTTTTTTTTTTGACGAAATTTTTTTTTTTCAATTTCGGAAAATATAATTTTTTTTTTCGAAATTCACACAATAATAGTAAAATTGGCGAAAAAAATTTTCTCACCAAAATAGGCCGACTTTATAACTAAAATTCATGGAAATGGCCTTCTGGATGCAATGGCGGGGTCGGATCTGGTCTAGGACGCCTCCAAAAGATGCTGCTCCTTAGATCTGCCTCTTGACGTCACAATAATGCCTCTTCAAGATGAATCAATGAAGCCCCAATAGCTCTGATACCATGTGAGATTTTGCCAAGATCAAGAGCTCAATGAAATGTACAAAATAGAGACATAATATGGGACAAGAATAAACTGTATTCTCATCAATAGAAAATGATCAATAATCAAGATTACATTGTTACATATAATGTAGATGAGATTGCTTATATAGGCAAGGCTAGGGATATGTGAGCACACAAACATGACATGTGGCTCAATAAGAAACAAGGGTAGGTAGGAAATAGGTGTGGGTAGGTAGGAGAAATAATATAATAGTCCACATGAGGTGGCTTACCCACTGAATGTGGAGTGTAACAACAAGATCAACACCATAAAAGGTGGAATTTCTCCTACACACACTATCCCAATGTGGCACAAACACCCAAGTGTCTCATACCCAAACAACTATGAAATGCATTATCCTAAGTAAACTTAAGTAAGGTGTAATAATATCCAAGATGAATAATTATTTACACCAACAAGTTTTGTAGAGGAAATGAAAAATAAGTTTGAAATGTCTTTTGTAGGGGAAATAAAAAATTTCATAGGCTTGTAATGGAGTTGAGAAATACAACACCACAAGAGCCTGAAGATCTTCTGCAAGCTGAAAAACCTATTACAAGGAGAAGCAAAGAAGCAATAATCTGAAGAACACACAAAACACAGGAAAAATATTCTCAAAAGATGAGAGCTCCAATTCACCAAAAAAATGTATTGTGAAAAGATAATACAATGAAAAATAAAATTAACCGCTAATAGGTCAATAAACCATAAAAAGGGAAAACCCTAGGCTTGCACATAATAATTAATAAAATAATTAATTAATATGCATCTAATGTTAGCTTAAGTGCAAAAAGATAATTAGAACTTAAAGAATTAAACAAATATTGTTTAATTAATCAAGTAAAATACCAATTACTCTAACACCCCCCTTAAGCTAGACTTAGGGAGAAGCTAAAACCTAGAACAACTACTGAAAGCATGAAAGATGGGTCCTGACAACAAGGCCAGATCAGGGACCCAAATATAATGAAATCTCTATGAAACAGAGACAAAGGAGAAAACCCAGTGGGAAAAAACTCCTCTCCAAAAAGAGATAAAAGAACATGTTCAAAGAAGAAGGAAGGAAGGCCTCATAAAGACCCCCCAAGGACAACTTCCTTCACCCCAAGCATAGAGCACAACTGAAGATAGCGCGGCAATGCAAAATATTTTGTGAAGATGTTTGCAACCTGCTCAGAAGTGGGAATGCACTCTAGAATGAGAACACCATCATGAATCAACTAGCAGATGAAATGCATGTGAAAATCAATGTACTTCGTCCGCTGATGCTCTACCAGGTTGTGGGAAATATGAATAGCACTCTGATTGTCACACCAAAGAATAGTGGGACTATCAGGAGGAAAACCAAACTCAGTCATCAACTGTCAAAGCCATAAGATCTCTTGACTAGCGAGCACAGCAGCTCGGTACTCAACCTCTGTAGATGATAATGCATGAGCAGTCTGCTTCTTGCAAGACCATGTGATAAGACCATAGCCAAGACAGAAAACAAAGCCAGAAGTAGACTTCCGATCAATGACACCACCAGCCCAATCTGAGTCAGTGTAGCCAACAATGTGAGCTTCCCCTGATGTGTAGTGAATGCCATGAGAACTAGTGCCCTAAATGTACCTCAAAATACATTTGGCAGCTTGCCAATGACTCTCATGAGGATAATTGGAGAATCGAGAGACAAGGCCAACCACAAAGGAAATATCAGGATGGGTGTGAGTCAGGTACAACAAACTGCCAACCAACTGCTTGTAAAGTGTAGAATCTATTGAAAGAGTGGGGCAAGTGGTGATCAAAGAAACCCCAGACTGAAATAGAGTGGGAGCAGGATTGCAATCAAGCATGCTGAAGCGATGAAGCATGTCAAGAGCATACTTCTGCTGGTAAAGGTAGATCCCATTAGAAGACTGAATCACTTGAAGACCAAGGAAATAGTGCAAAAGACTGAGATCTGTCATCTCAAATTGATCCATCAAGGCATGCTGGGTATGCTGAATCATAGAGGATGAGCTATCTACTATGAGGAGATCATCAACATATAGCACAAGAATCAAGATCTCACCCTCAAGAAGTTGAATGTACACTATCTGATCAGAATGACTGCGGGAGAACCCAATGGAGAGAAAGAAAGAGTCCATCTTCTCATACCAAGCCTGAGGGGCCTGTTTGAGACCATACAATGAACGTTGAAGCTTGCAAACCAAAGAACTATCTTGCACAAATCCCTGAGGCTATTTCATGTAGATTTCCTCCTATAGATCCCCATGCAAGAAGGCACTTTTCACATCCATTTGAAAAATAGGCCAACTCCGAGAAGCTCTAAGAGATAGTACAAAGCGAATGGAGTTCATCTTGGCAATAGGGGCAAATGTCTTGGAGAAATCAATAACCTCAACTTGTGAAAACCCCTTCGCAATAAGACGTGCTTTGTACTTATCAATGGAACCATTAGCAACATACTTAGTGCGATACAACCAGCAGCACCTAACCATCTTTCTACCCTTAGGAAGAGGACATAGATCCCAAGTATGATTCCTCATCAAAGAAGAATACTCCTCCTCCATAGCACAATCCCACTCAAGGTGACCTGTCACCTCTGAAAACTTCTAAGGATCATCTGAAATAGCATGACTCAAAAGACTAGAACCCATAGTATGAGAACAGGTACGACGAGTATCCGAAGGATCACCAGCCATAGGACCTATCACCTTAACAGTAAGGTGAGCCCATTTGGGCATAGGAGGTGGAGCAGGTGGAGGTGGGGATGGTGGATCATCAACACCATCATCATAATCATCCTCAAAAAGATCCTGAAGGGGTGCAGTGGTCGAAGTAGGTAGAGGAGTATACACTAGAGTCGGGGTATCCACTATGGGAAGGCGCTCATCAAACTGAACATCCCATCGAAATAGGACCTCTCTGGAATCAGGATCAAACAACCTATATGCCTTAATATCCTCATAGTAGCCAACAAAAATGAGTGGTCGGCTCTTCCGCTCCATGGCTTCCTTTGAGCATCAGGTTTAAAAGCCCATGCCTCACTGCCAAATACTCGAAAAAAGGAAACATCAGGCTTGTCATGAGACCAAGCCTCCTCAGGAGTCATATGTCGAATAGCCTTGTGAGGCATCCAATTCTGAATATAGTTGGCACAATTGATTGCCTCATCCCAAAATGATGAATCCATGGACCTGGAGTGAATCATACAATTCACCATCTCCCGTAAAGTTATGTTCTTGTGTTCAATGACACCATTCTGCTGAGGGGTGTAGGGAATAGTAAATTGATGCTGCAAACCATGCTTAGTGCAAAATCTCTGAAAGACTGATTCACATACTCCCCCCCATTATCTGTACTTATCCATCGAATAGAACAGCTAGACTGCTTCTCGACATATGTCTTGAAGATTTGAAATGAATCAAAGACATTAGACTTGTACTTAAGAAAGTACACCCATGTGCGTCTGGAGAAGTCATCAATAAAAGTGAGTACATACTTGGCCCCTGAAAAAGAAGGAGTGGGAAATGACATAAGATCACTGTGAATCAACTCCAAGGGTGCCAAAGCATGAGAGGCTCTTCCCTTTGAAAAGGGATCTTGGTGATGCTTGCCAAGCACACAACCATGACAAACACCATCAGTGCAGGAAATCTGTGGGAGCCCAAGAACAAGTGCCTATGTACTCATATTCTAAAGATATCTATAATTGACATGGCCCAATTGCTCATGCCAAAGCTTACTCACGGAATCTGCATGTGCTATAAGAGAAGAACCTGCACCCTCAGAGGACTCAAATCCATCAAATCTATATAGATGAGATGCAGTGTCAACACTCCCAATATAAACAACTAAATCAGAGTCATGGAGGTCTCGAATAACCACATCATGTGGTGAGAACTCAATTGTCTTACTAGAGCCAGAGTGGCAAATCTGATAGATGGATAGGAGGTTCGTTGAGATGTCAGGGACAATTAGAACATCTTGCAGAGTACCCCCATCCAATTAGATAGAACCTGAACCCAAGACTGAAAGCTAAACTGAGTCACCAACTGCAATCTGTGAAGTACCACAAGAGGCAAGAGAGGCAACCATCTATTGAGTCTAAGTCATATGGTGAGAAGCACTATAATCTAGAATCCATATGGACCCATAGGTCAAAGCTCAAGCAGTGAGAGCATGACCTTTCCCTGTGGAAGGAGAAGATGCCTGAGGTGAGGAGATGTGATGCTGTTGCATTGCTTCCTCTAAAGCCTCTAAACATTTCCAACACCTGGAAACTGGATGTCCTTCCTTGCCACAAAAACTGCAAGTGTCTCCTGATTTCTTCTTAGTCTTGGAGGAAGACTCACCAGACTATGAATATTTCCCTTGCTTAGGAGGAAATGAATGTTACTACTTATCAAGTTGCCATTAGTTTTATATTCAAAGTCATACTATACATTCTAGTCAGTTAAACACTACCGAATCATGCAGTCGGTATACACATAGAGAAGTTGGTATGCATAGTCTAGTCGGTTACAAAAGAAAGCAGTTACAGAACACAGTATACACCGAGCTATCTACCGAGTATCTTTTTGAGACTACCGAGCAGTAAAGATGACACACCCAATTGATATTCACCAAGTGAAACGTGTTACCAGATACATTGAACCTGGACATGCATATGAAAATGTGTTACAAGATCGAGGCACATCTAACCGTTATCACATTGGAAATTGCACCAGAAGATTGTGTATGATTACAAGGACAATCTAACCAATGAAATATTTTGTATAGTTATTCATTTGATAAATCTTGTTTGTAAGATCGAAGCAATGAATTGGATCACTGTTTTAAGAGATCTATTTATACAACATGAGTTAAGAGCAAGATGTGTGCATGTATGCATGAAGGAAGACTATTATAGAGACACAGAGGTCACCGAGAAGGTTTTCAGAGAACAGTCGAAGAATAGAGTAAACAGAAGGGTTTACCAAGCTACTATATGGGTTACCGAGGTATGCAATAAGCAAGGTAATCTTATTCTGAGCACATAGAATCTGCTATAACATTTCAGATGTAAAGTTGCAGATATTTGTAATGATTTTATTGTAATATTGTGAAGTTGAAAGAGAAACCTTTAACAGGATAAAAGAATCTAACCAAGTCTATAAATTGTAAAGCCTCTAACTAGGTGTAGCATTTAGAATAAATGTTGTAAAATCCTTTAACAAGGTAGATCTAACAGATCTTGATACTCCTAATAGGGTAAGCTATCAGAAATAGCTAAAATGTAGCTCTAACCGAGCATCTTTATTATTGTAGTAGTGAAGTTGTGGGTGCCATCCGCACCACAGTTTTTCTCTCTAACCAAGAGTTTCTACGTAACCAAAATATGTGTTATGGAGTGAATCATGTATGATTGTTATCTATTTGTTTTAACTTTATGTTATGTTATTGCACTATTCGATTTATTCATAATAGTTCATTTATTATTAGAGAAAATTTTTGAAGTACTGATTCACCCTTCCCCTCTTAGTACATTAGCTTTCCATATTGGGCCTAACAATTGGTATCAGAGCTTGAATCTTGGAAAAGGGTTTAACTACCTAAAGAGAAAGATCTTATCAATGGAAGGCTATAAACAATCTTAGAAGATTGTATAACTGGAAGAAGAGCTGGATCATGCAAATCAAGTGATTGCAAACATGCAAAGGCAAATGCAAAAATCTCTGAAAGTAAGAAGAAGATTATCTATTGACTTGCAGGATTCTCAAGAGTTAGTGGAACAAATTGAGACATCATTTGAGAATAGTATATCTAAAGAAACTAAAGAAATGATTGGAGTATAGAAAGAAAAGAACAAAGCATTGGCTGATCAACTAAAAGCAATGAAAAGAGAACATGAACATTTCAGCACACAGATGATTGAAAATCTAGATGCTTTAATGACAGTTGAGGATAAAGCAAGAGATCTATAGAGAGAGAAACAACAACTTGAAGTCTTAGTATCTAATAAGAATGATGAAATCATAAGGTTGACTGGGATTCAACAAAATATGACAGATCAACTAGGCTATGCACATCATGAAGCAATTTTAAAGAATGATGAGAATCAAGCATTGAAACTTGAAGTATCAAGGTTGACTGATGAACTTGAAACAAAGAAGAAATCCAAAGAAACATTGAAGAAGAGTTATGAAGCATCAAAGATGTTGGATGAGAAACTAAATACAAGAAGACCCAATAAAGATGCAAGAATCAGTTACAAAGGAAAAGACTCTACCAAGAAAGGAATTCATACTACCGAGAGAGAAGAATCATCAAAGCAAGCTGGAAATAGGAATAAAATCAAAAGGAAGAAGCCTATTTGCTACTACTGTGGAAATCAAGGTCATACTACCAACATATGCCAGATCAGAAAAGGTAAGCAACCGAATATCACTAAGTCAAATGAGTATTGTTACAATTGCAATAAAATATGGTCACACATCTAATCAATGTAGGACAAAGTCTGTTAACAACCATAAGAAGGCAAAATTCAAAGGGTTTTGTAAAAACTGCAATAGATATGGACATAGTACCGAGAAGTGTTGGTTTAAGCAAAAGAACCACATGTGGTCTGCACACCGAGAAAACACTAGTGGTTATCGAACTCACACAGATCCTTACCAACAATATGCAGTAGTACCATGGGATTACAATACAAGTATATGGTGCGAATGTTGTGGAAGGTATGGACACATTAGTGCTAACTATTTTATAAGGTTTGGAATGAACAACCGAAGATCATGGAGAAATCCTGGTATGGCATGTTTTCATTGTCACAAAGTTGGACATTTAGCTGGAGATTGCAAAGATCAACCTAGAGGAGACACTGAAGAGATAAAAGAAAAATTCAAGATTATTTGGAAAAAGAAGGAAATCATGTCAGATGAAGAAAGCACCTTACCTACTAAGTTAGGTGCACCTGTTCCAAATTAATCAGAAAAGGTATGAAGGGACTGCATTATCTGAAGGTTAAAATCATAATAGTTCCTATTCTATTATGTACTAAATTCAAAATCTGCATAGTTAAGATGCATTAGTAAGTTTGAAATTCTATCAAAAGTACTTTACAGAAAACCTGTCAAGTCGGTAGATAAGGAAATTTGGTTACTTGGTTAAAATGAAAGAAAAGAGAGTAAATCGGTTAAAGGTAAATTGAGTGCATTTAATGTTTTGACCTAACCCGCACGGAGCCCGATAAGGTATTTTGTGTACTTAAAGGTATTTTCGTGATCATTTTCATTCACCAAGTTTTCAAGAGAGCAGAGCAGAGCAAATCAAGGCGATCAAACTTCAAAGCGAATCCAAGGTATTTACATCAAATCTCATCGCATTGTCAAGCTGGTTTTTCGATCTTGTCAAATTGCTATTATCTATCGAGTGTGAATTGTCTGCCATTTGTAAACCGTCAAACCCTAAAGATAGTTTGCTATGTTTTATCTTAAATTTACAAATGGCACCCAAGATCCAAGATCTCGTAGATGTCAAGAATGTAGAGAAGCCCTCACTGAAATACACTTTGACTCCTAAAGTCGCCTCTAAACCGGATGACAAAACTGCCTTTTCACTCATCCCAGATCGAGTCTTGTTAGTCGAAGATGTTAGATTCTTCACCAAATGCCATGTTGAAGAACTCGGTCATGTTGAGATTAGTGACAAATATGATGAGCTATGTACCAATGGCAAAATGGATAGCAAGTTCTAGCATATCAAAATCAAGGGATTAACTAAAGCCCTAGCCTATCCCCGTGTGTTCAAACCCTAGTGGGTTAAGTTTGTTTTAAGCAGAGTTCATGATGATTTTATGTGGCTAGAGGAGCAACCATTCAAAATCACTAAGGAAATCATTCATGTGATCACCGGATATCCTATCTATGATCATGCACGAGCACAGAAAATGATATCACAGAAGGAGTTAATCAGTTTAACTGGAGTAGAATCTAATTACCGAGGACTGAAACTGAATAATGTCACTGATGCAGAACTTAAATTTGTAATTAGAGTAATTGGTTACTGTTTCTTCCAATCAGCAAGGGTAAATAGTGTACCTCGTGCAGCAGTTGACTTAGCCTATAAAATAATGAAAAGGGGAATGAAAGTAGATTTATGTGAAGTGTTATTGAAAAACTTGTTTGAGAACCTGAACACAATAAGGAAGCTGAAAAAGAACAACTCGGCAAATACACTGAAGTTTGGTTCACTCCTTGTATGCATGTTTTTCTACTTTGAGAAGTTCTTTCCCTCAGTCGGTAAAGTAGTTTGGGAGCTACATCGACCTATCACCCATAAAATTAATGACTTTATCAAGAAATTGGGAGATAATTTTAATGATATCATGGATGACTACTTCAGCAAATTTCAAGAAAAGATGCACAACAGGTACCGGATTCCACCACAGCTGGTAGAGAAATATAAGGATGATATATCTTTTGAGGTAGACATCGATTATTGCTATGTGAATGCTATAGAACCTAGGACTCAATCTTTGCCACCAATGGGTTATGAGATTGACTATGATATCACACAACAGCAAATT
This sequence comes from Cryptomeria japonica, assembly GCF_030272615.1. Classification (NCBI taxonomy): domain Eukaryota; kingdom Viridiplantae; phylum Streptophyta; class Pinopsida; order Cupressales; family Cupressaceae; genus Cryptomeria; species Cryptomeria japonica. Next base: position 56,179,753 of record NC_081406.1, read on the forward strand.
GATGCATATCTTACACTGCCAAGGCATGCTATTAAACTACGATATGGAAGTTATGAAGAAGTTAAGGAAAAGGTGAAAATGAGTATTGTAGTACCTAAAGCTACAAGAAAGGCTACAAAGATGATAAAGGTTTTATCTGAGAAATTCGGAGAAGAATCCTCCTCTACACCTATCAAAGGCACTCTTGCCATTACCGAAGAGGAATCTGAAGCTCAAGAGGCAACCATAACATTGAGTACCAATTTGCCTAAGGGAAAAGTCTTGAAAAGAAAGAAACTGGATACTACAAAGGCCCTACCGACTCCACCAACAAAGAGACCTAACACTAGAGCATTAGCTGCATCACTGAGTAAGAAACAAAAGAGTTTTATTGTTCCCAAGGTAACCAAAACCTACAAGAAATCTACTCGAAGACTCATTTTGGCAAAAGAGTCTAGTGATACAGAATCAGAAGATGCCAACAAATTCCAGATTGTAAAAAGCAAGAAGGTAAATATTCATAGTGTTGAAAACTTTTGTGCCAATCTTAAAGAATATGGTGGATTTGTAGGATTTAGATATGTCAAGTATGAGACTAGGAATAATGATGAGAAGCGACAAATTGAAGAAGTTGTCATCTGCACACTTCTAAAGTTTTGGCTAGCTCCATTAGAACTAGTAAAGTCACTTCTGAGTGAATTGTACTTACATATTGATAATAGGTGGAAATATGCAATGGACTTAGAGAAACAAATTAGAGAAAGAAGTCTAGTCCATCTATTTCCTGATATGTCTGTAGCAGAAATAAAGGAGCGTTTGACAACCTACAATTCTAAATTTCTTGTCAAACAAAGAGCCTTAAAATTGATGAATGGGCTATACATTGATGTAGAAAAGGAGACAAAAGCAAAGTGGTAGGAAATATTCAAACTAAAAGATGTCGGTGAACAATCTCAAGTTGAAATTGTAGCAAGAAACTGATGTCACTGAGCAAGGTCTTGATGCTACCAAGCAAGACCTGGCTGACACTATTCAAATTGATGAAGATGTCATGGATGCAGAAGCACCATAGCAGGAAATGATAGAAGGCACTACCTATGCAAAACTTGTATCTAGTGAATCTGTTTTAGAACAAGTTCAGCCTTATCTGCCGATCAAGCCACCTATCTCTACCGAAGATCCTAAAGATACAACACAAGGCACCAAAGGCCACAAATCTGAAGTAGCAGAAGGTACAACTAAAGATCAGACCTCTCAAGCATCGTCAAGCACTGAAAATGTTACAGCTGAGACCCCCAGCACTGAGACACCCAAGGACACCACAATAGCTACAGGAACCGACTAAAGTGTTGCCTCTACCGAGCAACCTGCCGAGGGTCAACAAGCCTCACAAGCAATTGTCTTGGTACAACCAACCAAAGGTAAAGAGAAGAAACTGAAAAAGAATAGTTTTAAAGTTGATTTAACTAAACCGATAGTGTTTCCCAATGTGGATATCTCAAAATTAAAGGGGCAAACACTTATTGATTTTGGTGAACTATGCAAAGCAAAGGCCGAACAAGAAAAATAGATGGCCATTTAAAAGAAGAATAAAGTACTACAGAAGGTGAAAACACTGCTAACAGAAATGCTACCATCAGCTACAGTGTCAACCGATGCAGCCATCCACATTCAACTGGATGAACTCCTTAATCAAATAGAAACATCTGGAGTTGATGCATTTGAGTACTTGAGCAGGCTAAAAGATAAAGAGCTTACTGCAAAAATGATAGAAGAGGTACAAAAAGCTCTCACTATAGGAAAAGTCAAGCTTGTCAAATTCATTGCTGAGTTGTCCCCTCAACTCAAGCATATTCTTTATTTATTTCAGAAACTTTGTACATTTTCCTTATTCATTAAAGATATCAAGAATAAAACTAATGCAATTGAGAAAGAGATCACCGATCTCTCAACTAAGTTGACCACAGAGTCAAATTCAGTTCAGAATTTTTATACCAAGCTTCAACAACTCATTGCTCAATAGTTAGAACTCAGAAATGAAGAGCATAAGATTAGGATGAATATAATGACCCTCCAGACATTATTCCTTCCTCATCTTTCATCAGTTCAAGAACAGATTCACTGAGCTACACGCCTATCTACTACACAAGAGGGAAGCACTCTTAATGACTTAATATCACTATTGGTTGATATTCAAACACAAAATTCTTTAATGGAAAGTGTAAAGGATGCACTCTAAATCGCACTCACTGACGCCCAAAAGAAGTATAAATCTATTTTTGATCAGTTACTGCCCCCAGATGGAAATTAAGTTTTTAATGTTTGTCAAAAAAGGGGAGTAATACTACATAAGGGGAGTAATATACTATATTTAGGGAGTGATACAGTTTTGATAATATAGTTTTGAGTATTGTATACAAGGGGAGTATACCGAGTAGAGTATACAGAGTATGTAGCGCAAGCAGAGATCACACAAGCACATAACTGAGCATACAAAATCAGAGTTATGTACACTATGGTGATAAGGGGAGTATATCTGATTATACTATTTCATTGACTATTGTATATATTGTCATTTATAGTCATTTTGCAAAGTATATAGATTTTTGAGTTATAACTTTGAACGTAGTTTTTGTCAAACATCTCAACTAATGTCAAAATGGGAGATTGTTACTACTTATCAAGTTGCCATTAGTTTTATATTCAAAGTCATACTATACATTCTAGTCGGTTAAGCACTACTGAATCATGTAGTCGGTATACACACAGAGAAGTTGGTATGCACAGTCTAGTTGGTTATAGAAGAAAGCAGTTACAGAACACAGTATACATCGAGTTGTCTACCGAGTATCTTTTTGAGACTACTGAGCAGTAAAGATGACACACCGAGTTGATATTCACCGAGTGAAACATGTTACCAGATACATTGAACTTGGACATGCATATGAAAATGTGTTACAAGATCGAGGCACATCTAACCATTATCACATTGGAAATTGCACCAAAAGATTGTGTATGATTACAAGGACAATCTAACCAATGAAATATTTTGTATATTTATTCATTCGATAAATCTTGTTTGTAAGATCGAAGTAATGAATTGGATCACCATTTTAAGAAATCTATTTATATAGCATGAGTTAAGAGCAAGGTGTGTGCATGTATGCATGAAGGAAGACTATTATAGAGACACAAAGGTCACCAAGAAGGTTTTCAGAGAACAGTCAAAGAACAAAATAAACATAAGGGTTTACCAAGTTACTATATGGGTTACCGAGGTATGCTATAAGCAAGGCAATCTTATTCTGAGCACATAGAATCTGCTATAACATTTCAGATGTAAAGTTGTAGATATTTGTAATGATTTTATTGTAATATTGTGAATTTGAAAGAGAAACCTTTAACAGGGTAAAATAATCTAACCAAGTCTATAAATTGTAAAGCCTCTAACCAGGTGTAGCATTTAAAATAAATGTTGTAAAATCCTTTAACAAGGTAGATCTAACAGATCTTGATACTCCTAATAGGGTAAGCTATCAGAAATAGCTAAAATGTAGCTCTAACCGAGCATCTTTATTATTGTAGTAGTGAAGTTGTGGGTGCCATCCCCACCATAGTTTTTCTCTCTAACCAAGAGTTTTTGCGTAACCAAAATATATGTGTTATGGAGTGAATCATGTATGATTGTTATCTATTTGTTTTAACTTTATGTTATGTTATTGCACTATTCAGTTAATGCATAACAATTAAGTTATTATTAGAGAAAACTTTTGAAGTACTAATTCACCCCTCCCCTCTTAGTACATTAGCTTTCCATATTGGGCCTAACAATGAAGGTTTAGAATCAGACTTAGGAGGTGGCTTGGAGGAAGATTCACTGCCTGCAGAATTATTCTTGGGCTTCAGTTTCTACTTCTGTTTCTCCTTCTCCTTAGAGGACTGAGCAACCAATGCTTTGTTTTTGGAGCCTGAGAGCTAATCCAGCTGAGAAAGATGAGACTTCCCATGAGACAATCGCTCACAAAAGACATCAAAGGTAGGCAAGTTGAAATGAGCACCCAAGCCATCCATGGTGGAGTAGAAAGCATAGGCAAAAAATTGAAAGAGACCCTGAAGCTTTGAAAGAATCAAATGAATGCACTCTGTGTCTATCTTGATCTTACCACAACCCTAAAGAATAGATCGGTTAGTCTTGAACTTTTTCAAGAAATCCTCAATGGTGGGAAAGGAATCAGGGGACAAAGAAACCAACTCTACTTCAATCTGCAATGCCTAAATCTCATTGACCCTCCCAAAGAGAGAATCAAACTTCAACCACATAGCCCAAGGATTGAGCAACTCATCAAGGTGAAACAAAAGACTGTCAGAGACATGCAAGGAGAGAAAACCCATGGCCTCATCCATCCTATTCCTGTGCATAAGAAGCTCATAAGGACGCTGAAATACTAGTTGAACCTCATCCAAACAAGACCACAACCCTCATTCACTGAGAAGCCTTGTGATGTGGGGCTTCCAGGTGTGATAGTTGTGTGAAGTCAACAACTCAACTGAAGGATCTGCCATGAGAACAAAAAAACTTTGCACCTGCTTGTTGGTTTTTTTTTATTATGTGATCTTTCAGAATAGACAGAAGATGTAGAAGGGTTTGTTTGTTTTGGAGAGTTTAGGTGTTTTTGATTTCTGATATAAATGATAGAAAGCGAGAAAAAACACCCCCCCACAATAGAGAAACCCAAACCCTAGTACATAGTAATGAGAAAATTTCGGCCTGCATGCCGTAAAAAGGCAAAAAAATAAATTTGGAAAACATTTTTTTCTCGATTTGCATGTCAAAGCCGTACAGCCTAGTTGAGAGAAAAAAAATCACCCAGATGCTCAAGAGTCAAAAAAAGGACAAATTTTATATGACTATAGGGTTTTTGGGCCTTCTGAGCATGATGGTGAGGTTTGTTTAGGCCTAAAGTGCTCAGAAAAAAGGCCTAAACCTAACCACACAAAAAAAATTGCCTGAAACCCCAGATCTGCTTCCAATGCAAAATTCTCAAAAACAGGAACAGATAGCTGCAGATCTAAGCTCTGATACCATAATGGAGTTGAGAAATACAACACCACAGGAGCCTAAATATCTTCTACAAGCTGAAAAACCTATTACAAAGAGAAGCAAAGAAGCAATAATTTGAAGAACACACAAAACATAGGAAAAATATTCTCAAAATATGAGAGCTCCAATTCACTAAAAAAATGTATTGTGAAAAGATAATACAATGAAAAATAAAATTAACCTCTAATAGGTCAATAAACCCTAAAAAGGGAAAACCCTAGGCTTGCACATAATAATTAATAAAATAATTAATTAATATGCACCTAATGTTAGTTTAAGTGTAAAAAGATAATTGGGAACTTAAAGAATTAAACAAATATTGTTTAATTAATCAAGTAAAACACCAATTACTCTAACAACTTGTAGATAAAACAAATGAAGAATGGTATTTTCATTACACAATCTAAGTATGTGAAAGAGGTTTTGAAGAAATTTGGCATGAGTGACACCAATGGTTACAAGTTGTAAGTTGTCCAAGGAAGATGAATCGAATTCTATTGATGAGAAGGAATACAAGTCAATGATTGGAAAATTGTACTATGTTGTTCACAGTAGACCGGACATAGCCCATGCGGTTGGCATAGTTGCTAGATTCTAGAAGAATCCTAAGGAGACACACTTGATAGCAACCAAGAGAATCTTTAGATACCTGAAAGGTACTATTGACTATGGATTATGGTATCCATATGAAGGAAAATTTGATTTGAAGGCATACACAGATGTTGATTGGGTAGGAAATGTTGGTGACCAGAAAAGCACAATCGGTGGAACATTTTTTCTTAGAGGAAGGCTTGTTTCATGGAGTACTAAAAAGAAGAGTTGTACTTCACAATCTACTACTAAAGCTAAGTATGTTGCAGCTTATATGAATTTCACACAAGCTATTTCGATGAGGCACATTTTGGAAGGTTTTAAGATGAAGATTTCAGAATCTATAAAGATTTTATGTGATAACACAAGTGCCATAAATATTTCCAAGAATCCTATTTTGCACGCATGAACCAAGCACATTGAATTGAAGTATCATTTCTTGAGGGAAAAATTTCAGAGCAAAGATTTTATCGTAGAGCATGTTTCGACCAAGGAGCAACTTCCAGACATTTTTACCAAACCTCTGCCTAAGACTACTTTTGAGTTGTTGGCATTTTGATGATGTTTGTACTTAGTTGTGATTGTCATTGATGGACACACACTTATTTGTTGTGTGAGCTATTCTCAATCGGTAGTATGTGATGTATTGTTCAAACTGGTATTATATGCCAATGTATGCATAGTCTTTGTTTGTAGAAGACTATCGGTGTTTGCAGAAGGAGCTTATTGGTCAAAGCATGACTGAGGATGTCAAGAGGTACAAGGACCACAAGTGGTACGAGGACCCCAAGTGACAGCCAATATTTTTAAGATCGGAACACTATGTTCTAGTTTAGTAGTCTTTGTTTGTAAACCAATAATCAGTATACTTTGTTTTGTTAACCGGCAAACTTGTAAAGTGTGATGAGTTATCATCCACCGATACCGATACGGTGATTCTGTGTCATGTTACAAATTGTGTCTAGATGCATTGTACCTAGGAAATCGTAATCTAATCTCATTGGACTGACATGAAATCAAATTCCTATATGAGGACATCATGTCTAGGGTTTTGGGTGTGTAAGATGAGGTCTTTGATAAAAAGGTATCTTGCGACAGAGATTGAACATGTGAAGGACAGAAGACTGAAGTAATTTCGCAATGCATTAACAGAGAGCAATCAAGGATCTAACTAATAATTTTGTGCTACTTTCTAGATCACTTACTTGTTGATTACTAATCTCTTCGACAAGTCAGAAACCCTTAATCGGGTAGGCTCAGTTAAGCCTGTTCTAAATCCTCTATCAAGGTGGTTCACAGTTGTGGATCTAAAATCCTTTAACAAGGTAGTCTTTAATAGGACTTATCTACTAATAGAGATTGGGATTCCTAACAGGATCTGTTCTAGTGAAGAACATTATAAGGCCTTAACCGGTCTGGTTGCTATTTTGCAGATAGTAGACTTGTGAGTTTTACTCACCGGGGTTTTTCCCATTTGGGTTTCCATGTCAAAATATCTTGTGTTATGGTGATTGTGTTATTGTGGGTGAAATCTTTATTTGCTATTTGGCTTGTTTGTGTATTAACCCATTTGCTGTTTAAAGGGCTATACTGGTCTGCAATAAAATTGCTTAAGTGTTTGGTAAGGTTTTTAGGTATACTAATTCACCCCCCCTCTTAGTATTCATCAAGTGGTATCAGAGCCAGCCTTTCTTTAAGTTTAGCTACTTGAAAGGAGATATGGGGGAATACAGCATGAGGGAACTCACTCATCGTCTAGTTGAATCTGAGAGAACCTATGATGAACTTAAGGTCAAGTATAAAGCATCTTTAGCTAAAAGAAGAGAACTTACTGAGCAAATGCTGGAAATTACTGAAAATAACTCTTCTAATGAAGCAGACATGGATGCCCTAGTCAAAGAAGTGGAGAAACTGAATGAGTCCAAAACTAACCTGAGGAGGGAGCTAGAAGTACTGACCATTAGGATGAGTCAAGAACTGGAAAACTGAAGAAAAGCTGAGGATCTAGTGAAGGACAAGGAGCACGAGATCTTTAAGTTGAATAAAGAAATTGGTACCATTACCACTTATCTGCAAGAGGGTAAGGAAGAGAAAAAAGAAATGCAAGCGAAAATCAATGCAGTCATTTCTCAGAATGAAACCCTAATGAAGACCAATGAAGCTCTTTCCAAAAAACTTGCTGAGACAAAGGAGATACTTGTAAAGTTCAACCAAAGCTCTACAAAATTGGACCAATAGTTGGAATCAATGAATCCATCAAGGGATACCACTTGACTTGGTTTCTCTGCATATGAGGAAGGTGAATCCTGTGTAACCAAGATTGATGCACCAAAAGGGAAACCGGTACCTGAGAACAACAACAAAAGTAAAGGTAAGTCAAAGTTCAAATCCATATGCTTTAATTATCATAAGGAAGGACATACTGCCAATGTATGTAGGAGAAAGACTTATAATAATTTCCCTTACATGCAAAACAATGTGTATAACCACAAGGCTAGAACTGGTAAATTTAATGGTCATTGTTATGCATGCAACAAGTTTGGGCATAGATCTTTTGAGTCCAGATCAGTTATGAACAACCCTATAGGTTATGCACCGAGATCAAAAGGAGTTGTCCAAGAATCTCTTATGAATCGGAACCCAAACCAGTATAGAACTTATGACCAATGGTCAAATGGTTATGGAGCGACAAACGATTGGAATGCAACCTATGTGATTTGTCATGGTAGTAGTCACACTGCTGCAACTTGTAGGAGAAAGAATGGAAATGTGAACACCAAACCATGGAGAGCACCTGGTATAGTATGATATAATTGTCATAAACCAAGACATCTTGCCAGATCATGCAGACTAAGACAGAATCCATCGGAACACAAACTGATCGACCCTGAAGGTAAAGGAAAGGTCGATGTTGAAACCACTCAAGCAGATATGAATAAAACTTGGAAAAATAAATCTGAAGAGAAGCCACAAGATGTACCAATTTTTGCACCCAGTGTGGAGACCCCTAAATTGGCAAATTGAGTTTCTAACTTGAGCAGCACAACAAAAGTGATCAATCTTGCATTCAAAGAAATCTAGAAAGAAATCTTGTGCAAACCCAGTAGTCATTTCAAGCTATCCAGAGTGGAGGTCAGAGTGGCAAAGCAAGCTTTTGGAGAAGTAAGTTGTGCTCGACATCGACGAACCCAATGAACCCTAGTTCAGAGTGAAATAGTATTTTTTTGTCAAATCACTCTTATCATACAGAATTATTTAGACATGGCTTCTACATCCAAAGTCTCTTCTAGTTCTTCCGCACCTGAGGAGTCATCCAAATTTCTTAGGAAGAAGTTGAATTACAATGCCCTATCTCAAATTCCTGCCGGAGTCATTGTCGAAGGGGATGTTTTTGGTTACATTGATTACAAACTGGAAGACCTAGGGTCTCTAGTGATTCACTCCCAGTTGAGTTTGTTCTATGGAGACGATAAGAAAATTAAACCTGAGTACAGTGTGATCGAGAAGAAGAATTTCCACAATGCAGCATATTTTCTTGAGGAATTCACAAAAAATCATATAAGAATTATTCTTAGTAGCATTCATGGTGACAAGATGTATCTTGAGCAAACCCATGATATCACATTAGAGGCAATCCATGCCGTGACCAATTTCTGCACTATTGGAGAAGCCCCTATTCTTCGTACGATTAATAAAGCCAAAGTGGAAGAACTCACTGGTTCTGTGAGTCACAAGCGGGCAATGACTATCAACACCATAAGAGATGACTTGGTGAAATATGCATGCATGGTGATCAGGTATAGAGTATTCTATGCTAGTAGGATGAATTCTTTTCCTACAACTACGGTGCATGCCGCTTATTGAATGATCAAGGAAGATGCAGAGTACAACTTGTGTACCTGCATACAAAAACAACTCATGGAGAATTTGAAATCCATCACAGAGGAAAAGGCACTAAGGTTCAAGTTCAATCAACTACTTGTTGGGTTGTTTTTCTACTTTCAAGGGTATTTTCTGGGAGTTGGTGATGTTCAATGTTCAAGTGACCTACCAGTCACAAGACAAATCAAGGAGAGTCTGCAAGCAGTGGGATCTACTTATCCAGAGACTCTAAATAGGTATCTTGATGAGTTCAGATTGAAGATGAACCAGAGAACAAGGCTATCAGGTGACCCGGTTAAGAATTATGAAGATGATATTTGTTTCATGATCAAAGTGGATCATTGCATAATGGAAGCGATTGAGCCAAGAAAAGAGAAATTTGAGCCTATGGTCTATGAAGTGGTGAATGATATAGTCATTGAGTATGCCTCTACCCTACTTGCTTCACTGCTTGATCCAAAGAAGAAGAGGATTGGTACCTACTCTAAGAGGGTTAATCCTACTGAAGTACCGAAGCAGAGGAAGAAGAAAGTTATGCCATCAGCATCGACATCGGTTACATCTACTTCTAGTCCAAAAGTGACCAAGAGGTCACTAGCCAAGAAGAAACCAGAGGTTATTCCACCAAAGGTATTTGAGAGGAAGAGGAAAACCAAGAACGGAGCACAGGATTCAGTAGACACTAAATCAGAAGAGGAAATGAAGAAGATGCTGCAATTGGGTAAGAAGACCAAGCTAACTGGTAATGTAACTATAACCTTTGCACCGATAAATATACACATTGCTTCTTACAAGCCTATGACACATTATCAAAGGACTATAAAGAATATTAGAAGGAAAATTCTTGATGATCTAAAAGATTATTTTGATGATCTTAACGATACTGTAAAGAAGGAGGTAGAGGAAGAACTCATTAAGTATTTGTGTGATAATGATCGGTCTCCAACCGATATTAAACTTATAGTTTCTAATTCTTTGTATGATTCTTTGGACAATAAATGGCACATTGTCATTGAAAAGGAGAAAACAATTAGGGAGCAAATTTTTGCTCAATATTTCCCAGATGCTTCCAATTCTGAATTATTTGAGATTCTTGATCAGTACAAAGGCATATTTTTCATGAGAAAGAGAAGAGTTTAGTTACTTGGAGGTAAAATCTTTGAAGTAGAAAAGGACAGTCATCTGCAGGCTCAAGAAGCTGTAAAGATGCAAAAGGTATCTGAAGCAAATCTACAAGCTGAGCAAGTGTTTGACCTATCAAAATCAAAACTGGATGAAGCCTTCAATGATCAGGGAGAAAGAGAAGCTGAGAAAAATGATCCTATTGATGTGGATGCATTAGATGTTGAAGGCACCAAATTGGAGGATACTACACCAGATATTCAAGAATCACCTAGTGATAAAGCGGAGAAGGAGAAAGTAGAGAAGGAGAAAGCGAGGAAGGAGAAAGAGGAGAAGGAGAAAGCAAAGAAGGAGAAAGAAGAGAAGGAGAAGAAGAGACAAGAGGAGATCAAAGAAAAGGAAGGTGGATAGACTTCCGAGATTCCCAAGGCAACCGAAGATCAAGTTCAAGCTAAATAGGTTGATCCCACCGGTCACAGTGAATTGACTCTTGCTTGTCTTACCAAATCTGTAGATGAAAATGAGCTACTTAGAAGTATTCAACTTGCTAAAGAAAGATTGGAGGAACTAAGAAAGAAGAAAGAAAAATATGTTATTCAATTTGTTGTTGATACTCTTTCAAACTTAGTCCCTGATACCGATCTTTCTGATACCGATTCCTCACTGGCCAGTTGAAGCTTCTATGCACAATAGTGGGTGATCAAGTGCAATCATTGGAAGATGTTGCCTAGGCTATCGCAGAGAAAAAGCATGAAAAGGCACTAAAAGTTACATTGGTGAAGCAATTTAATGAAGACAGAGACAAGTTGATCCATCAGAGAGATGATATCGGTTTGGCAATGGCTGAAGGACATAAACTTTTGAGCAAAATCTTCCATCTCGATCTATTTTTTTATGATGCTATGAAGAAGAAAGGTCAACTCCAATTGGAATTAAAGTAGTATATAGATACCTTCAAAGTACCATATGATTCCTTCATAGTGCATGGGAAGACTGTACAGACTCACAAGAAACAGATTGCCATGATTGATTCAAAGATCTACAAGCGGACTCAAAATTTGTAGGAGCTTCAATTGTTTTTGTTACCTAAGTTGCAGATTATTTAGAAGTACTTTCTAAACATGGAAGCCATTAGTTTCACTTAGGAATTGAGCACTATTGATGCCATGGGGAAGTTAGCATTCCAGATGAAGACTCAGAGTGAAATTGCTGCCTCACTCCTAGATACTTGGTCTACAAACATGCAGGAATTTCTGAAAAACTTTAAATTCATTTTTGAAAAGTTTTAGAAATTATTGTCATCAACATATACTCTGTTTTCATGTTATGCAATATGATTTTGGTAAATCTCTACAGTATATTTGCATTAATTTGTCATTGTTAGCAAAGGGGGCGTGGTATTGAATGAAAATTTTATGCAAATGGAAGTAGTACATGCTTGTAATTTTGGCAAAGAGAGTAGTGTATACGCTTAGGGGGATTAATTTTGATTATGGCATCACTTTTGTTTTGTAAGCACTTAGATGTCAAATTTTCATAAGTGTTGCCATCAATGCCAAAGGGGGGGATTGTTGGCATTTTGATGATGTTTTTTACTAAATTGTGATTGTCATTGATGGACAGACACTTATTTCTTGTATGAGTTGTTCTCAACCCATAGTATGTGATGTATTGTTCAAACCAGTCATATATGCCAATGTATGCATAGTCTTTGTTTGTAGAAGGCAATTGGTGTTTACAGAAGGAGCTTACCACTCAAAGCATGATCGAGGACCTCAAGCGGTATGAGGACCTCAAGCGGTACGAGGACCCCAAGCAGAAGCCAATCTTTTTAAGATCAAAACACTATGTTCCAGTTTACCAGTCTTTGTTGGTAAATCAGTAATCAGTATACTTTTTTTTTTTAACCGACAAACTTGTAAAGTGTGATGAGTTATTATCCACCGACACCGATGCGGTGATTTTGTGCCATGTTACAAATTATGTCTAGATGCATTGTACCTAGGAAATTGTAATCTAATCTCATTGGACCAACATGAAATCAGATTCCTATATGAGGACATCATGTCTAGGGTTTTGGGTGTGTAAGATGAGGTCTTTGAAAAAAAGGTATCTTGCGACAAAGATTGAACGTGCGAAGGACAGAAGACTAAAGTAATGTTGCAATGCATTAACAAAGAGAAATCAAGGATCTAACTAAGAATTTTGTGCTACTTTCTAGATCACTTACTTTTTGATTACTAATATCTTTGACAAGTCATAAACCCTTAACTGGGTAGGCTCAATTAAGCTTGTTCTAAATCTTCTATCAAGGTGGTTCACAGTTGTGGATCTAAAATCCTTTAACAGGGTAGTCTTTAATAGGACTTGTCTCCTAATAGAGATCAGGATTCCTAATAGGATCTATTCTGGTGAAGAACATTGTAAGGCCTTAACTGGTCTAACCTTAACTGGTCTGGTTGCTATTTTGTAGATAGTAGACTTGTGAGTTTTACTCACTGTGGTTTTTCCCATTTGGGTTTCCACATTAAAATATATTGTGTTATGGTGATTGTGTTATTGTGGGTGAATTCTTTATTTGCTATTTGGCCTGTTTGTGTATCAACTTGTTTCTTGTTTAAAGGGCTATACCAGTCTACAGTAAAATTGCTTAAGTGTTTGGTAAGTGTTTCTAACAAGGAGCAGCTTGCAGATATTTTTACCAAACCTCTGCCTAAGACTACTTTTGAGTATCCTAGAAGTCAGTTGGGGGTTGTCCCTCTTCATGAAGTTAGTTGAACATGATGTTGGCTACATCAGTCTCTAAATCACTTGTAGAATTTTACAAGGGTTGATGTAGAAGTGGATGTATTCCACAAGGGGAGCATCAAGTTGCAATATGTTGTTGATGCACAATGAAAATTTAACATTATATGGTTTACTTTCAATTTGCCATTGTTGTCAAAGGGGGAGAAGAATTATGTGATTATGGGAAGGAAAACCAGTGACAAACTGAAGACAAAGAGAGCATGTGAATACTTGGTAATGTAAACCAGGATTCCTATTCACAATCACAGCATCAAAGCAATGGTGTTGATATTTTATTTTTCCATCAATGCCAAAGGGGAAGATTGTTGGCATTTGCATGAAGATTGCATTAATGATATGTTATGTTGTCATTGATGTCAATTGAACTGGTAATGATATTGCTGATATTGTTGTTATTGTTGATATTGTCTTGTAATCGGTAGGAAGAGCTTTGTGAAGCTTATTGTAAACCGGTATGTAAGTTTGTGAGTTGAACTGATAATCATAGTAAAAGGTTAAACCCTTTCTATGTTATGTAACCACTAAACCCTATCGATTGTTTTTGTTAAACCCTAACCTATTAAGGTTGTTGAATTGGTTATGTTGGTTTATGATTTGATGTTGAGCGATAATGATGGTGACACGTAAGGTCATTGTATGAAAACAAGTTCAAGATGTTTTGGCGCATTTGTTTGTCTAGGGAATGAGAAAAACGTATTGCATCTAATGCCAAGCATGTGATGAGTTACTGAGATCGATGAAGTGGTAATCAAGGAGTGGTTGAGTTTTTCTTGACTGATGTCTAGAGATTTCTATGAAATCCAACAACCATGCTTGTACCGACTTGTTTATAATCTTGATAAGAGGATTAGATTTTTGTTGTGTTACTGACCTAATTGATTTGTATTTAAGGTTGATGAAGTTGTTTTGTTTAGAGTTGGCAAAAGTTGGCATAAATCAGTTGAGTGTGTGGTTACCAAACCGGAGAATGAGTCTGCAGTTTGAGTAAAGGTAGATAAAAGCTTAAATAGATTTGATCAAGAAAATGTAGTGCTATTCAGACAGATCAAGAAACTCCTATTGTTTTCTAATAATTACAATAGAATTAAAATCCCCTAACCTAGTAAGCTCTAACAAGATTGGTTACTTATTAACTCCTCTAACAATATGGTCCATTAGATTGGATTTTCAAATCCTCTATTGAGGTTACTCCTTATAGGGTATTTGCTTCTAACAAGGCATTTGTAGTCAATCCCTTAACCAAGTGATTCCTAACAGGATCAGTTCTTAACATGACTTTTGTAAAAGCTTTAACAGGCTTGGCTCCTAACAGGGCGAACTTCAGAAGAGTTTAGATATTATTTTGTGAGTCTCATCACATCGTGGTTTTTACCTATTTGGGTTTTCCATGTATAAATACTTGTGTCATATGGTGATTTTTTTTATGTTTATGATCTTATGGTTGATTTGATTAACTATTTCTATTAAAGCATAACAACCATAAGGATTGAGAAATGAAGCATTGGCATATGATAAAGCATTTTGATGTTTACAAGTTAAATGTTGTTTACTGTTAAGTTGTTGTAACAGTGAACCGGTATTCTTATGAGTATTGATCTTGATAGCGGTATTTCATTGATAAGTTTACTTTGTATGTTTGAATTTGAGTTTGGGAAGTTTGTATCAGTTTGTATCAGTTTTTCTATTTACTGATTAACCCTCCCTCCCCTCTCAATAATCTACCGGATACTTTTTCTTTCATCATACCATCAATTGGTATTAGAGCATCTCACGTCCTCTAAGGTCTAAGCCTAACAGCTTGAGGAAAAGATCTACTAGATCATGATGAAGAAGGAAGGTTCAAATTTCAACAGAGAAAACTATAGGATATGGAGTGACAAAATGAAGATGAGCAATTCAATTTGTGTAAAGACACTTTCCTCGGCATTATTGTCTCTGTCATTGATTTTGCTGAGAATTATACACTAAAGATGTAAAATAGAGTATAACCTATGTGTTACCACTCTACACAAGTTACAATTTTTGTACACATAGCATTCATGCATGCACATGATAGCACCGAGGAGGACAGAAAGGTTATAAGAGAATATCACTTCTATATCAATGATGATCATACTCATTCCTCAGAGTTTGTGCAAGTATACTTTACAGTCTTCTATGATAGTTTAAGGGAAAGAGATATAAGATACAACCAACACTTAATATGGTTGGACAATTGCACTGCCCAATTCAAGAATGCAAGGATGTTCTATTGGTTGAGTAGGATGCATGTGACAAGTGGTGTGCAACATTTTTGGAATCTCACTAAGGTGGGCCATGGAAAGAGAGAGCATGATGGTGTAGGATCATGTGTGAAAAAAGCTCTTACGAGAGAGGAATTGAAGTACGAAGGTAGTGTTGTGTTAATAGATGCATAAATAATTGTATAATGGTGTAACTCTATAATGGGACCATGTAATGTAGGTAAGTCTATGGTTTCTACATATTTTTGGTTAATACATGAATCTAACATTGAAAACTATCTAGATTGTTGTACACTTACAGGATCAAGTGACATGCATTCATTTAGAAGTTCAAATGCAGCATCACTAGTTATTTATACTAGAAAGATTGCATGCTTTTGCTCTTCATGTATGCAATTTGTGTGGGATGAATGTGAATCAAAAGAGTGGGTTGACCAATGGTCTTGTAGACCTTTGAAAACCCTAGATACATATCAACTTCCTAGAGCACTACAAATGAACTAGATTGAAGCATTAGTTGATTTTGACCATGTATCAGACCTAGTTGAACCAGGTAAAGGGTTGCAATTTGTTCCTAGGGTAAAATCAATTTTAAGCTCAATTTATTAGTTCTTTATGCTGATTTTGGTATTAACTTATATCCTTCTATTAAATGTAGGTCATCTATATGCAGTTATTGCGGATGAGAACAACGAAGAAGGAACATATTACTTGTTGTGTTGTTGTATTGAGGCCAAAAAGAAATTGAATTCTACAGTCATTAATGGAGAGGGTATTGAGTACCCAATAGGATTCATTGTTGTGATAGGGACATGGCTTAGAAGGTACCATTTTTGTGTCGAGCTGTATTGAGACCTCTTAAACTCAATTATTTATCAATCATTGTATTGATTTTGGCATTAACTTATACTCCTATAAAATGCAGGTACCCTATGAAAAAATGTAATGCCTGGTTGTTTGAGGACTTTGAGACATGGACATATTCTTTATTACTCAAACATTCTTATTGCAACAAATATTCAATTGATTAAATATCGTTGTAGAACTCTTAACAATAATTTGTGGAAATTTCATGAATCTAACCATAAGGCAATACTTGAGACACTAAGGGTTAGAGCTGATCCAGAAGGTTCACTTGATTGATTTTGGGCCATCTAGAAGAATAATTCTAAAATATGGTAGAATAATTTTGACAATTTTGTATATATCTTTTGCAAAACATTGTAACTTCTCTTTTTTGGAGGTTCTCTACGTGCATATGAGCCGTAATGTACATATGAGTTGTAATGTGCATATGCAGATGCCAAATTTTGTATATAAAAACATCAATGAGTTGTAATGTGCATACGTAGATGCCAAATTTTGTATACAAAAACATCAATGAGTTGTAATGTGCATATTTAGATGCCAAATTTTGTATATAAAAACAACAATGAGTTGTAATATGCATATTTGGATGCAAAATTTTGTATATATTGGTGTAAGAGCACCTCCTTACTGATCAGGCATCCATGAGGTCAATTATGGAAGATAAGTGTTTTTATGGATTCTCGATGTAAATAAGGTCAATTGTGATCATTTTTGATGTAATAAGGTCATCTAGACCAATATTTGTTATGTCTAATCATAGGTTACTCATATTGGCAAAATTGCTCAAAATTGCTCAAAATTGCTCAAAAGTTGTAAAAACTTGTCAAAGAGTAATCAAGGTGTCTAAATGGTTAATTTTGATTTAAAATGTGATGTTAAGATGTTCTTATTTCCATTTGGACCTATTTTGATGTTTTGGGGGTCATAGGTTTGTCTAAGTTCAAAATTGTCAATTATGTCTAAAAGTTGTCATGTGAAAGTTGTCAAAGGTTGTCAAGTTTGGTCTCCAATGTACATTTGGTTCAAAAAGTGGTTAAGGGTAGTTATGGGAATTGAGGAGGATTGGAAAGAATATATAAATTCCTTTCCTCATTCTATGTAGTCTTGGAATGCCATGTGTTAAGGAGAAAACCAATAAAAACTTGAAGTTTACTACATTTTATGAGTATTCTACCCTGTAATAGTTTGATTTTATTCATTTCTCAATATCTAAACTCAATCATTTGCCTAAGAAATTGAGAGGATGTTGATAATTTACTTTTATTCCTCTTTTTTGGCATTTGATTTCATTGATTTTTGAGAGAGATATCTTTTTTTTTGTCAAAATTATCCAAAACCCTTCCTAGGGTTGACAGTGAGCAAACAAAACGTAGAACTTTATTTGTAATCATTGTAAAATCCCCAAAATGGTTGGAATCATGTATTTTAGTGAGCTCTTTCATTTTTTGTTTGTGGCAGGTCTCCATGATACATTTGGCACGTGCAAGTTGAATGCAAAAGTGATTTATGTGTTTCAGTCTGAGAACACAGTTTATGAAAGGAGTTTTGAGTAGGGAGAAAGATCTCCCTAAGTAGTTGAGTTTGTGTGGATGCTCTACATCATATATAAATATTTTAAATAATCATGTACCATTTGAGATCCCAAATGGGTATTAGACAAGTTTAAATACTCATGTACAAGTTAAAATACATTGTTTTTTCTGTAATTTTGGCCTAAAATCATAACTTTCAACTTCTCTAATGCTGATTTCATAACATCTTTTGATTGGATTATTTTTGTAAGTGATAGGGAAATGTTTTAACTTTAATTTGGCACTGGTTTGAGGTTCCTTTAATTCTTTTTGTGCATTTTATATTGACTACCCAAAAATTTGGCATAGTGCATGCAAGGTGCCAAATGTTGGTTTGGGTGAAATCTCTGAATGAGAGGGTGTTTTTATGGTTGTTGGAGTTTGTGCAGATCACATGAAAGGTGTTTGATCCATTGTTGGAGTTGTGAAGTGCTTGGAGGGGTGTGTTTGAGAAAGCCCTCGGTTGTAGTCCCAAGAGGCCTACAAGGCCAAAATCTTCATAATCAATTTAATAAGGCCCTACTAAGGCCATGGTTAATGTTTTCGTATTTTTTTATGTGGTTTATTCAATTTGATGTTGATGTAAGGCCATTTGAGCCACAAATGTACTTCATAGGCCTATTAGGCCCCAATAGCCAAAGTTAGTCAAATAGGTCTGTCTAGGTTGAATAGGTTGTTGGATAGTGGAAATGGGCTATTTGGATTAGTCTTGACATGTTTGTAAGGCTTCATAAGCCATTTAGTGTCAAAATGACAAAGTTGCATATGGTGAGTAGGGTCACCCCTTGTTAAGAGATGGAAATTAGTGAATGTTATTGAGTTGTGTTGAAGAGTTTGGCAGTTGAGAAGAAGGAGTATTCATCATCATCATCATCATCATCATCATCTAACATAGGTTCCCATGACATATTAAATAGATGTAGTTGCAATCCCATGTTCATCATCATCGTCTGACATAGGCTACCTTTCTATTGAATGTCTCTGATAGTTTTTGCATCAACAGAAAAATTGCTTCCCTAAAAAAATCATTTGGATTCTTCAAAATATGAGATAGACTATTGTAGAGGGGAATCTCACAATCTTGTAGCTTTAGATGGATCATATATAGGTACCCCATATTGAGAGAAATACCCCATCAATGTTTGTCACTTTTGTACACTTAGGGCACCTAAGGGACACTATTGGTAGGGTATGTCGATGAGTCATCCGGTGAGCGAGGAGACAAAAATGGACCATACCTTGGGTATACCCACCCAACTGGATGTGTTGGTGGTGGTGGTTTGTGCCCACAAAGAACGAACAAAAATTTGGCAACCCGATTTCAGTTGATGCCAAAAGTTGCATTGTTGCTCAGTTGAAAGTTGCACAATCATGCATCTTTCAAACCCTTCATCATGGCACCAAACCATCTGTGCCATTAGCTCTGGTTGATCAAGTAAATGCTAGTGACAACCTCATTTTACCAATGGAGTAGCTCAAATGTTCTGGAGCACACTAGACCGAAGTGTTCCCAAGGTACACTAAGCCAAATCAGGCAGCAATTTTTGGAGGGCAATATCTCGGAGCTTGTGAGGCTACCGATGATTTGTGAGGTGAAAAAGGATCATCTTACTAGGTCCTACAACAATGTATCTCAATTTTGGGAGATTCCACTTGGTTTTCATTTGGCGACCCGATCTCAGTTGATGCCAAAAGATGCATTGTTGCTTAGTTGAAAGTTGCACAATCATGCATCTTTCAAACCATTCATCATGGCACCAAACCATCTGCTCCATTAGCTTTGGCTAACTGGGTAAATGCTAGTGACAACCTCATTCCACCCACGAAGTAGCTCGAACGCTCTAGAGCATGTCGGACCGAAGTGTTCCCAAGATGCACTAAGCCAAATTGGGCAGCAATTTTGGGAGGGCGATATCTCGGAGCTCGTGAGGGGTATTGGAGAGCCATGAGGTGCAAAAGGACTATCTTACCAAGGCCTACAATAATTTATCTCAGTTTTGGGAGATTCCACTTGGTTTTCATTTGGTGACTCGATCTCGGTTGAAATTTGCACAAACATGCATCTTTCAAACCATTTGTCGTGGCACCAAACCATCTAATCCATTAGCTCTGGTTGGCTGGGTAAACTCTAGTGATGACCTTGTTTTTCCCATAGAGTATCTTGAACATTTCAGGGCACGCTAGACCGAAGTGTTCCCAAGGTGCGTTAGGCCAAATTGGGCAGCAATTTTTGGAGGGCGGTATATTGGAGCTCGTGAGGGGTATTGGTGAGCTGTAGGGTGTAAAAGGAGCATCTTACCAAGGAATACAATAGAAAATCTCATTTTTGGGAGATTCCACTTGGTTTTCATTTGGCAACGCGATCTCGGTTGATGCCAAAAGTTACATTGTTACTTAGTTGAAAGTTGTACAATCATGCATCTTTCAAACCATTTGTCATGGCACCAAACCATCTGATCCAATAGCTTTGGTTGGCCAGGTAAATGCTAGTGATGACCTCATTTCACCCATAGAGTATCTCAAACATTTCAGAGCATAATGGACCGAAGTGTTCCTAAGGTGCACTAAGCCAAATCAGGCAGCAATTTTTGGAGGGCGATATCTCGGAGCATTACCTGTGTCGGTACTTGGGTACGTGGGTATACACAATATGAGAAGCCTATTTTAAAAGTATATGTCATATGAGTTACATGTAATGAACAAATTGGATCACATTTCAAGACATATACACAATGAACAAGTTTGATCACATTTCAATTGCAAATAACTAAGTTTCAAGAATATCAAGTTTCATATATATCAAACTGGATTGAATATCAAATTTTATATATATCAATGAACAAATTGGATTGAATATTTGCACACAATGAACAAATTGGATCAAATATAAAGTTTCATATATATCAAAATGAACAATAATCGTGTACATATCAAAAAATGGCATAGATGCCAAATCAATAATATTTACAAAAATGTGGCATGTGCCATGTCTGTCAAAGTCGATATATACATATACAAATGTCAAATATATACAAATATTGGTCCTTCAATGACCACAACTAGAACTATATGTCTCTATCAATATTTATGACTATGGTGAATCATCAAAATCGAGCCTCTTCGAAGTAGTATGTGGCTCTGTAGGTGGTTGCACAAGGACAATTCAAATGTCGAATCAGATATATTTTCTCAATATAACATCAAAATAACTAAATAATAAACTCTAAATTGTTTGAAGTTGAAATTTTGATTACCTCATCACTTTCTTCTGCAATTGGGTGAGGCTGAGGATCTGTGGGAAGTCCTGAAGGGGGTTGTAATTGGTAAAACAACTTTAATACAAGTTAATAACATATATGTCAAAAAACACAAAATAACTAAAAATGAATAGACTAAAAAACAAAAGCATATCGGAGCCTTAGATGGATGTCCTATGATCATAGGAGGCAAAGTCACAGATAAATCAGTTATGATCATTTCTAATATCCATGGTAAGTGATCCAAAAGGAGTTAACAAGAGGGTTTCAACTCCGTTGTGCACTTAGTGAAAAGGAGTTGATCTAAGAAAGACATACCTCTTCCCTCTGTCATGTTGGACCCCATCCATGATGTGTAGGACTTCTAACGAAATGGAATGGTAGAGCATCAGTAGGAAGTCTGGAAGGGGGTTGTAATAGGTTAAATATAATTAATACAAGTTAATAATATATATGTCAAAAAACACAAAATAACTAAAAATGAATAGACTAAAAAACAAAAGCATATTGAAGCCTCAAATGGATGTCCTATGGTCATAGGAGGAAAAGTCACAGATGAATCAGTAACATTAGGAGGCATAGTCAAATCTGATGCAGCTATTACCATTTCTTGTATAAAAAATGATAATATATGATAAAGACATAAAAGGATTTACATATTTCGAACAAGCAAGAATGCAATCCAAAGTGAATATGAAGATATTACCTCTTCTCTCTATTGAACTTAATCGACATCAGGTGCATTCATTAATTCTGTAAACCCCATTTGTTTTTTTATATATAACGAATAAATGAAGTTCATTTATCAGTATCTACATATACATGTTTAATAATAATAGATTTGAACAAACAAAATTAAATTATATTGAATTACCTTCTATTGGTTGGGTGTCCGAGAGGATATCTTTTTCTGCCTTGGAGTGCTGGAGGATGGATTTCTCACACGAGATGTCCTCGAGGTAGGTGGGGTAAACTAAAAAAAAAAATTAACATATGGGAAAAGAGAATGTAGGTAATATATCACTTAAGTCAAAAATATCTAAATCTAAATGGTACCACAAAGCTATCTAGGTCAAAGTCAATGACCAAAAACATGATATCATCAAGTTGGGACAGCTCAGCCCCTGATAAGCCCTATAAAACACAAAGTAATGATACATATATATTAACAAAAGATATTTTGAAACCAATGTATTATTATATTATTAATAAATTTACAAATCTTTACCTTCGGTGATGAAACTACTCATGATCATGGAGTTGATTGCAAACTACGTGGTGTAATCCCACCACCTGTTGCACCCTGCAATGCATTTTATTTATGTCACTTTAAATTGTTCTAAAAATAAAAATTAATTTCTATTTATAAGATTTAGCCACTTAATTGATAACATTTCATAAATAGAATTAAACGCACCTATGTCTAATCATGAGAGAACAACATACTCAGCAGGTCATTAGTGAGGGTCATATCCTCATTAGTGGAAGCATGGCATCTACTCTCGCAACATGCACATGAATGAGATGTTGAACCATCCTCATTCATTTCAATGTCTACACTAGAACATACACCATGGCAGGTGGGGCACATATGTTGAATGGGATATCCCATTCCAAATGATGCATGAGGTGGCGTTGATGAAGGAGGTGCCACTGATGAAGGAGTTGTCGCAGGTGCTAGTACATCCTCTACTTTGACCAACTATGTGCCATGTTGAACAATTACATCAGTCAATGATGCAGCCGCCTGAAGAGTCTATAACTCCATAAACTCCTTCAAGGATATAGGGATAGTGATATGAGCCATGGGGTTTAGGAGTTGTATGCCTCCTTTGCTTTGGCTATACCACCCTACAGACCCTAGGTCTATCATGCACATAGCCTCTCCCTCTACCCTGAAACTGTCGGATGTCAAAGTAATTCGGCTTCTCACCAAGGATAAACTCACAATACAACTTTCTCAAAAAATATAGAGGCACCTCCCAGTTATTACAAGGTGGTTGGTCAAAGACCATATACCACCTATCCCAAAAAGTTGCTTTAACCCTAGCATGAACATACCAATGTATAGGAAACCGAGACGTATTTTATTCTAGGCTATTACTAGTAATAGGATTAGTGAAAAGAGCACATATGTCACCTTTAAGTATGCCCTTTTTTTTCACTTGTTCATATGACAACCCATCCACATAAAATGCTCGATATCTATCCCTCCATGAATCCCATTTCGTAACCTCCCTAGATACCTCATTTGCACTTTTGGCCATTATTTCTAGTAGTGGCAAGGGTTGAGTGGTGCTCAAGACTAGGGGACCTCAACCTATTCACCAATATATAAATTTGGGCACTATTTTGTGTAAGGTGATTGATGAGATCCTCTTGTGTGGCATCTACATGATCTAATGAAGGACATGTAGGGTTTAGGGGTAGCGGTGGTTGTTCAAGAGCAACATTTTGAGGATTTTGTGGTTGTGGAGCAACGTCTTGAGGGGTTTCTTGTTGCTCAAGTGCAATGTTTATAGGGTTTCCTTGTGTTGCTTGTGCATGAGGAGGTCTTTGTTGTCTATTTCATTTTTGGGGATTTCTTGTAGAATTTGACATCAAATTTATAGAAAAAAAATTAAATCGATTAAAAAACCCTACTTCAATTAAAATGCAAAATAAAATAATCAAAAAAATGAAATCTTACCTATTCAATGGGGTGACATTGTTGTAAATTGCTCTAAATGTTGAAAAACTGCAAAATGTTGCAAAACACACATGGGTTCTGAGTTTTTTTGGCTTCTTTGGACTGTTGTTCCGCACGTTTTGGCATTGAAAATGGCCAAAACCCATGGGTTGTGAGGAAATATAATGTTCCTCAACGGGTTTTGAGGAACTTTTTGTTTTTTTATTGTTTTTGGCTACCAAGCCTAGAACATTTTTGAATTTCATAGAGCATGCACAGGTTATGAAAAATTTCTTTTTTTTTTTGCATGTGGCCACTTTTCTGTTCACCATCTTGGTGCACTTACCCAATGGCTTTTAAAGCTCATGCTGAGAGCCCACCTACACTTCAGCCAACCTATTTGTTGGTGAAGTCAATGCAAGAAGCTCAAATGCAACGAGAAATCATAGAGAGAAAAATAAGAGAGTTGATGAGGATTTTCGATGAGTTAAATGATACACTTTTGTTAGGGATTTTGGATGAGAATGGAGCTATCAAGCCTTCGCAACTATGGAAGTGTGGGGGTGGGAAAAGCGAGACCGGGTGACTAGGACCTAATCCCACTTTTTCCAGCACATTGGGAATATGAAAGAGCCTAGGAAGATAGATCACTTTGGCTAATTATTGTAAGAAAGAGATAGCTAAGGATTACCTCTTAGGCTTTCTATTCTTCTTGTTGCAAATGATGAGAAAAACTAGGGTTTGAATGATCAACTATGCTAGGAGATAAAGAATGAAGCACAAATGAACTTGAAATTGAACAAACTTGCAGATCTGAAACTGAGATACTGAAAGCATGAAAGGGGAAGGATTATGGATGTGTACCTGATGCTACAAATTGAACGAAACTAACCAGGACCAGGGTGTCATGTCACTGTCCCTGATGGACTGATAGAGGGCTATAACTGAAAAACTGCAAATCTGAAATCCTGAAGCTACAACCTATCAAATTTCACTACAAAGTGGAGGGACCAGGGTTCCATGCCCCTATCCTGGGTAGGACTAGGATGCCATGCCCCTATCCTTGATAGTTTTTTGCACTTTTGAGACTTCTGGGTGGTGTTGATGCCTTTTCCAGATCTGAAACTGCCTCCGGATGCCTGTTTCTGTACCTACAATTGAAAAGGGAAGGTTTGGGTAGCTATATAGGGTTTTTCCTCAATCAAACCCCTATTTTGTTGATTTCCACCTCCATAAATAGTCGATAATGTACTGAAAATGTGTGTGCCAGAACCTTGTGTGTATGCAAGATCCTAAAATGAAAGAAACTAGAGCTACCCTACGCATGAGATTAAACCCTAAATGTAAATGTGAATGTAAATAAAAATGCTTCAAACCAAATATGATAAATGATCTAAAGAATGAGTATAAATATGCAAATTGATGTAAAGAAGCTCATACAAAGACATGAAAATATCATCAAATCATACCAATCCCCAAGGGAGAGATATTGTCACTAGATCTCCTATTACTCTTCAATGTCTGCAAGGCTCTTAATTGATGATGAATGCTTGATGAAATATTATTGAATGTTGTTGAAGACTCCACATAGGCTTCTCTTTCACTACATAGAAGGCTCCTTATACTTGCTTTGCTGAAAAATCCTTTAGATTAGATAGATCTTAGTTTCCTTCAAATGAAGAAAGAGAGCTCTTATGTATGAAACCCTAGATCTTAATTTTGACTTAATTATGCCTTTAGGCTGACCTAGGAATTTAATTTCTTGCCAATCATTTGGGATTAAGCATTATAATATCATAGAATTGTGCTCCCAAAATTTCAGGAAAAAGGTTGAGGACCATGTGCACTCTTGCCACGGTCCTACCAACTTTTCACCAAATTTTCAAGGTCGTTAGATATGATGATATTAGAGAGAATCCTAGAGTTATAGCTGATTTCAAGGTGTTTTGATATGTGAAATCGAGCCTCAAAGGTCGAAATAGGACATAATTAGGGTTTATGATTAAATGATTTATTGGATGAATAAAATAAAAAGGGGCTCACTTAGGGTAAAGGGCCCAATTTTATGATGTATGAAGTGATGAAATAGGAATTTAGATTTAATTAAATTCTTAAAGGGAACTTAGAAATGCAAGATTCAAGACACGCTAAGGTGGGTGCTAACCTAAGTGTCAAATTGTACCACCCTAGCAAGGGTGTACAATTTATGACACTACATTTAGCCCCCACTTTAGCGGTCATATGACACTATGTGCATATGCAAGCTAAATTAAAGAAAAGTAAACATTCATGAAAAAGGATATATACAAGTTGTCGAATGAAGCCCCCAACAATATCTGGAGTACACAATTAGGATCCGCACCCTACCAAAACACATGTTAGATAAAATCACAAAATCACCTAAATTCTTACTAAGGAAGGATGAAAATTTGAGGGTAGCTGTATGCCCCCCTATTTCAGCTTGCTAATTTTAGTGAGTTGAAACAAGGTATCATGTTTACCACATCTAATTGTGAAATAAGATTGATGACAAATGATCACAAGAAGATTTGATACAAGATCAAAAATTAATGGAGAACCATTTGGTAAGAAAGAGAACTAAGCCTCAATTCCAACACAATAAAGAGTGTGAGGATTTCAGATCTCTCTAACCCAAGATAAGAGATTTAAATGAAAACAAATGCAAAGAGAAGGAAGAAGAGACATAAAGAATGAATATAGACTTTGGTGATCCATGAGAAGATAAAAGGAACCATGGACATCTCACTCCTAAAACTAGGTGATCCATGGAGAGAAGGACATGGAAAACTGGCCCCTAGAGTCTGCCTAGGTGATCCATTTAAGGGAGGAGAGTGAGAACACCATTAGTTCCACTCAACCTCGTGCATGCATGTACAGGTAGAACAAGGATACCTACCTTCGACACCAAGAAGATATCCATCATGCAGCCATGTCATAAATCCAAGCAAGAGAGGGAATACTCTTCAAGCAAGGATAAGATAGTTAAAAAGAGATATCTTGCTATATAAGTGTACAGTAGATCCTTGGAGGAGAAGAGATCTTTTTTCAAAAGACATCTACCTTCAAGAGGAGTTTTCTTAGACAAATATAACATATTTTATAATGAGTGAATGTAAGATTTTTGAAAAGAGCGGAGGATTGAGATGACATAAAAGAGAGATTATTTATAACAACACTCTTCTAAAAGAAGTAAAGAGATCCTCATTAGGGATACACATGTGCACAAAATAGAAGGGTTTATTATAAAAGATACTACTCGATGAAGAAAATAAATTGTTGAATGATAAAAGAATTACAACACCAAGGAGGAGGTCCCAATTAAGGATATGTACTTAAGATCCCCATTAGGGATGCTTGCTCCAATATGAGAGAAGGAATTCAAATATGAATACACCTCTATGACAAATAAGAAGTCCTTATAGAAGACACTACTTCAAAAAGGGTAAATTTTAATTTTAAGAAGGAGAGATGTTTGAAATCACTTGTGCCCCCCATATATAGGGAGAAGAGATGAGATAGAAATATGCTATTATGTTTCTTCCAAAAGTATGATTGCACGTGAAATTGTACCATCATGAATGGCAATGAGACCCTAGTAAGTGAGCTACCAATGTCGCATAATCATGATCAACATAATAGCCATTAATTTTATTTAAAGACATGATAGATTGAATGAGGTATTTGAATATGACATGTTAAATACTCTACTATAAGTGAGATTAAAAACATATATAAGATGATGAATGTTAAAAAGTCTTTAGAAAGAGAAAATTTTATAGGAGAAGAATAGGCCACTAAGTCATAATTTTCTTGCATAGAAGAAATATTAGGAGAGGGATAAGTGTAATCCCTTAGAGCCTTATTCCTAGAAGAATGGATTTTAGAATGAGTATAAGACAAATCATCATATGTGGGATTAGAAATCTCTTGAGGATATTCATAAAGAGATTTGTTCATCACCAAGATTTCCTTATGAGGGGGATGAGTCTTGAAAGAAGTAATATATGATTTAATTGAGGTGAGGTTATCATCACTACTAAATATAGAATTCACATTGAGAGATGGTATTTTAGATGATTTGGTGGGCTTAGAAGGATTATATCCAAGTCCTAATGAAGCTTCATGTGTATTATGTCCTAAAGGAACTTTAATTCCTTGTTCATTTGCACCACAACCATTTCCATCATAGCCACTCTTAGCTAAAATGTGAAAACTAGGACCATAAAGGGATGCCAAATCAGAAAGAGATGGTGATGCCCCATAGGTCTCAATGCTATATGAATTAGAGGAAGGATTTGAAGAATTATTTGAATTAGAAGTAGCCACAAAGTTGTTAATTAGTTGTTTAGACAAAGTAGGTTGCTCTTTAGGTTCCTCCTTAAATTTATCCTTCTTAGTCTTAGATTATTTCCAAGATAATCTATAATCTCCTATAAAAGTAGATATAAAGTCTAAAGATCGCCAATCATCATCTAAGAGAACTCTTTCAAGAGAAAAAATATCCTTGGTAGGAAATTCTGATTGAGTAGAAGAATCGGGAGTACTAGAAGGAACAAGACCATTAAAGGAAGTAGATGTATTTGAAGAAGTAGAAGTATTGGAAGAAGAATGGGAATTAGTTGAACAAGAAGATCCATATTTTAATGGTTCTTAAGGTTTGGCAACGAACAAGGTGTATATCATATTTTTATAAATGAATTTGACTTGCCTATGCAAAGTTGAGGGGACAACTTGCATGATATGAATCCAAGGTCTCCCTAATAGAAGGTTATATGTCAAATTAGCAATCATAACATGAATAAGTGTATGTAACACAACAGGATCTACCCTAATAGGCAAGGTTATGACACCTAGACATTTTTTAGCAACATTATCAAAGCCTCAAATATTAAGAGAAGAAGGTTCGGTGAGAGAACGATCCAGTTTAATCTTATCCAATAAGTAAACACCACAAACATTAAGACAAAATCCATTGTCCACAAGGGTTTGTCTTATAGCACTATCATTGATAATAACCACAATCATAAGAGGATAATATTGATGTTGAATTTTATGAGAAGATAACTCATCTTGTGTGAATACAATTTGAGCTTTGGATTTGTTTGTAGGATCAATCAAAAAAGCCATGTTATTAGGTGTCACTGTAGGTGGGACATCTAAGTTTTTTGAAGCATCTTGTAACATCCCATTATAAGTAGGCAAAGTTTGAACCAAATCCAAAATAGAAATCTTGGTAGGAGTAGCTTTAAGTTGTTCAAGGAGATCATACTCCTTACTAAGGGTTGATATATGAGGTGCTTGTGCAAGAATAGGTTGAGAGGGAGGAAGTAAAGTTGGGATAACAGGAGGAGAACTAGGTTGCCTATTGTTTCTTGTGTTGTAAGTATGAGCAATCGTATTATAACTCTCTCTAGTGATTTTATTAGCATATTCATAAGGGATCTTAGTAGGATAACCTCCTTGCACAGTAAGAATAGGTTTCTTAGGAGTACAAAAATAATCATTGGCATAAGCACCTTGAACCACTAAGATAGGCTTATGTTGAGAATTTTGAGAAGGACAAGCACCTTGAACTATGAAAAGGGGTTTATTAGGTGTTTCGCTCACATATATCAAATTGATTGAAGATGGTGTAGGAATATCAAAGGTGTCCTTAAAACAAAGAGTATTACTAGGAAAGGTCATATCATCCTCTATCATCAAAGGATCTACATGTGGACTAGACTCTCTAGGAGAAGGATCAAAATTACTTTCTAAAGTCTCACCTTTAAGAGGGAGCTCTTTTAAAGAGATGTCAACAATATTACCTTGAACCAGGGTATCCTTATGAGTAGAACCTAGTTGAGGAGAGGGAGATGCTTTATATTTAGAGAAAAAATGATTGAGATTCATGGAAGGCGAGATGCTATCAAGAGAGTTATCAATCATGATTTTATCCCCTTTGGCTAGGGCTCTCTCATGGGGGAGAGAATAATCAACACCTTCTTCTAATGGCTCATCCCAAATAGTGAGGTCACTAGGAAAAGTATTAGAAATATCTTGCACAAAGATGCCCTTGTTTCTATTGCCAATTTTGGGAGAAGGGGTAGCATTGTTCATTAATTCTTCATCCTTAGGAAGGAGAGAACCACTACATGTATTTAATTCATCCTCTTTACTCAAAATGCCTTCAATAGGATCTTTAGGGGAGAGAGCATTAAGTAAATTTACTATGATTTCATCTTCTTTCTCTAAGGAATATTTAGGGGTAAGACAAACTTTAGTAGAAGGGCAAGCATTTCTCATTAATGCATCATCTCTAGTGGGATTTTTGTTGAAATCAAAAGAGGAAATGCCACCACTAGGAAAAGTAGGGACAATACCATCTTCTAGCAAAAATTAACCTCATGAGGGAAGTATTATTTAGGAGAGAGATTAACATATTTCTTCAAAGAATAATGCTTAAGAAGGAGATCTGTGAGAGAAGTTCTCATAACCTCTTGTTGTACTAACATGCCCCCATTGGTAAGACCAGATTTAGGAGAAGATAAGTCAATGTCCATAAATACCTTTTCAATTAGAGAGGCATCATGTAGGGAAGGTAAAGTAACATTAAGAAAGGTGTTTATGATATCAACCTCTTCTTCTAAGATAGCTAAATGGGAAGGGCACATTTTAGGAGAATTGTCAAGATCACTCTTCAAATCTTCATCCTCAGAGCACGGGAGAGTTTGAAGGAATTGGTAACAACTCTTTTAGACAATAAAATGTTGTCATAGATGGGAGGTGGTTCTCTAAGAGATGGAAAAATTGGAACAAGGGAATCTAACCCATTATCACATTTACAAAATGAATGCATCATGACAAAATTTTCCTCTTTCAAATGATAACATATGCAAAATAGAAGGAAATGTTCAATTTTAACCAATGCAAGAAATCTAAATGTTAATTTAGAAAATGAAATTTATGAGTGAAATGTGTTCCTAAATCAGATCTGAAATTTATGATCCAAATTAAGCTATCCACAAGTTCAATTTTGAATTGAAAAATTAGGGTTTCAACAAAATTAACCTTTAAATTTTGAAATTTGCAAGGAATTGAAACTTGTAAATGTAAATTTGAATTTGAAATAGAAAAAAAATTCATATCTGAGAACATAAATCAAATTTGAAGAAGATTGGATTAACATCAGGTTCACCAAAATGTGGGGGCGAGAAAAGCGAGACCAGGTGACTAGGGCCTAATCCCACTTTTTCCAACACATTGGAAATACAAAAGAGCCTAGGGAGATAGATCAATTTGGCTACTTTTTGTAAGAAAGAGAGATCCAAGGATTAGCTCTTAGGGTTTCTATTCCTCTTGTTGCAAATGATGAGAAAAACTAGGGTTTGAATGAGCAACTATGCTAGGAGATAAAGAATGAAGCACAAATGAACTTGAAATTGAACAAAATTGCAGATCTGAAACTAAGATACTAAAAGCATGAAAGGGGGAGGATTATGGATGTGTACCTGATGCTTCAAATTGAACAAAACTGACCAGGACCAAGGTGCCATGCCACTATCCCTGATGGACTGACATAGGGTTGTAACTGAGAAACTGCAAATCTGAGATCCCGAAGCTTCAACCTATCAAATTTCAATGCAAAGTGGAGGGGATAGGGTGCCACGCTCCTGCCCATGACAATTTTATGCACTTTTGGGACTTTTGGGTGGTTTTGAGGCCTTTTCTAGATCTAAAACTACCTCTGAATGCCTATTTCTATACCTGCAACTGAAAAGGGAATATTTGGGTGGCTATATAGGGTTTGGCCTTAGTCAAACCCCTATGTTGGTGATTTCAACCTCCACAAATAACCGATAATGTACAGAAAATGTGTGTGCTAGAACCTTGTGTGTATGCAAGATCCTAAAATGAAAGAAACTAGATCTACCCTACACATGAGAGTAAACCCTAAATGTAAATATGAATGTAAATAACAATGATTCAAACCAAATATGCTAAATGATCTAAATCATGAGTGTAATTATGCAAATTTATGTAAAGAAGCTCATACAAAGACATGAAAATAACATGAAATCGAACCAATCCCCAAGGGAGAGATATTGCCACTAGATCTCCTATTACTCATCAATGCCTTCAAGGCTCCTAATTGATGATTGATTCTTGATGAAATGTTGTTGAATGTTGTTGAAGACTCCACATAGGCTTCTCTTTCACTACATAGAAGGCTCCTTATGCTTTCTTTGCTGAAAAATCCCTTAGATTAGATAGATCTTAGTTGCCTTCAAATGAAGAAAGAGATCTCTTATGTATGAAACCCTAGATCTTAATTTTGAATTAATTCTACCTTTAGGCCAACCTAGGAATTGAATTTTCCGCCAATCTTTTGGGGTTAAGCATTATAATATCATAGAATTGTGCTCCCAAAATTTCAGGGAAAAAGTCGAGGACCATGTGCAC
Organism: Cryptomeria japonica; assembly: GCF_030272615.1. Taxonomy (NCBI): domain Eukaryota; kingdom Viridiplantae; phylum Streptophyta; class Pinopsida; order Cupressales; family Cupressaceae; genus Cryptomeria; species Cryptomeria japonica. The sequence continues at coordinate 56,212,308 of NC_081406.1, forward strand.
TCCCACCACGGTCGGACCAACTTTTCACCAAATTTTTTAGGGCCATTAGATATGATGATATTAGAGCAAATCCCAAATTTACAGCTGATTTCGAGGTGTTTTGATATGTGAAATCGGGCCTTAAAGGTCAAAATAGGACATAATTAGGGTTTATGATTAAATGATTTACTGGAGGAATACAATAAAAAGGGGCACACTTAGGGTAAAGGGCCCAATTTTATGATGCATTAAGTGATGAAATAGGACTTGAGATTTAATTAATTTAATTAATTAAATTCTTAAAGGGAAATTAGAAATGCAAGATGCAAGACACACTAAGGTAGGTGCTAACCTAAGTGTGAAATTGTACCACCCTAGCAAGGGTGTACAATTTACGACACTACAAGAAGGATGAGGCAAAGAGAATCATCAACACTCAAGTGGAACTAATTTGTGAGGATTTGGATACTGATTTGCTAGAGAACAGTATGGATAAAATTATATGCACGGGGACATTCTTTGAGTCTTTCGAAAGAGAAGCAAGTCAAGTTGTTGTAGAGTATAATCCATATAGGGAAAAAGTTGATGAGGTCATGAGTTTTAGGTGGCCATTTGATGAATAATACAATGAATGGAGAAAGACATAATTGAACAAGGAATAAAGACTACAAATAGTTAGCTAGCCAGCTTATTGATGTGACAATTTCATAAACGGTTTTGTCTTCTTGTAGCGGTTATCTTTTTTAACACAAGCAACAACAAGGTGGGCTCGTATTAGGATCTTTTTCGGCAATAGCAAGGAAGACAGAGTGCATGAAGTGTTATGATGAAGAAGTTAAAGACATTTGGTCTTGGTTGTGACATTCTTCAAAGGAATATTTTGTAACAAGAATTATGTATGTCCGATCATTTTGATGATAGGTGTCTCCTCTGGCCCGAAGCTTGTTTGCTCCCTTGTTTGCTATAAAAGGGAATTCAAAGCCAAGAGATAGGATTGCAACTCTGTACGAAGTTTTCTAAATCAGAGTTATAGGTTCCATTACCAATTTTTAGGTGCAAATGAGAAAAGTGTAATGTCCTTTTGCAGAGCAGAAAATAGAATGAGTCTTATGTCATATTTTGTGCAAGTTTTGAAGGACTAAATTGTATATTGTCTTATGAAAGATATAGCATTTGAGTTAATGAAATAGAATCCAAATCTATTTCTCTCCATTGTATGATTATATCTTTTGAATAAAATATAATCAAGGGTTTCTTTCATTAATTGCATTGTTGTGATGTATGTGATTTGTGTTTATGCTTTGATCTAAGGGATCAATTAAACGCTCAAACAAAATTGCAGAGTGGTAGGGCTTGTGCAGGGATTTTGATAAGTAGTTTGGGTTTGGTTCATAGTAGAGATATATTGTAATAAAGTATATTCTTAGTTCAACATGCTATCAGATAAATTATGTTGTAATTCATCTTACATTTCATGAATTTGACTCCCCAATGGAATAAGGTACTGGTTATAGCTTATCTTAGTCTTTACAGTCAGTTTTGTGCTCTATTCATCTATGTTCGCTATAAATTGATGATTATCAAAATATATTTTATTTCATATCTATTATTATATGTCTTATCCATCTCATGCTCCAATAGGCTGAGGATCACTGAAGAATTCACCATTCTTGAGCATTCTCCCTCTTTGTTGAGCCTATATATGAGATTATCTCCTTTATTTTAGTTGAATTTATGAATATGGCGTAGAGATTATAAATTCACTAAGGGATCACCCCCCTGGGTCTTGTAGAGACCAAAGTGTAGAAGGATTTATTGAATCCTTGTTAGTTGGTCCAAGTTCTAAAGGATATTGATAGTTGGAGTTGGCTTCTCCATAGATATTTGAAGAATCAACTTGGTTTCTATCTTTTGTAGTGTAAACCCTTTGGGGAACCAACATATCACACACACACACACACACACACACATACAGAAGGGGGTGGAGGGGCCCGAGGTTCAGAAAGATAGAGAGGGTGAGAGATAAGGAGAGAGATGGAGAGAGAGAGTGATATAGATGGAGGGAGATGTAGAGGGATAGGGAGAGAGATGGCAATCACCCTTCCTCTATCTCTATCTATTCATATTTCTCTCTCCTCTTATTTTATATGTATTTGTCTCCTCTTTATAATAATTTAACATCTATATCTAATTATTTTATTATTAAATATAATATATAATAATAATATAATGTATATTTATTAATAAATTTAATATTAATTTTTATTATAGAATATATATATATAATAATATTTAATCATTTTTATTTTAAAATATAATATATAATAATAATATAGTTTATATTTGTATATTAAATATAATGATAATATTATCTTTAAAAATAAATTTAAATTCTATATAATATTTATTATCATAGCAAGTGATTTTCATCAATAGTATAATTTATTCATAGGAATCACTTAAAATTTTACTTTTAATGCGCATACGAATGGGTGCTCTTCATTTAAGTGGGACCTCTTCATTTATTTTAAAAACAAATAATACAAATATATTTAGGTTGAGATTTACTCTTCCATAAGTCCAAACGTCCAAACTAAATCAGAGATTTATTAAGTTGGAACAAAATGTTATAATTGTATTTTCCTTGATCCACGTTAATCTGTTGACCCTAACAATCCTTGCAAATTTAAATGTTAATATTATATATAAAAATTGTATTTGTCTTTTTGATAAGATTTGGTGAGAAATATTTTGTTCTCCAAGCTAATATGAGCACTTGAAGATGAATTCATAGCATAGAATTTATTATTGATCCATTACAATAGTTCTACAATCACAACCCTCATTTATTAAGAATCTCATAGACTTGAATTTCTCAGTATCAATATTTATCAAAGAACAAACCAGGCTAAACCCTATTGTCAATGTTTATTTTTGGAACTCAACACCAACAACTGTGAATTTCAAAACATCACATGTTGGGAAGATAAATGTGCTAGAAACAATTCCCTTTTCATTCATTTTAACGAGAATTGATGCAATAAAGTTGAATTCTTGGTAGCATAGCTTTTCATGTGTACAAATTTTTGTGTCTAAATAAAGTTAAAGAGCAGTGAAAGATGTTAAAAGAAAGTAGTTCTCCATCCATTTGCGCAGCAACACCATACGTGGGTGGCAAAATAGGACATATTTTCAATTGTCTTGCACTGCTTTTCCTTAACTCTCAACCGCAGATTCCACGGAATAGGTCATCCATTTCGTATAAGAAATTCCTTCAGCATAATAAAATTAAAAACATTTATTTTAGAAATATTTACCATCTACCTTTAAGAGTAATCAAGTTTTGTTTGCATTTCATTATTCTTCTCTATTTGATTGGAACACAAGTATATTTATATATGTATATTAAAGATGTTAATATAATATAAAAGATATTATTAGTTAAGAATTAATTTATTAATTGAATGTAATATGATATAATAAATTTTAAATTAATAATGCAAGGTGTATTATACTAACATATGGATGCAAAGAGAATATCCATAAAAACTAGAAGCATTTTGTGACACTTAAAAAATAATTTTATTATCTTAAAAATCAAGATAAAGATCATGTGCACAACAAATCCCATAAAAATAAAATAAAATTTATGTTGTCTTCCACACAATTACACAAATAATAGAAATGAAAAAAATAGAATTGTAGACACCTAAATTTGATCATTATTTTGATCAAATTAATTGTCATAATCCTCTTTCCTCTACAGTCCAACTACTAATTAAATAATTATTATTAATTAAAGTCCATTTCCTCTATAGTCCTAGGTGAAGTAATTTAATTAATTTATCTATTAATCCTTGGTTACATTTAATTAAATAAAAACCCATATTTATTTAATTAAATATTCATCCCCCTTTTATGCAATTTTTGAATTAAATTTAGTTCATAAATCCTCTTTCCCTCTTCCACTTGCATTTTCCTGCATCCTCACTTGCATCACTAAGCTAAATTTTAATCCACCTATTAAATTAAATAAACCTCCTTATTTATTTAATTTATTCTCCATTCCCTCCACTTGGAATTAAAATAATTTTTTAATTCCCCTCATTCTCTCTAGGTGTCAATTCCCCCATCATTTCCCACTTGCCCTCTAATCATTCCCTCTGAACATATACACATTCCTAATCTCAAAGATTAGCCTCCAAATTCAACTCCATATCCAACTCAATATTAAATTTTAACCACTTTTGAAAAGGACCCACATGGGTCTCTTCCCACTTTTTCCCCTCCAAGGAATAAAGAATTATTGTATTCCCTTCTCCATGTCCTTGTGGAGTGTAAGGACAAGAAATGCCTTTATGGAAAATCTTCCTTACATTCCTTTCCATCCTTTCTCCCAACTATCTTGTCCTCTCACTCCCTTACAAGTTAACACGTGTCCACTCCTCATGGAGTGTGAGAACCCTGATCATTCCCATCCATTGGATATCCATTTTTAATCTCAACCCTCTACTCTATTCTTTCCACACTTAACCGAAAATCCTCTCCATTCTTTTATTATGCAACTCTACAATCTTGAATATTCATTGAACAACTAAGAGCTCTCAACACCATGCCCATTATAAGCTTGAGCAATTTTGGAGCAACCATACCGATATGTTTCTGAATTTAGAAATTTTATTATCCATCATATCTTTTAGGTTTTCAACCCTTTCATTATCCTTCTCCTTTATAGCTAAAAATAATGATTCTTCATTTGAGTCATCACCATCTTCATCTTCAGATGAATAAGGCTTCATTTAACAAAAATTCTTCTTAGGTCTGTCTCTATTATCTATTATCTATTCTCTTATTTCTCTTATTTCATCTATAATTGTCTTTTCCCTTATTATTATCATCAATTATTTTACCATAATCCTCCTTATAAGTACATCTAGAAGAATAATAACCAAATCATCTACAATTGAAACATTTGAAGGGTAACATACCTTTGTATATTTCAAATCCTTTCTTTAGTGTTCTTACAAAGTTTGTTTCTATCTCATCTATGTCATTACTTGTTTCAGGTTCATCTTCAATATTCTTTGTAGCTTTGAATGTTGCTTCTTTCTTCTCTTTTTGCAAATCATCTAGCTCAACAATCTCAAAGGCAAAGAACAAGCCATAGAGCTGATCCAAGGCATATTTGTCCATATCATGGCTTTCTTCAATGGCATACATCTTATATTTGTAGTTTTTCGAAAATGTTAACATCACTTTTCTCACGACTTGACTTTTTACTAATCTTCCACCAATATCCTTGATGGTATGATGAAAGAATAAGTATCCGGTAGAATACTGAGAGGGTGAGGGTGAATCGGTATATTGAAAAATTGATACAAAGCTCCCAAACTCAAACTTAGTCACACAAAGTAAACATATCTCAGTCAAGATCAATATTCATAAGAATACTTTACATCAACTGGTTTAACTTTTATGACAACTTAACAGTTAACAACTTTAATATTGTAAACATCAACAATGCTTAATCATAACTCAACATATTCATCTCTCAATGCTTCTAGGTATCATGCCTTATCAAAAGTTAACTGAATCAACAAATAAGATCATAACCACAAAAACATTCACCACTTGACACAAATGTTTATACATGGAAAACCCAAATAGGTAAAAACCATGGCGAGATGAGACTCATAAGGATAGCTATCTGAACTCTTTTGAAGTTTACCCTATTAGGAGCCATGCCTATTAAAGCTTTACAATAAGTCCTGTTAAGAACTAATTCCGGTTAGGAATCACCCGGTTAAGGGATTTACAAATATGCTTTGATGAAAAGCACAATACCCTATTAGGAGTAACCTCGTTGGAGGATTTAAGAATCCAAGCTAATGGACCACCTTGTTAGAGGATTTAATGAGTAACTAAGCTTGTTAGAGTTTACCCGGTTAAGCGATTTCACTTCTGCTATAGTTGTTAGAAAACAACAGGTTTTCTTGATCTATCTGAGTAGCACTTCATTTGCTTGATCATATCCTTCTAAGCCTCAATCTACCTTTACTCAAAGTGTAGATCCATTCACTAGTTAGGCAACTACACACTCAACAAGTTTCTATCAATCTTGCCAACAACCTTTACAAACAACTTCATTGACCTTAAATACAAATCAATTAGGTCAATAACACAACAAAAACCTAATTCTCATCATCGAGATTACAAACAAGTCAGCACAATCTTGACCGTTAGAAATCATGACAATCTCTTCACATTCTTCAAGAAAATTCCAACCGCTCCATGATCACTACTTCATCGAACTTTGTAACTCATCACACACTATGCATTAGATGCAATCCACTTTGCTCCTTCCCTAGACAAAAACAAACGCGCCAAAACAATTTGAACTTATCCTCATACAATGATCACACATGTCTCCATCATTACCACTCAAACCAACAAACTTGATCAGTTAGGGTTTAACAACTGATAGGGTTTATTGGTTACATTGCATAGAAAGGTTTAACCCTTTACACCGGTTTACCAGTTCAACTTACAAACTTTACATACGAGTTTCTTACACAAAGTTCTTCTTACCGGTTACTAGCCAATATCAAAAACAACAATATCAACAATAACATGAATACCATTACTATTGGCATTATGTGAATCGTCATGTGGACATGATGACATTGTATATTGTCATTGATGTCAATATGCTGAAGAGGAGAGAACCGGTATGTTACCAACAATTGGTATATGTGAGAACCAGTATAACACTGTGAACTGACATTTGTGCCAAAAAGAAGTGGTGTGTTTGTTTAAGGTGAATTGGCATATGATTATGGGAACCAACACATGGAAGCTTTGTATGACTAGCGGTTGGTAGTCTCAACTTCAAGGTTTCCGGTTGAAGTGCTTCAAGCCTGTGTGGCTCAACCGGTGACTTTGTATGATAAGTTAGCATGGTAACAAAGAACAGATCATGTTACCACATAAGCCTTGTGTGCGTGAAGGATCTTGCATGAAGGAGATTGTTCCTATCTACCTTAGGAATGTGTCAAGTCTATAAATGGTGATAACGTGTGATGGGTTATCAGCCGCCAAGAAATTGGTGGAAAGCGAACAATGGAGAATGTCTTGAGATTGGATCAAGATTGTTACATTTAATGTAATGTGCTCAATGGTCAAGATTGAACCATTTGAATTCCTTAACCTAACAAATTTAGGGTTTAGGGTTTATGCTACCGACCTATCTATTTTCCTATAAGGTTGATGTTGTGTTTCTGTCTGAGATTGTTGGCAAAAGTTGTGTGTGTTTATCCAAGAGAAGAGATACGTAATTCTTGCCAGACCAGAAGAGAGAAGTGATACCTGCAGAGTGTAAGTGTAGAAGGTGAAGAGGAGCTAAAGCGGATCTGCATTGGCATTGAGTGTTGTTACCAGATCATTGTAAAACCTGTTGATCTCTAACCACTTCAATAGTTGAGAAATCCCTTAACAGGGTAGCTTTAACCAACTTGTTGTAAATCCTTTAACAGGGTGACTCAAACCATTGAGTTCTTGAAATCCTTTAACAAGGTAACCTTTAACAGGGTATTCTAGCCATCCCTTAACCGGGTGATACCTAGTAGGATCGGTTCCTAACAGAACCTATTGTATCAATCTTTAACCGGACAAAGCTCCTAATAGAGTGGACTTCTAAAGAGTTCAAAAAAAATCTTGTGGGTATTCATCCCCACCATGGTTTTTCCCAGTTGGGTTTCCACGTGAAAAATATGTGTGTCATGTGTGGTGATATTCTTGTGATGGTTTGAGTAATGTGTGTCTGAAGGTAAAACATGTTGATCTAGTTGTTTATATGTAAATCTTTGATGGTAGATTACATGTTCATGCATTAGGGTGAAATGGAAATGAAATGTTAGATTGTATGAGAAGATAAGTGTCAACCAGTTTATGCTTGTCTCAGTTATTCTAGGTTTTGTCAGTTGTACTCTGTTTAAGACCGGTGTTACTGTTTGTCTGTCAAGGCACAGTGTTTGCTGACAAACTAGTTTAAGATTGTGTTTTTGTCTGTACTGATTCACCCCCCCCTCTTAGTACTAGTTTGGTACTATTCGTTTATCATTGAGTTATCAATTGGTATCAGAGCGTCCTCCAGGTCCTCTGTGTTATAAGCTTAACCGCTTGAGGTAAAGATCCCAATCTAATGTTGAAGAGGGAAGGTCCAAAGTTTAATAGAGAAAATTTCAGTATATAGAAAGATAGAATAAAGATATACATTAGAAGCATGGGTGCTCAACACTGGAGCTATGTTGAGAATGCCTATGTTGCCCCTACTGGTACTCTCACCGATGACCAAAAGAGAGAAGTGCAGGAGAATGGGCAAGTCATGGAAGCCCTAATTAGTAGTTTATCTGACATTGAGTTTATTGATGTCTAACATAAGGTAAATCCCAAAGAGGTATGGGATACTCTTGAAAATATCTATGGTGGTGATGAGCATGTAAAACAAGCTAAGGAAGAAAGCCTTAGAGGGAAGTTTGAAGATATGCGGATGGTTAAAGGTGAGACCATTCAACAGTATGGAATAAGAATCAAAACCGTTGTTGGAGATATCAAGAGTGCAGGTGGTAAAATGGAAGATTCCACTGTGGTAAGAAAAGTCCTGAGATCCTTATTACCGGTCTATGCAATAAGGGTTGCTACTATTCAGGAGCTGAGATCAATAGACAAGACTAAGGTATCCATAGACTCCATCATTGCAAAGTTGATAGCCTATGAGCTAAATAGCTTTGATGGCAGTGTTCAAAAGATGGAATGAACTTTTAAAGCTTCTGTTGTACCATCCAGAAAAGGAAAAGAAGCTAGCACTAGTGGTGAACCAAGACAGAGCAGAGAAAAGGATGATGAGGAGATTTTGATGGAATTTGAAGCTCTTCTTGCCAGGAAACTCCCTAAAGGAACCGACAAATACAGAGGTAAGCTTCCTTTGAAATACTTTTCTTGCAACCGGATAGGACATATTGTTGTAAATTGTCCTAATGGTGACAACAAGGACAAACCAGAAAGGTTCAAGAAATTTAAAGGAGGAAACCGGAGAAACTATTTTGTGGTAGTTAATGAAGGTGTCACAAATGAGGAATCAGAAGATGAAGAAAATGAAGATATTGTGTTTGTTGTTGTCAAGGAAGATGTGTCAGACAAGAAGGCTCTTGTCTCCTGGTTTGATAATTCCAATGAGTGGATCATTGACAGTGGCTATTCTCACCATATGACTGGTGACCGGAGCAAGTTTCTATCCTTGGAAGAGTATGATGGTGGTGTGGTTCGCTTTGGTAATGATGCACCATGTATGGTCAAAGACAAAGGGTCCATCTCTCTGAATGGAAAGAGTAGTGCTGACAATGTGTATTGGGTTGATGGTCTTATACACAACCTTCTGAGTGTTGCCCAGTTGAATGATAGTGGTCTCACTCTGGAATTCAAGAATGGAGTGTGTAGAATCAAAGGAAAGAATGGTGACTTGGTGGCCACCAGAATGCAGAGCAAAGGTAACCTATTTTAGCTGAATGCAAATATAAGTACATGTCTTATGGCTAAATTTGATGATAGCTGGATATGGCATAGGAGACTCTGCCATGTAAACTTTGATAATATTGCAAAGGCTAGTAAGATCAAGGCAGTTAGAGGGTTGCAGGTGCTAAACAAACTGGATAATGCCTTGTGGAGAGAGTGTCAATTGGGGAAAATTTCTTCCTCAACCTTTAAAGGTAAACCTTTCACTGCAGACAATTTGCTTGATCTTGTGCATACTAATTTGTGTGGTCCTATGAAAAATAGGAGTGTGCAGGGTTATAGGTACTTCATGATTCTCACTGATGACTGCTCAAGAATGATGTGGGTCACATTCTTGAAAGATAAGTCTGAAGCTTTTGTAAAGTTCAAAGCTTTCAGAGCATTAGTGGAGAAGGAAAGCGGTAAAAGAATCAAGTGCCCGAGAACTAATCAAGGAGGGGAATTCACTTCCGGTGAATTCAACAAGTACTGTGAAGAAAATGGCATCAAGGGGCAACTGTCTGCCCCCTGGACTCCACAACAGAATGGCCTAGCAGAGAGGAATAATAGGATTATGGTTGAAGCAACTAGAACTATGTTGATTCAATGAAAGGTAGCTCACACCTTTTGGAGAGAAGCGGTGAGCACTGCAGTCTACACAATGAATCAAGTACTCATCAAGAAAGGTAAGGAAAAAATGCCTTATGAGTATTGGACCGGTAAGACACTTGTGGTTAGCTACTTTAGAGTGTTTGGTAGCAAATGTTACATCAAGAGGAGCGAACACTAAAGAAAATTTGATGTGAAATGTGATGAGGTAATATTCCTAGGGTATTCCACCAAGAGAAAAGCTCTCAAGTGTTTCAATAATGGGAGTCAGAGAATTATGGAAAGCATCAATGTAAGAGTTGATGAAACCTCTGAGAAAACTGAGGAAACCGACAGTGAGCAAGTGGTAAATGAACTGGTTGTAACCTTCTGGGAACCGGTTGTCAGTCAACCGAGTACTAGTAACAGTGTTCCTACACCGATGGATCTAGATGCTGATACTGATGGAGATGAGGATGAAGAAGAAAAACAAGAGGAATCTATCAAGACCTTTCCTCAGTATGTCAAGCTAAATCATGATCCTAAGCAGATCATAGGAGATAAGGATGCAGGAATCCTTACAAGAAGAAAGGTAAGAGAAAACTCATGTCTGATCATTGAATTTGAGCCTAAATCATTCAAAGAGGCACATAAAGATGAAGATTGGATCAAGGCAATGGAAGAGGAACTTGACCAAATAGAGAAAAATGGTACATGGTCTTTAGTACCCAGACCAGAGCATAAAAATGTCATTGGTACCAAATGGGTTTTCAGAAATAAGCTGAATGAGGATGGCACAATGATTAGAAACAAAGCCAAACTGGTGTGTAAAGGATATGCCCAAGAAGAAGGAGAAGACTATGGAGAAACCTTTGCTCCTGTAGCCAGATTGGAAGGACTTTGTATGCTTCTTGCATATGCGTCTTTTAAAGGTTTCAAAGTATATCAAATGGATGTAAAATCTACATTCCTAAATGGTGTACTTGAAGAGGAGGTGTATATAGAGCAACCAGATGGGTTTGCCCTATCTAAAGATAGTGACATGGTATGTAGGCTACATAAAGCCTTATATGGTCTAAAGTAGGCACCTAGAGCATGCTATGAATGTATGCATTCCCATCTTGTGAAGATTGGATTTGAGAGAACAAGTGAAGATAGCAATATCTAATTGAAGTTTGAAGGAGATCAGATCCTGATCTGTGAGGTATTTGTTGATGACATTATCTTTGGTGGAGATGACAAGATGAGTCATGAGTTTGCAGATGAGATGAAGAAAGAGTTTGAGATGTCACTCATAGGGGAGATTAAGTTCTTCATTGGACTGCAGATCCAGCAGATGAAAGATGGAATCTTTATCACTCAATCCAAGTATGTCAAAGAGGTGTTGAAGACCTTTGGCATGGAAGATAGCAAACCGGTTGGTACACCTATGGTGACTGGTTGTAAACTATCCAAAGAGGATGACTCAACATTGGTTGATGAGAAGGAATACCGATCAATGATTGGTAAGTTGCATTATGTAGTGTATAGCAGACCAGATATTGCACATGCAGTTGGCATTACTGCAAGGTTCTAGAAAAGCCCAAGAGAATCCCACTTGGTTGCAGTTAAGCAGATTCTTAGGTATCTGAAGGGAACTGTTGACTATGGATTGTGGTATCCATATAGAAAGGATTTCAACTTGAAAGTATACATAGATGCTGATTGGGTAGGTAATGTAGATGACCGGAAAAGCACAACCGATGGTGCATTCTTTCTTGGTGGTAGACTAGTCTCATGGGTGAGTAAAAATCAGAGTTGTATCTCTCAGTCTATAGTGGAAGCAGAGTATGTTGCAACTTTCATGAACTGCACTCAGACAATTTGGATGAAGCATGTATTAAATGGCTTCAAAGTTCCTATATCTAAACCGGTAAGTATATTTTGTGACAATACTAGTGCAATTAACATCTCCAAGAATCCGGTTTTACATTCTAGAACCAAGTACTTTGAGCTTAAGTATCATTTCTTGAGGGAAAAGGTTCAGAACAAAGAGATTGCATTGGAACATGTTTCTAGTAAGGAGCAGTTAGCAGACATATTCACCAAGCCTCTCCCAAAGGTTACATTTATGTACTTAAGAGGTGAATTAGGGGTGTTGCCCCTTTAGGAGGTAAACTAAAGGCATATGCTCCACATCAGTCAGGTATTGCATAGTCAAATTTTTTTGGTGGATTGATGTGTTGAAGGATGCTACTCCTCAGGGGGAGCAACATAATGGAATAGGGAAGCTTGTGCCTCCACTTTGGCATTGTTGTCAAAGGGGGAGAAGAAGTGAAGTGGAGAAGATATCTGCAGAAATTAGGAGAGAAGATGTGAAGCGGAGAGATATCTTTGTATATTTCCATCAATGCCAAAGGGGGAGATTGTTGGCATTATGTGAACCAACATGTGGACATGATGACATTATATGTTGTCATTGATGTCAATATGCTGAAGGGGAGAGAACTGGTATGTTACCGAGAACCAGTATATGTGAGAATCGGTATAACACTGTGAACCAACATTTGTGCCAAAGTGAAGCAGTGTGTTTATTTAAGGTGAACCGTCATATGATTATGGGAACTAGCACATGGAAGCTTTATATGACTACTAGTTGGTAGTCTCAACTTCAGAGTTTCTAGTTGAAGTGCTTCAATCCTGTGTGGCTCAATCGGTGACTTTGTGTGATGAGTTAGCATGGCAATGAAGAACAAATCATGTTACCATGTAAGCCCTGTGCACGTGAAGGATCTTGCATGAAGGAGATTGTTCCTATCTACCTCAGGAATGTGCGAAGTCTATAAATGGTGATAACGTGTGATGGGTTATCAGCCACCAAGAAATTAGTGGAAAGCGAATGATGGAGAATGTCTTGAGATTGGATCAAGACTGTTGCATTTAATGCAATGTGCTCAACGGTCAGGATTGAACCATTTGAATTCATTAACCTAACAAGTTTAGGGTTTAGGGTTTATGCTACCGACCTATTTGTTTTCCTATAAGGTTGATGTTGTGTTTCTTTCTGAGGTTGTTGGAAAAAGTTGTGTGTGTATCCAAGAGAAGAGATACGTAATTCTTGCCAGACCAGAAGAGAGAAGTGATACCTGCAGAGTGTAAGTGCAGAAGGTGAAGAGGAGCTAAAGTGGATCTGCATTGGCATTGAGTGCTGTTACCAGATCATTGTAAAAACTGTTGATCTCTAACCACTTCAACAGTTGAGAAATCCCTTAACAGGGTAGCTTTAACCAGCTTGCTGTAAATCCTTTAATAGGGTGACTCAAACCATTGAGTTCTTGAAATCCTCTAACAAGGTAACCTTTAACAGGGCTTAACCCTTAACTGGGTATTCTAGCGATCCCTTAACCGGGTGATCCCTAACAGGATCGGTTCCTAATAGAACCTATTGTATTAGTCTTTAGCCGGACAAGGCTCCTAACAGAGCGGACTTCTAAAGAGTTCAAAAACAAGCTTGTGGGTATTCATCCCCACCGTTGTTTTTCCCAGTTGGGTTTCCACATGAAAAATATGTGTGTCATGTGTGGTGATATTCTTGTGATGGTTTGAGTAATGTGTGTCTGAAGGTAAAACATGTTGATCTAGTTGTTTATATGTATATCTTTGATGGTAGATTACCTGTTCATGCATTAGGGTGAAATGGAAATGAAGTGTTAGATTGTATGAGAAGATAAGTGTCAACTGGTTTATGCTTGTCTTAGTTATTCTGGGTTTTGCCGATTGTACTTTGTTTAAGACCGGTGTTACTATTTGTCTGTCAAGGCATAGTGTCTGTTGACAAACCGGTTTAAGATTGTGTTTTGTTATGTAATGATTCACCCCCCCTCTCAGTACTAGTTTGGTACTACCTGTTCATCATTGAGTTATCAATTACCAGTTCAATTGACATCAATGACAACATATCATTAATGAAATCTCTATGCAAAATGCTAACAAACTCAGATTGCCAACAATCCCTAATTATACTCACAATCTCATTTACTTGATGCAGAAAGTTTTCAATATTTTCATCCTTAGAAATCCCCAAGTTCTAAAATTTGTGCTTTAGATTTGTCAACTTGGCTTTCTTTGTCGTCAAATCCCCTTCATTCATGCTACTTATCTTTTCCTAGATTTGTTTAGTAGACATCAACCCCATAACCTTAGCAAATACTGAATCACTTAAGCAACTTATAATTGCAACTCTAGCCATTTCATTATTCTCATGTGTCTTAACCTCATCTAGAGTTTGAGGACCATTTATTGAAGCAACATACCCAATCTTGACAATATCTGTTATTCCAGTCAATAAATATTTCAAATGATATTCCATCCTTTTCTTCCAATAGGAATAATTTGTGCCATCAAACTTTGGTACTTTGTAATTAACTTCTTGCACAATTTCAGATCTTCCTCAAGTATTTAAGATTCTCTAAGAGGAATCATGATCTGGGTGTGCACCAAGAAGGTGAACAAAAAGGGGGGTATAAGTGGCGAGCTTTTTTTTTTTTTTTAAATCACCTAAACCTAAACTTGGAGGATCAATTTGAGACTTGTCCACTCAAAATTTGAGGATACCCAAAGAACAAAAATTGTAGTACTCTAAATCCAGTTTCTAAACTACTAAAGTTTTTCAAATTGGATAAGATTAAGGGGGTCAAATTTTTCACACACACAAACGTGCTCCTAATTTTTTAGCAAACATAACATAGTGTTTGATGTGTGCATAAAAAAAGTTATGGTTGCATTTAGTATTTTGAAAAACCCTTTGGTAGAAAGATAGTTAAGAGTGAGCACTAGAAGTTTTGTATTTTTTTGTAATTTTTTGTTGAGTATTTTTTTTATGATTTTTTGAAGTGGACGCATCTTGAAAATCAGGTACCTATTCATGCACATCACATAACCTGTACCAAACTAATCAATTTTTTTTTTTAAAGTGTAAAGAATGAAGTGTAGAACAATAATATATAATTTGTTTCAAATTTGGACATTTAGTTCAAAAGTTAGTAAAAAATGGCACACATATGTCTCTAAGAACCCTGGAAACATTGGTAAAAGAAATTAAATATTAATGTTAATGTTGTTCAAATTTTTTTTTAAAAATGCTTAGAAAGCTTAGAAGACATGTGAAATTATGGTGGCAATTTTAAAAATACCCACTTGATAATGTGTAAACCTAATGATGAGGAAGTTGAGAAATCACATGTGAAGAAGAAAACACATAAAAAGGAGGCAAATGAAACCCCCAAGCCTCAGCCTTTCTATCGAAGGCTAATTAGAATCCATAACCTAATCGGGCTTTTATTTTTTAAATAATCCAATCAAATTATGTTCATTTATATTCATATAAGTAAACACACACACACACAGACACACACACACACACACACACACACACACACACACACACACATATAGACATGCATATATTCATATATGTACATATACACCAACAAAGAGTAAACAACAATATTCTCTAATACCAACAAGTGTGGAACAACAATTAAGCTAGAGTCAATATTTCATTAGTAAAACTTCATTACATGAGAGACAAATTTATTACATGAGATAGACTTCATAACCTATGCAAGTCAGCTTCTCATAATCCCCAGATCGCATGGAAGCACAAGGGTAGAGGATACTTCTGCCTTGCTCCTATAAGATTCTTGACACCACACTCTTGTTACAAGACTAAATTCATATAAGACTCAATACTTGGACTCCAAGAATCGATGCTACAACTCAAGATGCCTTCAATGAGCCCACAATGCCTCTATTTATAGTAGTTGGAGGCCAAAGGGTAGGTGGATTTTCATCGATAGGTGTGGATGGTAGATAGATTCGACCAACAAATGTAGGTGGTAGATTGTACTAGTAGATGTGATTGGTAGATAAGAAAATTAGATGGAAAGTAGGAGGAACTTTTGGAGGGTCGTGGAAGTGGAGTGGTAGGTGGTGGTACATATTATGGAATCTTATCATAGTGGAGTACGTACTCTGATATGTGCAAGCTCATGTAGGCCCCTTTACAATTTATTTAATAATTTCTACAACTTTCCTACTTCCCACTATTTATTAATTTATTTAGTATCACTTTTTGTACTCCCAAAAAGTGAGAATGGTCCACTTAACACCATAAGTGGCTACAAGGATCTTTCTTTTTACACAGGTTTTGCATCTTGTTGTCAGGCTTCACATGGCCGACATCATGGATTTTTTAAATAGGGTTGCATCCTGTTGTCAAAACTTAACGTGGCTGACTTCATGACATAGACAAATCCTTGTTCTAGTTGAGATGGGATCCAGGTGGTAAAATATTATTTGGAAGAGGTTCAAAAATATCATCCCAATCTTCTGGTCTCCTATGGAATGCATGAACTATTCTGACTTGTTCTTCTCCTCTTACAATGTCCCATTCTGTGCGGACAACTAGTTTAGCAAGAAATAAGCTTGGCATTACATCCTCAATCATTACTTATAGAAACCATGGATATGTGAGGGGATAAAATTCAATCCTTGGAAGACAATATCATCTTGGTTCAACTAAATAATCAACCATTCCTTCAAAAATGGCATGAAACAAATTTCCGTGTATGAGATTAAAGAATTATCTCATATCTGGTGGGAAGTTTGGAGTAAAAATGTCTGTATAATCTTCAAACTCACTTTGTAGGAAAGTGATACTATTAATTAGTCCAAACTTACAACATTTAAAGAAATTCATTTTTGTTGGATTGGTCCAACATAAGGATTGAAATATTGTAATTTGTATATCCATAGAATAATGGTTCCTGCAAGTGAAAGCAATTGGAGCATATGATAACCCATATGCTTCTAAGAACTTTTCTTCTTCTTCTAGAGAATGAATGCTTTGGTCATGATATTCTAGGATGAGTCTTCTGAGATTTTGCAACCATTTATCTAAAATCCACACTTCAATAAGTGAAGTAATAATTTGTAGTGGAAGTTCTATAATACTGCCATCTGATAATTCCCATCGGGGTATTGAATCACCAACTTGAATTTGAATAGTCGCTACTAGTTCTCTGGTTAAGGAATATGCAAGTGGATTATTTTCCCCTTTTATCCATTCAATATCAAAATCATACCCAAGAAATTCAGAATACTAGTGGGCAATTCTCCCTTGTGCAATATCTTTATTGGGTTTCTTCTTCATTAGGATCCTCATAGCTTGGATATCTGTTCTTACTACAAAATGCTCTAGTTTGAGAAATATTTTAAATTTCTCAATTCCTTTTTTAATATAAAGAATCTCTTTTTCATAAATGTGATATCGAGATTTTGTATCTATAAATGTTCCAGACCGGGAGCCACAAATCTTCGTCCTTTTATCTGAAAATTCTTGTATCAAAACAACAGACCATGTTGTGTCAGAAGCATCAGTATATAGAATAAGTGGATTACCCAGAGCTAGAATCTAAAGACTGGGTAGGCTTTGGCATTTGGTCTTGATTTGTTGAACTGCTTTTGTAGTTTGAGGATTCCATCCAGAAGATGATTCCTTGAGTTGATCTTGAATCTTTTTCCTATCTTTTGCCAATTCCTTATAGAATGGTGCTACATAAGTCAAACACCCAAGAAACCTCTGAATTTTTTGTTTATCTGTCAATACATCTAGAAATTCTTGGATTCTTTTGAGCACATGAGGCTGGAGCTTTATCTTTCCCTTATCTAAGTGTAACCCAAGGAAGTCTATTTCTATCTGACCAATCACCATTTTTTTGTTGATAAGAAAAATCCATTTTTCTTTATTGTTGTATACAATTTTCTCAAATGCTCAATATGGTTAGAAACATTATCAGAAAAAAACAATTATATTATCAATATAGACAGCACAAAAAACTTTAAGGTGCTTGAGAGCTTGGTCCATTCTTCTTTGAAAATATGTTGGTGCAGTACATAAACGAAATGGAATAACATTCCATTCAAATAAACCTTGTTGTACTGAGAATGTTATTTTATACCTATCTTCTTCCTTGACCTTGATTTGCCAATCTTGATTTATAGTCAAATTTTAAAAAAATATGTTTATTTGCTACTCTTCTAATCAAGTTTGAGCTGAATGGTATGGGATAATTGAATGCAAATATAATGTCATTAAGAGGTTTATAATTAATGAAAAATCTCTTTTTACCTCTTTCTCTTTTAGCTCTTAGTTTACTAGAAATGTAGGACATGCAAATGGACTTTTACTTTCTCTTATAAAATTTCCTTCTAGCAACTCATTCAAATGTTCATCCATTTGCTTGACTTCAGTGGGACTTAGTAAATATGCAGGTTCATGGGTTATGATGGAAATGCATTTTGGTCTTGTCTTAATTTCACAATCTTCTTGCTCTGAATACCAAAATTCTAGAGGGTTCATTCTACAACAATCTTTCTCAAATCTTTCTCTAATTTGGGCTAGTTCTTTTGTTGGAAATATGAAGGAATTGATTATGTGTTGCATTGATGTTTTGTCATTGATGTCAACACTAGCTGTTATGGTTGGTTACCAGTAGAAATATTTTGGTTACCAGTAGAAGAACTTGTGTTGCCGATAGAAGGGACTAACAGTTGGATACTATCAACATGTTTGGATCAATGGAATATGTTTGGTTTGATGGCTCTGGAGTATGTTTTGGTCAGTTGGTATTGACTTGATGATCGGATGCTATCATACATTCTAGTAAGCCTATACCGGTAAGGGTTTAAGGTTTTACCAGTAGAGCTTTTTCTGAGAATCTTTGACAGGATGCATAAGTGGTGTTGATGTTAGCATTTCACAAAGGGAGATTGTTGGCATTCCAGTAAGTTTGCTGGTATGAGGATATTGAGAAGGTTGTTGAAGATTATGGATATAATTTTGTCATTGATGTCAAGCAATTGATTTTCTGATTTAGTATGATGTTGCCATATCTTAATGAGTATATTTTGATAAGTATAAATATGTCAGTAAGTGACATAGAAAGAATGAAAATGAAGGGGAGTAATAAGTTATTCAATGGGCAACAATTATCGAGTAAGACAATGATGATATTTTGTTGTTTTGATTACTTTGATATCCTATATAATGAGTATTTGAAGACTGAACATGAAGGAGAAAATATTTCATTCAATAGATGAATATAGGTTTGATATTGTTCTATGTTACCGAGCAAAGAAGCTAGTCGGTAAACCCTAAGGTTATTGATATCGGTTAAAGAAGGCAGAATATCTACCGAGTAAAGGTTCAATATTTACCGAGTAACAACTGAGTAATAACAAAATGCATTGGATGGATAAAAGAATTATTAAATGAAGGATTCCAATGAGCTGGAGATGTATAGATGATTGGTATGTTGTGAAAGAAGTTTGTTGAAGATATACAACAACAAAAATACAGGAGTTAGATCTACAACGTAGATTCATCGGTCATAACCTAGCACAAGTTCCAAGGTGAGATAAAACATTTTCAGATCAAAGGATACAATTAACCTAGTCAAGTTTGAAGATTTGATGGCTAAGATTGATCATGGGAAATGTGATCAAGGAGATCAAGCGGTTAGGAATTGTTTATAAATAAGAAATTATTGATGAACAATAGATGCGGGCAAATAGAAGAACAATGATACTACAACAGTGATCACTGAGCACAGAAGATTGAATATCTGATTAAAGAACAGATTGAGAAGACCAGAAAGGAGCAAGATAAGTCTTATGACAAGATTATTTTGAGCACATAGAGTCTGCTTTAGCATTTTAGATGTGAAGTTGCAGATATATCTTATACTATTATTTATTTTGTAAGTGACAGGAAATCTCTTAACCGAGTGGACCTAACAGTCTTATTTGTAAATCCTCTAGCAAGGTAACATTCTGAATGAGTGTTTGAAATCCTTTGACAAGGTCACTTCTAACAAAGTGCAAGATTCTAACAAATCTGAGGGAAATCCCTTAACCGGGTCACATCTAGCAATGTGTTTATGTAATCTATAACTAGATTGGCTTTTAACCGAGCATACTCTAGAAGGGTATATTTCTTAGTGGGTTCGAAATCCCATAGTAGTTTTTCCCTATTTGGGTTTCCATGTTAAATCTAGTGTTAAATGTGTTATGATGTTTTAAGTGTATTTGTTTATGAGTTTGAATGATTTACAGTCATAGTTGCATATCAGTAAAGGCTACCAAGGTTGAATCTGATGTATACAATGATTATTGAGTTTTTATGATTCACCCCCCCCCCTCTCATCTTACTAACAATTGGTATCAGAGCTTTGGAATCTGGAAGAAAAGTTTAAAGGTACTTGAGGCAAGATCCGAAGATGTATAAAAGGGATGCACCAAAGCTGAGCAAGTCTAGTTTCTCCACATGACAGAAAATGATGAAGCTGCACTTATCAAGATTTAGAGAATATGCAACATACTATCTGGAGAATGATTACAATGCACCTAACACCTACCCAATGACAATGGAAGAGATAAAGGCAAAGCAAGAACATATTCAAGCAATGATTGAAATAACATCAACATTAACTGACTCAGAGTTCAATGATTTAGAAGGCTGCATTGATGCTAAAGCAATGTGGAACAAGCTTATATCTGTGTATGGTGGTGATGAACATGTTCAGAGAGAAAAAGTAGACAGTCTAAGAGGTCAACTTGAATCCATGATAATGAATGAAGGTGAGAACATAACCCAATATAGTACAAGGTTAGAGGAAACTGTCAATCAAATCAAAGGAGCAAGAGGAACTATTGAAGAAAAGGATGTAAAAAGTAAGTTGCTTAGAACACTTCTACCTGCTTATGCCATTCAAGTCTTTGCAATCAATGAATTAAGGTCTATACCAAACATGCTAGTCTCTTTGGATGCTACTATCGGTAAGCTACATGCATTTGAGTTAAGTAATTTTGATAATAGTGGGTCTTCGGTAAATAAAGTTGAATTTGCATTCAGTTCTTTTCACCTTGGTGAATCTGATGATTACAATGATAGAATGTATAAGTATATTGAAGGAAATCATAGTGGAGCAAGCGAGAGATTTTGCAAAAACATGGAAGAAGTACACAAACTATATGAGGAAATCAGAAAGCAAGAAGAGTTTGAAGCATTATTAGCCAGAAGGTTACTAAGAGGCAAAGGTAAGTATAAAGGAAAGTTACCTTTAAAATGTTTTAACTGTGATAGAATAGGACATATGGATTCTAACTATCCTGACAAAGATTCTAGTGAGAAGAGAGAATATTGAGATGACAGATAGAAAGACAACCAATACAGAGGACACCGAGACTTCAGAAGGAGAGATAGAAAGACATGCCTAGTAGCTGATGAGGAATCCAATGATGACAAATTTGATGGGACTGAGACAGAGGAAGTTGTATATGTGGCTATCAAAGATGGATCAGATGAAGAAAGGTATGAGGAAAAATCCTTGATATCTCACATAAATAAAAATGATTCTTGGATCATAGATAGTGGATGCTCACATCACATGACAGGTGATAAACACAAGTTTGTTAAATTAGAAGACTATGATGGAGGTTATGTAAGATTTGGTAATGATGCACCATGTCCGGTGAAAGGTAAAGGTTATATCACACTTCTTGACAATACTAAATGTGATGATGTATATTGGGTTGAAGGTTTGAAATACAATTTGTTGAGTGTAGCACAACTAAACAATACATGATACTGAATAGAATTTACGAAAGGAATTGTCAAAGTTCATGACAAACATGGAAAGCTAGCTGCTACAAGGACACAAACAAAAGGTAATACATTTCATCTTGACTCAACTCATAACAATTGTTTGTATGCTAAAATAGAAGATACTTGGTTATGGCACAAAAGGTTTTGTCATGTAAATTTTGATAACTTGATCAAAATAAGTAAGAAGCACCGAGTAAGAGGTCTACCGAACTTGGAAAAACTTGAGAATGCAATATGCCGAGGATGCCAGATGGGTAAGATGACAAAGTCAAGCTTTACAAGTAAGTCCTACACTTCTAAAGGAATTTTAGATCTCGTGCACACTGATCTCTATGGTCCTATGAAAGTTCAAAGTTATTTTGGTGATAAATACTTTATATTATTTGTGGATGATTACTCAAGGATGATGTCAGTTATGTTTTTAAAAGAAAAATTAGAAGCCTTTCAAATGTTCAAATGGTACAAGGCTAGAGTTGAAAAAGAAACAGGAAGACAGTTGAAATGTCTAAGATTTGACAGAGGAGGAGAATTCATTTCTGACGAATTTAACCTATTTTGCAATGATCATGGTATAAAGAGACAAGTATCTACACGAAGAACACCTTAGCAAAATGGGATAGCTGAAAGAAGAAATAGATCAATTGTAGATTGTGCCAAAACCCTGATGATAGAAAAGAGGGCACCTCAAACATTTTGGAGAGAAGTGATCAGCACTGCAGTTTACACCCTGAACTAAGTACAACTGAAGAAAGAAACTTTGAAGACACTGTATGAAATCTGGTATGACAAGAAACCTAATGTAAGTTACTTTAAAATATTTGGAAGTAGATGTTATGTTCACAAAGATGACAGAAATGGAAAGTTTGATTAGAAAAGCAAGGAAGGAACATTACTTGGTTATTCTTCTAGAAGTAAAGCATTTAAATGTCTGATCAAATCATCTAACAAAATAGTGGAAAGTGCAAATGTGAAAATTGATGAATTTGTAGAAAGAAATGATGAAGGAAATTTCAAAGAACCAGAAGATTATGAAGAGTTTGTTTATGTTCAACTGAGAAGTCCTACCGAGAAAGTTGATGAAGAAAATGAAGAAAATACCCAGTTACCGAGTGATGAAGAAGATCATACAGATCCTACCGAGCCTATATTAGACAAGTATGTCAGAAGAAATCATACATCAAGTCAAATTATAGGAGATAAGGATGATCAAGTGATGACAAGGAACAAACTAAGACAAAACACATGTTTGATATCTGAATTTGAACCGAGAATAGTAAAAGAGGCATTTAGTAATGAAGATTGGGTAAATGCTATGACAGAAGAGATTGAACAAATCAAGAAGAATGAAACATGGACACTGATCTCAAGATGAAAAGAGAAAAATCTTATCAGTACAAAGTGGATTTTCAGAAACAAGCTAAATGAAAAAGGAGAGGTTATTCAGAATAAAGCAAGACTAGTTTGCAAAGGTTATGCTCAAGAAGAAGGAATAGATTATGGTGAGACTTTTGCACCTGTGGCAAGACTTGAAGGAGTGAGAACATTGTTGGCATATGCTACTTACAAAAATTTCAAGGTATATCAAATGGATGTTAAATCTGCATTTTTAAATGGTATACTAGAAGAAGAAGTTTATATTGAACAACCTGAAGGATTTATTGAAGACAAGAATAAAGATCAGGTATGTAAGTTGAACAAAGCATTATATGGTTTAAAGCATGCACCTAGAGCATGGTATGAAAGACTGCACTCTTACTTAATCAAGATTGGATTTATAAGGACAAGTGAAAATAGAAACATGTATATGAAGAATGATGAAGACAATGGAATACTACTTTCAGCCATATTTGTTGATGATATTATTTTTTGTGGAAATGACTCTTTATGCAAGAACTTTAGAAATGAAATGTGCAAAGAATTTGAAATGTCATTAATCGGTGAAATAAAGTATTTTATAGGTTTACAGATACTGCAAATGAAAAATGATATTTTCATTACTCAATCCAAGTATATAAAGGAAATTTTGAAGAAATTTGGAATGGAGGATTCTAAACCTGTAAGTACTCCTATGACTACCAATTGTAAACTATCAAAGAGTGATGAATCTACATCTGTTGATGAGACACTTTACTGATCTATGATTGGAAAGTTGCAATATGTGGTTCACAACAGGCCGGATATAGCACATGCAGTAGGCATAGTTGCAAGATTTTCTGCAGTTCTCAAAGAAACCCATATAACAACAATCAAGAGAATTTTCAGATACTTAAGAGGCACTAAAAATTATGTTTAGTATATAAAAAGAGGAATGATTTTGACTTAAAAGTCTACACTGGTGCTGATTGGGAAGGGAACATTGATGATAGGAAAAGCACAAGCGGTGGAGCTTTCTTTCTGGGAGACAGACTAGTAAGTTGGCTTAGCAAGAAACAAGGATGCATTTCACAGTCAACAGCTAAAGCTGAATATGTCACTACAACATTGAATTGTACCAATATTGCATGGATCAAACAACTATTGGAAGGAATGAATGAGAAAGTTAACGAGCCAGTAACTATATTCTGTGATAATACTAGTGCCATTAACATTTCAAAGAATCCGGTAATGCATTCTAAGACAAAGTACATCTCTATAAAGTATCATTATCTCAGAGAAGAAGTTCAAGAGAAGAAAGTTGCACTGGAATATATTAGTTCAAAGGAACAAATAGCAGACATTTTCACAAAGCCACTGCCAAAGGACACTTTTGAGTATCTCAGAAGTAAGTTAGGGGTCCTACCCCTATCTATCACTCACTAACAGAGTTCGATGAAAGCATCAATTCTATAAATTTATAGATTAACTATTTATGAGTTGATGCTAATTTACACACTTTAGGAGGTTACCTAAAGTTGTGCAGGCAATAATGATTGAAGACAAGTTGCTCTAATCCAGACTAAGATGATACATTTGTATTTTCAGTAAGCAAATTACTTCACAATGGAAGAAATCGTGAATTAGTTTTACTTTTTGGCATTGTTGTCAAAGGGGGAGAAGACTAATTAGTGAATATTAATGGGTGAAGATGGGAGAAGACTAATGACTGGGGGAGAATTCAAGGATAACAAGAGAATATTATCAGCAATCTGAATCCGAATCAATTGAAATAAAATCAAGTTGGTATTGCCATTAAAAGTTGGTTTTGCCATCAATGCCAAAGGGGGAGATTGTTGGCATTCCAGTAAGTTTGTTGGTATGAGGATATTGAGAAGGTTGTTGAAGATTATGGATATAACTGAGAAAGGATGATTACTGTCTTAATAATATTATTTTGTCATTGATGTCAAGCAATTGATTTTCTGATTCAGCATGATGTTGCCATATCTTAATGAGTATATTTTTATAAGTATAAAGATGTCAGTAAGTGACACAAAAAGAATGAAAATGAAGGGGAGTAATAAGTTATTCAATGGGCAACTATTACCGAGCAAGACAATAATGAGATTTTGTTGTTTTGATTACTTTGATATCCTATATAATGAGTATTCGAAGACTGAACATGAAGGAGAAAATATTTCATTCAATAAATGAATATAGGTTTGATACTGTTCTATGTTACCGAGCAAAGAAGCTAGTCGGTAAACCCTAAGGTTATCAATATTGGTTAAAGAAGGCAGAATATCTACCGAGTAAAGGTTCAGTATTTACTGAGTAACAACCGAGTAATAACAAAATGCATTGGATGGATAAAAGCATTATTAAATGAAGGATTCCAATGAGCTAGAGATGTATAGATGATTGGTATGTTGTGCAAGAAGTTTGTTGAAGATCTATGACAACAAAAATATAGGAGTTAGATCTATAGTGTAGATTCATTGGTCATAAACTAGCACAAGTTCCAAGGAAGGAATACAAGTTCCAAGGTGAGATAAAACATTTTCAGATCGAAGGATACAATGAACCTAGTCAAGTTTGAAGATCTAATGGCTAAGATTGATCATGGGAAATGTGATCAAGGAGATTAAGCGGTTAGGAATTGTTTATAAATAAGAAATTGTTGATGAACAATAGATGTAGGCAAATAGAAGAACAGTGATACTACAACAGTGATCACCGAGCACAGAAGATTGAATATCTAATTAAAGAATAGATTGAGAAGCCCAACAAGGAGCAAGATAAGTCTTATGACAAGATTATTTTGAGCACATAGAGTCTACTTTAACATTTCAGATGTGAAGTTGCAGATATATCTTATACTATTATTTATTTTGTAAGTGATAGGAAATCTCTTAACCGAGTGGACCTAATAGTCTTATTTGTAAATCCTCTAGCAAGGTAACATTCTAAATGAGTGTTTGAAATCCTTTGACAAGGTCACTTCTAAGAAAGTGCAAGATTCTAATAAATCTGAGGGAAATCCCTTATCCGGGTCACATCTAGCAATGTGTTTATGTAATCTGTAACAGGATTGGCTTTTAATCGAGCATACTATAGAAGGGTATATTTCTTAGTGGGTTTGAAATCCCATAGTGGTTTTTCCCAATTTGGGTTTCCACGTTAAATCTGGTGTTAAATGTGTTATGATGTTTTAAGTGTATCTTTTTATGAGTTTGAATGATTTACAGTCACAGTTGCATATCAGTAAGGCTACCAAGGTTGAATCTGATGTACTCTATGATTATTGAGTTTTTATGATTCACCCCCCCCTCTCATCTTACTAACAGTTGGTGCGGCTTCTACATGGAATTCAGGATGCAGAAGGTGATCCTTGATCATGCCTCAACTGATTGGAGACATCACTTTGGTATGGTGGACCCAAATTAGCTCCAATACCTATCTAGGTTATGGATCGGTATCATGTTAACATGTTCTCTACATGTTATCGAGATGATTTATGGATTGGTTAATGTTGTTTTGGTCTAAAGCCGACATGGCATATCATTGTAATATGGATGTATGTAATGATCTTATTGTAATATCTTTTAGGTGGCC
Source organism: Cryptomeria japonica (assembly GCF_030272615.1). Lineage (NCBI taxonomy): Eukaryota > Viridiplantae > Streptophyta > Pinopsida > Cupressales > Cupressaceae > Cryptomeria > Cryptomeria japonica. Next base: position 56,239,102 of record NC_081406.1, read on the forward strand.
GACCTAATTTGTTTAGGCCTTAGGATTTGTATAAATTGATGTAAGATCTCATTACAGATCGTGGTTGTAATGGTCATGGTCATGGAATGAAATATCATATGCGAAGGAGATTTGGTCGATCACAGGTGATCAAATTGGGTTTATGAAAGAGGTCAAAGGCCTTTGGTATTGAGCTTTATCGAGACTGTAATGAGGCATGGTAGATGTTATCTCTGGCAGTTCATTCTTCTGGATTGTTGTCCAATTATCTTGAGGTCATTATAACCTCTCTATAGTTAGTGAGACTACTTTATAATGAGAAGTACGCTCTAGGAAGTGTGCCTTCCTACATGTGCAGGCCTCTTATTATATCACATACTTTCTGCAGAAGTATCATCTGACTGTAGGTAGGCTTCCCATCATGGTTTTTCCCTTTACTGGGTTTTCCACGTAAAAATCATGGTGTTATGTGGTATGGTTGCATTGTGTTAATTTTTTGTTTCATTTTTTAAGTTTTATTGCTTACTGGTATCTGTTTCTGCTATTCTGGTATTCAATGTTTATGTGCTCCGGTTAAAGGTTTTAAAGTAGTTTGATTAATATAATATGTTGACAATTGATTCACCCCCCCCTCTCAGTTGTCCACCGGTTATCCTAACAGTTTCCATTAGAGATTTGGTCCTCTTTTGTAGAAGCTTAACCGCTTGAGGTAGATCCTATGGAAACTAACACTTCAAATCCACTGGCAACTATTTTCAGAAGAGAAATCCCTAAGCTTGATGGAACAAACTATGAAATATGGAAAATCTAAATGGAGACTCATGTTAGAAATCTTGGCAAGGGGGGAGATCACTGAGAAAGGATATACACCTTATGATCCATCATCTGGAAATCCTGCTCCTGCAGACTTGGACAAAAATATTGAAAATGATTGCAGAGCTAGAGAAGCCCTCCTGTGTGCACCCACTGATCAACAAATCATGGGATTGATTGATAAATCATCTGCAAAGGTTATGTGGGATAAATTGCAAACTCTGGATGAAGGTGACCCTACTGTCAAAAATTCTAAACTTGATGGTTACCGGGTAAGATATGAGAACTTGAAGATGGAAGATAATGAAAAAATTGCTACATTTATGGAAAGAGTAAATGAGATTGTCATGGGAATTCAATGTTGTGGAGGATGTCTGAGTGAAGATGAAATAGTTTCTAAAGTTTTGAGAGCCCTTCCATTGGCTTACAAAATGAAGGCTACTGCAATTAATAAATTGAGAACAATGGAAAGCACTTCAGTTAACAGAGACATTCTGATTGGGAAATTATCTGCTTTTGAGCTTGAAGAATTTGGAACCTCTGGAGCTGCAAAGTTTGAACTTGCTTTTCATGCATCATCATCTACCAACAAAAGTGATTGGAAAGCCCTATATGAAAAATAATTGGAAGATATGAGGAAAGAGAATGAAGAATTTGAGAAACTTGAAGCCTTATTTGTTAGAAGAGTCTAAAGGACCGAAAAGAAGTAAGTATGAAGGAAAAACACCTTTTAAATGTTTTTCATATAATATGATTGGTCATTTTTCATCTACATGTCCTGAAAGGAATGCAAGATTTGAAGAAAGAGTTGAGAAATCATTTAAGCCTAAGCATAACAAATATAGATTCAAGAAAAACAAACTATGCTACATAGTGGATGAGGAAGGAGTAAGTGATGACTCAGAGGATGAACTGGTAGGAGACTCTGCTAGTGGATCCACTAATGGAAAGGAATGGATTTTCTATGCTTTAAAGGAAGATGAACTAGAGCCGGCTATCGTGAATGAAGAAAAAGCCCTGGAAGCAAAGTTGAAGACAAGGATGAATGGGTAATTGATAGTGGATGCTCATATCATATGACTGGAGATAAAAGAAAATTTCTATCCCTTCAAGAATACAATGGCAGTTAAGTCAGATTTGGGGATGACAAAGCATGTATGATCATTGGTAAATGTATTATTTCTCTGGATGGCAAGCATAATATTGATAATGTCTATTATGTAGAAGGTTTAAAGAATAATCTTTTAAGTGTTGGTCAGTTGGTGGACAAGGGATTCCAACTTCACTTCAAAGATAGAAAATGCAAAATCATTAACAAAACTGGTTGGAGATTGCAACCGGTACTTAGACTGGAGGTAATATCTTTCACTTGAACACTGGAAATAAGACATGTTTGATTGATCATATTGATGAGAGTTGGTTGTGGCATAAGAGGTTGTGTCATGTTAATTTTGATTGTATTGTTAAGATCAGTTCAACAAAGGAAGTTAGAGATATACGTAAGATTATAAAGCCTCATAATCTGGTATGTAAGGAATGTTAATTGGGAAAGCAAGTTAGAACTTCTTTTAAGAGCATACATGATAAATCTAATGATGTGCTTGATTTGATTCATACTAACTTATGTGGTCCAGCAAGGACTAGAAGCTTTAAAGGTGATAGATACTTCATGTTGATAATTGATGATTATTCTAGAATGATGTGGATGACTTTTCTAAGGGAGAAGTCTGAAGATTTTGAGAAATTAAAGATCTTTAAAGCAAAGGTGGAAACAAAAACTGGATTGAAAATTAAATGTCTAAGATCAAATCAAGACAGTGAATTCACTTCTCATGAATTTAACAGTTATTGTGAGACAAATGGAATTAGGAGGCATTTAACTGCACCCCAAGCTCCTCAGTAGGATGGAGTAGTGGAAATGAAGAATAGAACCATTTTGGATGCAGCAAGAACCATGATGATGGAAGCCAAATTGCCTCACATCTACTGGAGAGAAGCAGTGAGTACAACAATCTACACACTCAACAGAGTTCATATCAAAGGTGAAACTGGTAAGACTCCTTATGAATTATGGTTTGGACATACACCTACTATTAAATATTTTAGAATTTTTGGAAGTAAACGTTATATCAAAAGGGGTGATTCAATTGGGAAGTTTGACCCTAGATGTGATGAAGGGACATTTCTTGGATATTCAATTCAGAGCAAAGCATATAGATTTTATAGTAAAAGATTGTAGAAAATTGTGGAGAGCACAAATGTGAAAGTGGATGAGAAATACATAGATCAATCTATATCATATGATAGAGAATCGGTAATGGAAATGATCATAAATGAATATGCAATGCCTCAACTAGTACAAGACACTGATACAATTATACCAGTACAATCAGAAAATTCAACTGTGACTGATGATCAGAACAATGAACTTGAAGTTCAGAGGATGCCAAGGTATGTAACGTTAAATCATTCTAAAGATCAAATCATTGGAGATAGGAACAAGGGAGTTATGACAAGAAGAAGAATGGAAAATGAAGAGGTATGTCTTATTTCTCAAATTGAACCGACATTTGTTATTGAAGCTTGTGAAGATAAACATTGGTTAAAGGCTATGGAAGATGAATTAGATCAAATAGAGAAGAATAAGACTTGGAATTTAGTTCCCCGGCCTAAAAATAAGAATGTTATTGGAACTAAATGGGTTTTTAGAAATAAACTAAATGAGGATGGTCAAGTTGTAAGAAACAAGGCTAGACTGGTTTGTAAAAGATATGTTAGGAACTGGGAAGGACAACTGAGAGGGGGCATGAATCAGTTGTCAATAAATTGCAACCCAAAACAAATTATTCCAACTTAAAACTCAGTGCCGGTAAAATAGATTAACAGTTATAGTAATACCGGTACAACTTAATGCATGAAATAGAAAGAGAACAACATCCACAATACATGATACCGAGATTTTGACATGGAAACCCTGTAAGGGGAAAAATCATGGTGGGAAACCTTACCCGCAATTAGATGATACTACTATAGATAGTCAGTGAATACAATAATGGGGTCTGCACATGTAGAAAGACCAACCACCTAGAGCTCACTACTCAATCACAAAATTAGGAGTCACACTGACTACACATTTGGATGGTTAAATCCAATAACAATGTAGTAGTTCAATTTAGCATCTTCAATGCCGGATTCAGTACCGGTTTAAGCTCTGCGCATGAGGACCAAACGCCTTCATGACCTTTAACAACCTTCATTCAACCTTCAAATGGTATCTATGCGATTCGCACAAGGATCTGCTTATTTTCATTCTTCACAATAATCTTCAATATACGCATACACTTCTTCAAAATAAGATCTTACAATTATTTATACAAAACCTAAGACCTAATGGTTAAGTTGGTGTTGGTGTAAATAAATATTCATTATGGATATTATTACACTTTACTTAAATTAACTTAGGATAATGCATCTCTTCGTAGTTTGGATTTGAGACACTTAGGGAAGTGTGCACATAGGGATAGAGCTTGTAGGAGAAATTCCACCTTTTGTGGTCTTATTTTGTTGTTACACTCCACATTCGGTGGGTCATCCACCTCTTGTGGAATATTATATTATTTCTCCTACCTACCCTTGTTTCTCATTGAGCCACATGTCATGATTGTGTTCTCATACATCCATATGGCCATGCCTATATAAGCAGGCCTATATTCATTATATTGGTGAATCTAGTTGATCATTTGTTTATTGATGAGAATACAGTTTATTCTTGTCATTCTATTGTCTCATTTTTTATGCTTTTCATTGTGCCCTTGATCTTGGAAAAATATCACATGGTATCAAAGTCATTGGGGGCTTCATTGATTAGTTTTTGGAGACATCATAGAAGGCTTCTATTTTTGGATCTAAGGGACTGCATTTTTTGGAGGCATCTTAGAGCGTTTTCGACCTCACCATTGCGTCTAGGAGGACATTTCCATAAAAATCGAGTATAAATTTGACCTATTTTGGTGAAAATCGATTTTTGGGTGTGGAGGAAATTTTTTGCCCAATTCGGGCGGTACGGTACAGAATTTTCGGATTTTTTTCAAAAAAAAAATAATTATTTTTTTTTGAAAATTATTTTCCTATTTGAAAAAAAAAATTGAAAATTATTTTTGGGATCCGTACCTTCTGCCTAGTCAGCAGCGCACAGTTAGCACCCAGTCAGCACCTAGTTAGTGCCTAGTTAGCCTTTTCTTTGGAAATTTTTAGACCCCTCTCCGTTGAGCAGTTTGGATTTTTTGGTCAACTGGAGGCCCATAACTTGCTCAATTTTGCTCCTTTTTGGGTGCAATTTTTTTTGATTTGGGCTAATTTTTCGTGCTCTTCGTAGTGGTGTAGTTATTTTCTAGTTTTGGTGCACAAGTTTTTCAAAATTTTCAGATTCTCTCAGGTGTACATGTCCAATCCTCAATTCTGCAACTTCAAAGGCCTTGTTTGAGCTCATACGACCTCCTTTTTAGGTGCCGTTTTTTTTAAAGTGCATGTTTTTTTATCTACTTTCATAATCTATGATCAGATTTTGGAGATTTTAAGTGGAAATTGTACTTTCAGATACTGGTCTTATTTGGCCTATTTGGTACTTGTAAATTGCTTGGATCTTAGTCTAGATCTCTTGCACTGTTAGTTTGAGTCTCTTTTGGCGTTATTGAGGCAATTGTAAAATTGAAATCAGAAGTCCACTTTGCCATTTATGCCTTAAGTATAAAGTGCCAAATCATCACTTTTGGGGGGGTTCTTTGATTGAGTGAATTTGGGGGGGTGTCTTGTGTGATTGTGCCTCTCTTTCCTTGTGCTCTTTCATTTTTGTTGCAATGAGTCCTCATAAATTTTCACCTTTAACTCCACATAATTATGCATCATGGAAAATTAAAGTATGGAGCAAATTAATGGAAAAAGGTCTCACGCATTACATAGATGGAACAATAGCAGCACCACCTGATCCTAATGCTCAATTAGAATGGCTCACTAAGAATTGAATGGCTCTTGGAACTTTGCGCAAGTATGTATCAGATGACCTCATCTTTCATATTGAGAAGTGTACTACAATTAAAGATGCTTGGGATATGTTTCAAAAATTGTATGGTCAAGTTGATGAAATCAAAGGTTATAAGATTGACAATAAGCTCACCAACTTGGATCCCAAGAGTTTTTATACAATCCAAGATTATGTCACCAAAGCAAATGAGCTAAGAGCAAAGCTTAAGGATTGTGGAATTGACAAAAAGGATGCTCAGTTGATATTCAACTTGTTGGACAAGCTTGCATTAGAATATGCAACATTTGTGACTAGCTTCCAAACTCATCATTTGACAATGGGGAGTTCCTATGTTATGCCTTCATTTGATGCTTTCACAAAAATGTTGATATTGGAACAATCTAAGTTGTTAAACATGGGGCTTCTCAAGTCTTCAAAGTCTAAGGCTTTGGTGGCTAACCAAGGGAATCATGAAAGTCAAGGCAAAGATTCCAACAACAAGAAGAAGCAATCTAAGTCACAGCCACAACAGGAAAAAGGACAATCATCCTCTCCATCACAAGGCAATTTTTCATCCTCTTCCAAGAAGGGGACTCCACTTAAGAAGGATAAGCCAACTTGTGCATATTGCAAGAAGTATGGTCATGATGAGCATCGATGCCACACCAAGCAAGTTGATGAGTTGACAAATCTTTTCAAGAAAAACAACAACTTGCCATCCGCCTACACAAAGAAGGATTCAACTCCTTCCTCTTCCTCACAGTCTAAGGGAAAAGGGCAAGCATTTGTGGCTACAATAGGTTCTTCACAATAGTGGATACTTGACTCAGGTGCCTCGTATCACATGGGTTCTACAAAGGAGCAGTTTTCTTCATTGGAGCCATCTAAGGTACCTCACATTTACATAGGTGATGATACACAAGTAGAGGTTGAAGGGAAAGGTTCAGTTGACATGGATGATGGAACATTTGAGAATGTTCTTTATGTTCCTAACTTGTCTACCAACCTTCTCTCTATCTACCAGATCACTCACTATGGGAATGGGAAAAAGGTTGAGTTTACACCAAATTCAATTGTGGTAAAGGAACTTGATGATGATGCCCTAGTAGCAGTGGGACAAGTCAATGACAACTCAAGGCTTTATTCATTCTCCCACTTTGTGCCAAGTTCTCCTTCTAGGGCCTTGCTTACTCATTCAAATTCTGAAAGTAAGCTATGGCATGAGCGGTTTGGTCACCTCAACTACCACTATCTTCAGTAGCTCAGCACTAAAGACATGGTCACAGGTCTACCTGGAATTATTTTTTCAGAGGGTGTATGTTTAGGTTGTTCCATGGGCAAGCATCCCGAGGAGAAGTTTGATAAGGGAAAAGCTTGGAGAGCTTTGGAAGTTCTTCAACTTGTTCACAGCGATGTAGCATGTCCATTTCTAGCACCTTCATTTAGCAAGGCCCACTATGTCCTCACCTTCATTGATGACTACTCCTGTTTCACTTGGGTCTACTTTCTCATTCATAAGAGTAAAGTATTTGATAGATTTTAGGACTTTAAGAATCATGTGGAGAAGCAATTCGGGAAAGTGGTCAAGATTCTTCGCACAGATAATGGAAGGGAATATGTGAACAAGAGACTTGAGGATTTTTGTACATTTGAGGGGATTGATCTTTAGCATTCTGTAGCATACACCCCACAACAGAATGGAGTTGTAGAATGCAAGAATATAACTCTCAAAGAAATGGCTAGTTGTATGATTCATGCTCGATCTCTTGATCCCACCTTTTGGACAGAGGCTATCAGTTGTGCCACACACATCCAGAATTGGGTTCCTCACAAAGCTTTGCAAGGTATTACTCCTTTTGAAGCTTGGGCTGGTAGGAAACCAATTGTGAGACATTTCAGAGTCTTTGGGTGTCCAGCATGGGCTCTCATTCCTCTGCAGAAACACAAGGCATTGAGACCTCAGAGTCAGCCTTGCATATTTGCTGGATATCCTGAGGGTGTTAAGGCATATAGGTTGATGGATCCTGAGACACATGAGGTGTTCATTGAGAGGAGTGTTCACTTTGAGGAAATCTCTTCTAGCTTAGCCTCTCTACCTCCTCCACCTCTCTTCATTGTGGATAGTGATGCTAGTGATTCGGATGATGAGACTCCTTCAACTCTGACTCGCAGGGTTACACCTCCGCAGTGTCCACTTGTAGTTGAGGAAACTCATTCTCCACCTCCACCTAGACCTCATTGGGCTTGATAGACACTTGATTCTGCAGGTTCTCTTGTTGAGGATCCTTCATATACATGGAGAACTTGATCACAACATCATAATATTCCACATGCATTCATTGCTACCACTTTTGATCTACAAACATTTCGGGAAGCATCACGGGTTCCTAAGTGGGACCAAGCTATGGAGGAAGAGTATAGTTCCTTGATGAGGAACAACATATGGGATTTAGTCCATCTTCCTAAGGGGAGAAATATGGTTCAATGTAAGTGGATCTATCAAACCAAGTATGCTACAGATGGTAGTGTGGATAAGTATAAGGCTCGACTTGTTGCAAAAGGTTTCTCTCAGATTACAGGTGTTGACTATACTGAGACCTTTGCGCCCATAGCCAAGATGAACTCCATTCGCTTGACACTTGCTATTACTGCAACTCATGGTTGGGTTGTACATCAGATGGATGTGAAGAGTTCTTTTCTTCATGGTGATCTTGATGAGGAGATTTATATGGATCAGCCACAGGGTTTCATCTAGGATACTTCCTTGGTTTGTAGACTAAGGAAATCTCTCTATGGCCTTAAGCAGGCCCCCGGGGCTTGGTATGCCAAGATGGATTCCTTTCTTCTCTCAGCAGGGTTCACTAGGTGTCATTCTAATCTAAATGTCTGCATTTTGCAACAGGATGACTCTCACTTGATACTTGTGCTCTATGTTGATGATTTGATCATTACAGAGAGTACCGCATCCATCATTAGTAGGGTCAAATCTACTTTGCATGACAGATTTGCTTTGACTGACTTGGCTCTTTTGCACTACTTTCTCGGGATAGAGATTTCATAGTCACCTTCTGGGATTACACTATCACAGCCCAAGTATGCTCTTGATCTACTTGCATGCTTTCATATGGCTGATTGTAAGTCTGCACTGACTCCCTTTCTTTTAGGAGTCAAGCTTGAGGCTCATTGTTCTTCTCCACCAGTTGATGCCACTTTGTATCATCAGCTTGTGGGTAGTCTCATCTACTTGACTCATACATGCCTTGATATTTCATTTGCGGATGGCATGGTTTCTCGCTTCATGTAGGAACCACATGAGCTTCATTGGAAAGCCACCAAACGCATCCTTCATTACATCCAAGGTACACATCACTGTGGGATTCACTATGTAGTAGGCATAGGACTTCGCTTGGTTGGTTACACAGACTTCAATTGGGCTGGTGATCTTGATGATCATAAGTCTACTTCTGGTTATAATTTTCACCTTGGTTTAGGCCCCATTTGTTGGCAGAGCAAGAAGCATTTGCTATTGCTCTCTCTTCAACTGAGGCTAAGTATCGAGGAGATGTTAAAACAGCAACTGGGACCATTTGGCTTTAGCAGATTCTCATAGAGTTTGGGTTCACCACTCCACGGCCGATAGTTCTACATTGTGATAATCAGAGTGGTATTGCAATCTCGAAGAACCCAGTCCAGCATCAATGGACCAAACACATCGAGATCCATATGCACTATATCCGAGAGCTGATTCAAGAGCAGGTCATTGATTTGTAGTATTGTCCTAAAGCAGAGCAGGTTGCAGACATATTAACCAAACCTTCACTGAGAGTAAGTTCCAACAGTTGTGAGCTCTCTTGGGGGTGCGAGATGTGTCCTTAGGGGGGGTCAGCTAACTTCTCCTTTCTCTCTTATGGGGGGGACTTTTTCCTCTTTGAGGTTTTGTCCTTATTCTTTGAGAGTCTTTTGTACATTCATCTCTCTTTTGGGGGGGTAGTTTTTTCCCACTGGGTTTTCTCCCTTTCTCCATTTGTGAGAGATTGCATTGCATAGTTTTGCTTGCATTTGCATATTGTACATGGGTACCTATCATGGCCTAGTAGCCGGGACCCATCTTGCATTGTTGACTTGAGTCTTCATTCCCCTAAGTTGCACTTAAGGGGGGGGTGTTGGTATAAATAAATATTCATTGTGGATATTATTACACTTTACTTAAGTTAACTTAGGATAATGCATCTCTTCGTAGTTTGGATTTGAGACACTTAGGGAAGTGTGCACATAGGGATAGAGCTTGTAGGAGAAATTCCACCTTTTGTGGTCTTATTTTGCTGTTACACTCCACATTCAATGGGTCATCCACCTCTTGTGGAATATTATATTATTTCTTCTACCTACCCCTAGTATTTCTTACCTACCCTTGTTTCTCATTGAGCCACATGTTGTGATTGTGTGCTCGTACATCCATATGGCCTTGCCTATATAAGCAAACCTATATTCATTGTATTGGTGAATCCAATTGATCATTGTGTGCTCGTACATCCATATGGCCTTGCCTATATAAGAAAACCTATATTCATTGTATTGGTGAATCCAATTGATCATTGTGTGCTCGTACATCCATATGGCCTTGCCTATATAAGCAAACCTATATTCATTGTATTGGTGAATCCAATTGATCATTTTCTTATTGATGAGAATACAGTTTGTTCTTGTCATTCTATTGTCTCCTTTTTTATGCTTTTCATTGTGCCCTTGATCTTGGCAAAATCTCACAATCGGCTCCTAAAAGATATTACATTTAAATCAATTAAAAACTAAGCCTTGGTGCAATACAATAGGTCAGCCTCAATACATTTACACATTATTCAATCAATAAATCATTTCCAAATCATTTCGTGTTGATCTGGAACATGTTTTCCTATTTCGGGTCATAACCTGGGCCTATCTGCCGATTAAGGCAAATATGTGAACCCAATTAGACCAATATGAACAATGCCAAATAAAAAACATCCAATCCATGTATTCAACATAACCAAATGGTCTCCATATGGTAACAAGTCATTACCAACTTCCTGAGCTGTCGGTGAAAAAATACCGGTAACTGTGGATAAGCCAATATCTATACCGGGACCACAATGTGTCAGTTCGTCAACAAAACAATATAACTAGAGTGTCAAATCAACAATGTAGACCTCCAAAAATATAAGTGTTGACATCAATGACAAAATCAATGCAACAAATGAGGAATTCGTCCATAATACCAAAAATCTCCCCATTTGGCATTGATGGCAACACTACATGGAAAAACATCTAAGTGCCAAAGCAGAATGCCAACAATCTCCCCTAAATAGATCAACACAAAGTTCTGTACCAAAAATAGAAATAGTATAACCAAAACCAAAATACATCTTCAAAGTACAATGTTTTTCCATAGACATCTCTCCCCCTTTGACATCAAATGCCAAAGCAGTTAAAAATCAAAATCAGAACATAACATACAACTAACTACTCCCCCTGAGCAATAACTCTCCTTCATCAAGCTGGAAAAAGATTTTTCTATTAGTCCCTTTCAGTTTGATGCCAAACTGCATCATTTAAGTCTTTGTTGGTGGGTTGAGTACCCCAAGCTTCTCTTTGAGATATTCAAATGTTTCCTTAGGCAAAGGCTTTGTAAAAATATCCGCAATTTTCTCTTAAGTGTTCACATAAACCAATCTCACTTCATTTGCCTCAACATTTTCTTTTAGAAAATTATACTTAATAGAAACATGCTTTGTTTTAGAGTGAAATACTGGATTTTATGATATATCTATTGTTGTTGAGTTATCACAGTAAATAATTACCGGTTCTTTGCATTTTAAGTTGATATCCTTCAACATTTGCTTGATCCAAAATACCTGAGTGCAATTAGTTGCTGCTGCAACATATTCTTCTTCTTCTATAGATAATGATGTGCAGGTCTACTTCTTGTCGATCCATGAAATTAATCTTCTGCCAAGAAAGAATGCTCCACCAGTGGTACTCTTTATGTCATCCACATCTCCTACCCAATTTGCATCTGTATATGCACATAACTCAAAGTTGTCATCCTTAGGATACCATAAACCAAAATTTGTTGTGCCTTGTAGGTACCAGAAAATCTTTTTTACTGTAGTTTCATGATTTTCTTTAGGATTGCTTTGAAATCTTGAAACAATACATACTACATTCATTATATCAGGTCTGGTTTGTGTCAAATACAGTAACCCTCCAATCATAGATTTGTACCTTGTCAGATTTATAGGAGCTGAATCATCCTTTGATGTCAATTTATCAGTTGTAGTCATAGGAGTGCTTACTGGTTTGGAGTTTTCCATTCCAAATTTCTTCAAAAGTTCCTTCAAGTATTTTGTTTGACAAATGAATATACCTTTATCTGTTTGAGAAATCTGCAAACCTAGAAATTTTTTTATCTCTCCAATCATAGAGATTTCAAATTCTTCCTACATCTTATTAGAAAAATATTTGCATAGCTCTTCTTCTCCTCCAAAAATGATATCATCCACAAATACTTCAATAACCAAAATATCATCATTGGTAATTTTCTAATACAAATTATTGTCAGCATTACCTTTTGTGTATCCTAGCTTTAAAAGATATTTATCCAATCTAGCATACCAAGCTCTGTGAGCTTGCTTCAATCCATATTAAACTTTTCTTAATCTGCAAACCATATCCTTATCATTTGTTAATGAAAATCCATCAAGTTGCTCAATGTAAACTTCTTCTTCAAGATCTCCATTCAAAAATGCACATTTTACATCCATCTGATAAACCTTATAGTTCTTGTGAGCTGCAAATGCAAGAAATAGTCTCATTGCTTGAATTCTAGCTATCGGTGCAAAGGTTTCATTATAATCAATTCCTTCTTTTTGAGAATAACCTTTACTTCACCGTCTTCATTAAGTTTATTTCTAAATACCAATTTAGTTCCATTTACATTTTTGTCTTTAGGTCGGGGAACTAATGTCCAAGTATTATTCTTTCCAATATGTTCTAATTAATCTTCCATTTCTTTTATCCAATGTTTATATTTGCATGCTTCAACAACTGATGTTGGTTCAACTTGAGAAATTAAACATACCTCTTTATTTTCCAATCTTCCTCTTGTCATAACACCTTGATTTTTATTTCCAATTATCTGATTTTCTGAATGATTCAATTTTACATACTTGGGTTTATTCTAATTTCCATTCACATGTTGTTGTTCTTCAGTCACAGTTGAGTTTTCTGATGATGCTGGTGTGACTGGTTCTTCATTTTGTTCTATTTCAATCTATGTTGGTTCATTTATAATCATTTCTACTGTCAGTTCAAAACCTATAGATCTTGATTCTCCTCTAAAATGTTCATCTATCTTCACATTAGTACTTTCAATGATTTTTTGCAATCTTTTATTATAACATCTATATGCCTTTCTTCTAGTTGAATAACCAAGAAATATTCCTTCATCACTTCTAGGATCAAATTTTCCAATAGAGTCATCTTTCCTAATATAGCATTTGCTTCCAAATATTATGAAATATTTAAGAGTAGGAATATGACCGAACCATAGTTCATAAGGGGTCTTACCGGTTTCACCTTTGATGTGAACTCTATTGAAAGTATAGACTGTTGTATTTACTGCTTCTCTCCAGTCAATATGAGGTAGATTTGCTTCCATCATCATGTTTCTTGCTGCATCTAGTATAGTTTTGTTCTTCCTTTCCACAACTCCATTCTATTGGGGTGTCCAGGGTGCTGGTAGCTATCTTTTGATTCCATTCTCTTCACAGAATGCATTGGATTCCCTAGATGTGAATTTTCCTCCTTGATCGGATCTCAAACATTTTATTTTATTAGTGGTTTCACTCTCTACCATTTCCTTGTATATCTTGAATCTTCCAAAAGCTTCTAATTTCCCCCTGAGAAAAGTAACCCAACACATTATAAAATAATCATCAATTATTAGCATAACGTATCTATAACCCTGAGGACTTCTTTTTCTTACTGGACCACATAAATCAGTGTGACTTAAATCAAGAATTTTATTGGGTTTCTCATAAATGCTCTTAAATGTTGTTCTAACTTGCTTTCCCATTTTACATTCCTTACATACTGGATTAGGGTTTCACAATCTTAGGTAAATCCCTTACTGCCTTGGTTGAACTGATCTTTACAATGCAATCAAAATTCACATGACAAAGCCTTTTATACCAAAATCAACTTTCATCAATCTGAGCAATCAAACATGTCTTATCGCTGGTATTCAAGTGAAAGATATTACCTTTAGTCCGATTACCGATTGCAATTTCCAATCCAGTTCGGTTTATGATTTTGTATTTTCCATTCTTGAATTGTAATTGAAATCCTTTTTCCACTAACTGACCAACACTCAAAAGATTATACTTTAAACCTTCAACATAATAAACATTGTCAGTATTGTGCTTACCATCCAAAGATATAGTGCATCTTCCTTTGATTAAACAAGCTTTTTCATCTCCAAATCTTACTTGACCTCCATGATATTCTTGTGATGATAAGAATTTTCTTTTATCACCAGTTATATGATGCGAGCATCCACTATCAATGATCCATTCATCCTTTCCTTCATTTTTTGTTGCTAATTCCTTCTCTACCGGTTTGACAACAAGTGTTGGTTGATCTTCTTTTATTGCAACAAATGCCCACCCACTATCTATTGGATCTTCATCAGAATCATATGTAACACCTTCATCTACATAGTAACATGACTTATCTCTATTTTTCCTAAATTTGTATCTTTGATATTCAGGGTTAGGCTTATATGTTCTCTTTGCCTCATCTCTTAGTCTTGAAAGTTTATCAGGACACCTAGACGCCATATAACCAACTTTATTGCAATTAGAACATTTGAAAGGTGCTTTACCTTCATACTTCCTGCTAGACCTTTAGGCATTTTCCTTGCAAATAGTGCTTCAAGTTCTTCAAGTTCTTCATTTTATCTTCTGATATCTTCAAGTTCTTTTGCATAAAGTGTTTTCCAATCAGATTTGTCAGATGATGATGATGATGATGATGATTCTTTGAAGGCTATATCAATCTTGACTGTAGCAACAAGACCAAATTCTTCAAGCTCAAATGTTGAAAGTTTTCCAACCAGAGTATCTCTATATACTGATGTATTAGGCATTGTTCTCAACTCATTAATAGCTATCACTTTCATTTTGTAAGCCGGTGGAAAAGATCTTAAAACTTTAGAAACAATTTCATCTTCACTTAAAGATCCTCCACAACATTTTATTCCTAAAAAAATATCATTAACTCTTTCCATAAATGCAAAAATTCTTTCATCCTCTTTCATTTTTAAATTTTCATACCTGACCTAGTAACATTCCAGTTTTGCAATTTTGATAGTGGAATCTCCTTCATTCAATGTTTCCAGTTTATTCCAAATAGCTTTTTCTTTAGATCTGTCTGATAATCCCATGATTTTCTGATCTGATAATACACTTAGAAGTGCTTCTCTTGCTTTGCAATCATTCTCCAAGTCTTTAGCTAAGGTTGGTGGATTAGGGTTATTCGGATTAAGAGAAACATAGCCATTCTTTGTAACATCTCATATATCTCTTCCAATGTAGTTTAGACGTGTCTCCATCCTGATCTTCCATATACCATAATTAGTTCCATCAAGTTTGGGATTGTCCTTCCTGAAGATATTTTCTGCCATAGGATCTTCTCAAGTTGTTAGACTTCTGCAAAAAGAGGACTAGGCTCTGATACCAATTGTTAGGAACTAGGAAGGACAACTAAGAGGGGGGGGGGGTGAATCTGTTGTCAATAAATTGCAACCCAGAACAAATTATTCCAACTTAAAACTCGTTGCTGGTAAAACAATTTAACAATTATAGTAATACTGGTACAACTTAATGCATGAAATAGAAATAGAAACAACATCCACAACACATGACACAAAGATTTTGACGTGGAAACCCTGTGAGGGGAAAAACCACGATGGGAAACCTTACCCATAATCAGATGATACTACTACAGATAGTAAGTGAATACAATAATGGGGTCCGCACATGAAGAAAGGCCAACCACCTAGAGCTCACTACTCAATCACAAAATTAAGAGTCACACTGACTACATAGTTGGATGGTTAAATCCAATAACAATGTACTGCTTCAATTCAGCATCTTCAATGCTGGATTCAGTACCGGTTTAAGCTCTGCACATGAGGACCAAACACCTTCATGACCTTTAACAACCTTCCTTCAACCTTCAAATGATATCTGCATGATTCACACAAGGATCTGCTTATTTTCATTCTTCACAATAAACTTCAATATACGCATACACTTCTTCCAAATAAGATATTACAATTATTTATACAAAACCTAAGACCTAATGTTTAGGTCGGCTCCTAAAAGATATTACATTTAAATCAATTACAAACTAAGCCTTGGTGCAATACAATATGTCAGCCTCAATACATTTACACATTATTCAATCAATAAATCATTTCCAAATTGTGTCATGCTGATCTGGAACATGTTTTCCCATGCCGGTTCATAACCTAGACCTATCTGTCGGTTAAGGCAACTATGTGAACTCGATCAAACCAATATGCAAAATGCCAAATGCAAACATCCAATCCATGTCTTTGACATAACCAAATGATCTCCAGATGATAAGAAGTCATCACCAACTTCCTGAGCTATTGGTGAAACATATACCGGTAACTGTGTATAAGCCAATATCCATACTGGGACCACAATGTGTCGGTTCATCAACAAACCAATATAACCAGCGTGCCAAATCAACAATGTAGACCTCTAGAAATTTAAGTGTTGACATCAATGACAAAACAAATGCAACACATGGCAAAGTCATCCATAATACCAATATGATATTCTCAAATGGAAGGAATTGATTATGGTGAGACATTTGCACCAGTAGCTAGAATTGAAGTTGTTAGACTATTTCTTGCCTATGCAGCATACAAGAACTATAAGATCTATCAAATAGATGTTAAATGTACATTTTTGAATGGTGAACTTGAGGAAGAAGTATACATTGAGTATCTTGATGTATTTTCACTGACAGATGACAAAGATATGGTTTGCAGATTAAGGAAAGCATTATATGGTTTGAAACAAGCTCCTAGAGCTTGGTGTGCAAGGTCGTATAAATAGCTTTTGAAGCTTGGTTTTACTAAAGGCAGTTTTGATAGTAATTGTAAAGCGGAAAAATCGAACCCTAGTTGTTCTCCCCTCCCCAACTCCAAGGAGAGAGAAGGGAGATTCACTAGGGTTGATGGTTTTCACTTAGGGGAGACTTTACATTCAAAAGAGGGGTTGAAACCCACAAGATCCAATCCCACACAAGGCAAGATTGGATTCTATATGAGTTTCAAGGGTTAAGACAGCAAGGATACCCTCTTTTGTAAAGAATGTAGATAGAATGATTAAGCTAGGAATACATCGAAAGTGAGAAATATTCGCTTATAAACTGAGATAGGGATATGATATGAAGCTGCGGACCTGGAATTAGCAGTAAAATGTTGGGACGGTGCTGTCCTGCAAATTTGAGCAAAAGTTGACGAGACGATGGCGCCCGGCGTGCACACGGTCCTCCAAAAAATCCGCAAAACGAAGGGGGATCTGTTCGTCTCTGCACAAGGATTCCAGATCTTCAATTTCAGCCGCGTACCTGCAACCTACACACAGAAAAGTGAAGACGATTGGGGGGTTAGGGATTAGGGGTTTGCCCTTAGGTCAAACCCCGGTTTTGGAATTAACCAAGAAATGAGAAATGCTGTAAATGTAAATGACTGTAATGTAAAACAAGTACTAATACCTTGTTGTAAGGATGTTTGTATCCTTATATGCGAAGGTATAGATGTTGTTGTTTGTTGTATGTTGTATGTTGTATGTTGTAGCATGTGATCTCCTCTTCAATGGTTGAATCCTTGTCTTGAATGCAACACTTAGCCTTGAATGGAGACTTAGAATGATCAATTGCTTGAAGGAATGTTTGAATGCTTGAATGCTTGAATGCTTGAATTTTTGAGTATCGTTTCCACCTTTTTTGCCTCTCCCTGAATGAGAGAGGAAAATGTAGTTTATATACTTGCCAATTAGGGTTGATAGACTGATTTTCCCGACCTTAGGCCGACCAGGAAATGTTATTTTCCAATTTGCAAACAAAAAGACCCAAAGTCCCATAGGAGACCGGGCCCAAAATAGGGCCAGGGACCAGGGCGGTGGGCGCCCTGCTCCCACCTCCCGGGATAGCAGGGTGCAAGGGGGGATCAAGCAGGGTGCTGGAAAAATGCAGTTTTTGATGTTGTGAACAAGTTTCGGGGTCTCCATTCAGGTTCAGTGTTGTGTCGCCATCGTGAAGACCCAAATGCGGTTGAAATTGCAAGTGTCACAATTTTAGGACGCTACATTTAGCCCCCACTTTAGTGGGAGTATAAGCGTACGCTCATACTTCTGGTAAAGTACAAGGAAACAACATTGAAAAACTTTCACCACGTCAAGGAGGCAAGATACACCAAGCCCCCAGTGGACTAAGGATCTTACGACTTCGATTGACAAAGTAAAAGGGAAGATCACGAGAGAGAACCATGACTGTCAGTAGTAAGGTTCCCTCACTATGAGTCATGCAAGAAAGATATCAAAAATTTTCAAGGCAAAGCTAAATTTGCCAAGAAATTTTCAAGTATCTTGAAAAGATATGAACGGGATGTATGCCCCCCTACGTTAAAGCGATCGCACATGCCTCATCGGGGGTGATTACTTTAAGGTAGTGATACATATAATAAATGAGAAAGGAGCACGTTATCACAAGGATTTAGCCCCCGAGTGTGAGATAAGCCCAAGGATAATAGACACAAAACATAAAGCACAAGGTGACTTCGCTTTCCTCGAGGTCAGTATGCTGTATGATAATTCATGTATATCATATGTATGTATGCATAATTGTTCTTCATTCCCCAATCAAGGAAGGTCACCTAGAAGAAGGGAACACATGTGTCTTTTGAGTCAACATGAGAGAGACCAAAAGAGATCTCAATGTTTTGCATCATCCTCAAGTAGACAACACTAAGGACAACAAATAGAAGAATGAGAATAACATATAGAAGAAGTAACAAAAGAGAGGAGGAGAGAATCTGTTATGCTAATG
Source organism: Cryptomeria japonica (assembly GCF_030272615.1). Classification (NCBI taxonomy): domain Eukaryota; kingdom Viridiplantae; phylum Streptophyta; class Pinopsida; order Cupressales; family Cupressaceae; genus Cryptomeria; species Cryptomeria japonica. Next base: position 56,258,099 of record NC_081406.1, read on the forward strand.
AACTAGTCTAGCACGTCATCTACCCCCCGATCTTGCTGATCAACGTTTCGGTAAGGCAGGGAACATGCTAGAGGAGGAACATTCAACATAGCAGATGGAGCTATCACAAGATCCAAACAAGGGCTATGTTCATGTTCCAAGCCACGTTGTTCTTGTCTAGGAGCTAGGATAAGTGCTTTAGAAAATTCGTTAGATAGATGGTTATCAACATCAACATATTCATATTCACTATCAGAATGAATAGAAGTAACATTTTCATCATGAATAACATTTTCATCTATATCATCATCAAGATTTATAAAAATAGGATCTTTAACTCGCACAGGATCAAGACCATCATGCATCTTATGTTTAGGAGATTTCGGCTCAATTTCTGGCTGAGGAGAAAATGGAATAATACTGGCTGAAGGTGTTTTTGGGGATTGCAAAGTTTGAGAAGCAGTTTCCTGAGCTCTAAGATGATGCTTTCGTCGGCATTCACGTGTAGAATGATTTTGTCTAGTCTTAGTAGGAAGTTACGAAGATTGAGGAGGAGGAATGTTCTCATCCTTAGCACTTGGGTGTTTAGGTTGTGGTCTCTTAGGTTGAAAAATAGGAGAAGAGAAAGGTCTCTTCTCTCCATAAGAGGAAGGAGGAGGAACTGCTCCATATAAGGGAGGAATATTTGGTTTAGGAAGGAGACCAAGTCCATCATGACGAGGAGGGATAGGTCTACTTTTAGGAAGTTTATTAGATATAGGCATAGTCACATCCATAGGGATGGGTTGGGAATCTTCTTGAGGAAAGACATTAGTTTTATCTTTCAAAGGAAGAACTTCCTTCTCAAGAATGATAGGAATGTCAAGTTTGGGTGGTCTAGGTTCACTTAGAGATAGGATCATATCTTTTTTCCACTTTTGATAAGATTTGAAAAGATGATCACTTCGCGGAGGAAGAGATTGGAATTGTTTAGGCCAAAAGTAATCAAGAGGAACGCTAGAAGTTCTTTCAGTTGGTTTAAAGAGACTATGATTGACAGTAACAACTTCACCATTATGGGGAAATTTCAAACACTTGTGAATAGGAGAAGCAATAGCTTTCATGGAAGATAGCCAAGGATAGCCTAGCTTCACATGAAATTGTTCGGATGATGGAATAATAGCAAAGTCCACATCAAGGGATTTGTTATGGACCTCAATAGGTAATGTAATAGAACCAATTGCAGGAGAAGAAAATGCATCAAATAGTTTCACAACCACATTTGTTTCGTCATAGATCACTTGATTCAATTGCAAAGTAAAAAGAATTTCTTCAGTAATGAAATTAACCATGCAAGAAGGATCAATAAGCACTCCATGGCAAGGTGTATTTTTGACTTTTGCAACTATATATAAAGGACCATTAGGTGCCCTGATAGTTTCACTAGAATCAAATGTGATGGAAGGTTCTTTAGGGTTTTCTTGCTGCTCTACAAAGTTAATCACATTCGGAGTCATGGACACAAGATCATCAGGTGAGACAGAGGAATCATTAGTATCAATTGCATTAGAGGAATGAGAAGGTAATGGATCAGTAAAAATCTGAAGATTTTGGTTAGGAGGAGCTACAGATGTGTTGCCTTTATCATTCACTCCAGAAACAGAGATAGTATTATTATCAATCAAATCTTGAATTTTACCCTTTAAAGCAAAACATTTTTCAGTATCATGCCCAGGTTGACGATGAAATTGACAAAAAGATTTGTTATCAAAATAGGGTGAATTAATCTTTGCAGGATCTATTTGCCTTATAGGAGGAAGAGTAAGAACATTTTGTTCCAATAACTTATTCATAATACTATGCAATGATTCATTCAAAGGAGTAAACTTTCTTTCTTTCTTGAAAAACTTAGAAATAGGAGGCACACCTGATGCTGCATTCACATTGTTGTTGATGATGTGTTCATTGAATTTAATGGACTCTCTGTTCGGTTTAAACTTCCCAAATGGTTGTTGACTACTATCACCCTTATCACTCGGAGCCATAGGATGTGATTCTTCCATTTGACTCACAGTCAGTTGATAATTGTGAAGAGTTGCGCACAACTGTTGGAAAGAAGTAAACTCAGAAAATAGGAGTTTTTCTCTAATGTCTTTTTGTAAACTAGAAATAAAGATTCTTTGAATATCATTGTCAGGCACTGGAAAAGAAATTTGAGCATACAAATGCTTATATCTACCAATGAAATCAGTCACTTTTTCTTTAAAACCTTGTTTACAATGCATTAAATCAATCAAAGTAACTTTGGGACTTATATTGTTTTGAAATTGTTGAATGAAAGCATTTGCAAGTTGTTCGAAAGAAGTAATAGAATAGGAAGGCAACGAGAAATACCATTGTAGGGCTTTGTCTCTTAATCTTCTAGTAAACAGTTTTGCAAGCAACCTTTGGTCATAAGCAAAATCAATACATATTGTTTGAAAGGTCTTAATATGTGTTAGAGGATCACCCTTACCATTATAAAGCTCCAAATGTGGAATTTCAACATGTTTAGGGGGAATAGCTCGAACAATGTCAAGAGAAAGTGGGCTCGCAACATCAAATGTGGGCACACTAAACTTAGATTGATTCATAGAGGCAATTTGTTGCTGTAAAGAAGAGACAGTTTGTGCAAGATTGTTAATGGTCGCTTCAGTCGAAGAGTTCATATTAGACGTGTTAGATTGTGATGGAGGTGTTATGTTATTGAAAGAAGGTAGAGAGTAAGGTGGTGGGACAATATGATAGTTAGTCATAGGAGATGATTGGACAGGAGGAACACTACAAGGAGGAATGGAAAATGAATTGTCCCCTTGTGTCATGTTCATTTGTGGTGATATAATAGGAACACTTATTGAAGGAATGAATGAAGAAGTTGGATTGAATGAAGTAAGAGGGTTGATTGAAGAAGAGGGATTGCCCCCATGACTAGTGATCATAGGAGGAATGTCTTGTATTGAAGTAGTCATTATGTTTGATGTAAAAGTAGGTATACTAGCAATAGAAGTCATCAAAGGAATAGAATGATTGTCTTGAGTAGGAGGTTGTGTATAACCTAAGGTTTCAGCACAACTCTTCATAGGCATCACATTTGAATCCATAATGTGAGCAATACCACGCAAAATATCAATTCCATTCTTATCACTTTGAAGCATACGTTTTAGACCCTCAGTTAAAGGAAGAGCTTGACTATCAGGGTATTCTTGAGACATCCATTGTCGAAAATCATCAAATTGGTTATCCAATTTTGAAAGTTGTTCTACAGAAACCTCATGGAGAGCTTCTTCATCATTAAGAGGATTAGAGGAATTACCCATGTCCTCGTTAAAAAGGCCATTCAAATTAGGTTCCATCTCCTCAGTAATTAAACCTTGGAAGGACTTAATTCTAAGGTTTCATCTAACGGGAATAGTGTAAGTAGGAGTTATTGTTGTAAAACTCATGCACTAAAGAAAGAGAGAAGATTTTGAATTTTAGAGGTAGCAAATTTCAGTAAAATCAGCCAATCTTCTAGATTTAAGCTGTTAAATACAATCAGGACAATCTCCCGAAATTTCGGAAAAAATGTCCGGGACCGTGGTGCTCGGGGTGCACACGGTCCTTGCAACTTTTTTCAAAATTTGCAAGGATGAAAGTTATGATGATTTTAAAGCTAATCTGAAAAAATTGAGTGATTTTACGATCTGTAGATAGGCCAAATTAAAGTTGCAATCTCAAAATTGAACCCTACCCAGATTGTCGAAAAATGCAAAATTTGAATTTTGAAAAAGAGAGGGAAACTAAAATTTTGAATTTTATGATTTTAGAGGGAATGTTAAGAGCAATGCAAGTTTTGAAAATTAACAATTGACTCAATTTCACGCAAAATTCAATTTTGAAAGTGGAAATCAAAGTTGTTGTAATTAAGCACTTAATTTCAAAAGTCACAAATTGCAAAAATTTGAATAAAGCATTGAAATTTTGAATGAATGATAACACACTTTTCAGATTTAGGACTGTAAGAAACACAATTTTGACACAAATTTCAATTTCAACAATTTTTGAATGATTAGAAGCCTCAATCCAAGCAATCGCTAGACCAACTTTGACTGTAATTTTGAAAGTGTTAGAATTGATGAAATCAGCCAAAATTCTGGATTTTAGCAGAAAAATATAGTAAGATCTAGCTCTCGAAATTTCGGAAAAAATGTCGGGGACGATGGCGCTCGGAGTGCACACGGTCCTCGCAACTTTTTTCCAAATTTTTAGGGATGAAAGATATTATGATTTTATTGCGGAATCCAAAGTTACAGCTGATTTGGAGATGTTTTGATCAATGAAATTGTCGGACAAAGGTTGAATCAAGAGGGTTTCAAAAATTAGGGTTTTGACACTTAACCACTTAATTTTCAAAATTAAAGCACAAATATGAATTGATAATTTGTAATAGAAGGGTAGATCTGAAACAAGCATTAACAATTAAACATTTCACAAGCTTAATTACTAAAAAGAAAATTTTAGGGTTTTTTATGCAATCAACCTCTAAAATTTGCAAAAGATCAAACATGGAAATATAATTAGGAAAGCAAAATTTTCAGATCTAACCATGAATAATCAGAATGAGGATGTTCACGTCGGGTTCACCAAAATGTAAAGTGGAAAAATCGAACCCTAGTTGTTCTCCCCTCCCCAACTCCAAGGAGAGAGAAGGGAGATTCACTAGGGTTGATGGTTTTCACTTAGGGGAGACTTTACTTTTAAAAGAGGGGTTGAAACCCACAAGATCCAATCCCACACAAGGCAAGATTGGATTCTATATGAGTTTCAAGGGTTAAGACAGCAAGGATACCCTCTTTTGTAAAGAATGTAGATAGAATGATTAAGCTAGGAATACATAGAAAGTGAGAAAGATTCGCTTATAAACTGAGATAGGGATATGATATGAAGCTGCGGACCTGGAATTAGTAGTAAAATGTCGGGATGGTGCTGTCCTGCAAATTTGAGCAAAAGTTGATGGGACGATGGCGCCCGGCGTGCACACGGTCCTCCGAAAAATCCGCGAAACGAAGGGGGATCTGTTCGTCTCTGCACAAGGATTCTAGATCTTCAATTTCAACCATGTACCTACAACCTACACACAGAAAAGTGAAGACGATTGGGGGGTTAGGGATTAGGGGTTTGCCCTTAGGTCAAACCCCGATTTTGGAATTAACCAAGAAATGAGAAATGTTGTAAATGTAAATGACTGTAATGTAAAACAAGTACTAATACCTTGTTGTAAGGATGTTTGTATCCTTATATGCGAAGGTATAGATGTTGTTGTTTGTTGTATGTTGTATGTTGTATGTTGTAGCATGTGATCTCCTCTTCAATGGTTGAATCCTTGTCTTGAATGCAACACTTAGCCTTGAATGGAGACTTAGAATGATCAATTGCTTGAAGGAATGTTTGAATGCTTGAATGCTTGAATGCTTGAATGTTTGAGTATCGTTTCCACATTTTTTGCCTCTCCCTGAATGAGAGAGGAAAATGTAGTTTATATACTTGCCAATTAGGGTTGATAGACTGATTTTCCCGACCTTAGGCCGACCAGGAAATGTTATTTTCCAATTTGCAAACAAAAAGACCCGAAGTCCCATAGGAGACCGGGCCCAAAATAGGGCCAGGGACCAGGGCGCTGGGCGGCATGGTCCTGGGGGACCAGGGCGCTGGGCGCCCTAGTCCTGAAGGACCAGGGCGCTGGGCACCCTGGTCCCACCTCCCGGGACAGCAGGGTGCAAGGGGGGATCAAGCAGGGTGCTGGAAAAATGCAGTTTTTGTTGTTGTGAACAAGTTTCGGGGTCTCCATTCAGGTTCAGTGTTGCGTCGCCATCGTGAAGACCCAAATGCGGTCAAAATTGCAAGTGTCGCAATTTTAGGACACTACAATAATTTATATTACAAGATCACTAATGATGATATTTTGATTGTTGAAGTATTTGTTGATGATATCATTTTTGGAGGTGAAGATAAATTGTGCATGTAATTCTCTAATAATATGAAGAATGAATTTGAAATGTCTATGATTGGTGAGATGAGATTCTTCTTAGGTTTGTAGATTATTCAAACTGACAAAGGCATTTTTATCTGTCAAACTAAGTATCTAAGCGAATTATTGAAGAAGTTTGGTATGGACAATTCCAAACCGGTAAGTACTCATATGGTGACAAGTGAGAAATTGTCTATCAAAGACATATCTGTACTGGTAAATTCGACAAGGTATAAGTCTATGATTGGTGGCTTGTTATATCTAACTCAGACTAGAACATATATTATGAATGCAGTAAGTATTGTTTTAAGATATCAAAGTAATCCTAAAGAAAATCATGAATGTGCAGTAAAGAGGATATTTCGATATTTGCAAGGAACATCAGAATATAGCTTATGGTATTCTAGAGATGATAACTTCACTTTATGTGCATATATAGATTCAGATAGGGTAGGAGATACAAATGACAAGAAGAGCACTTCTGGTGGAGATTTCTTTCTTGGAAATAAATTGGTTTCATAGATCAACAAAAACAGTCATGCATTTCTTTATCTACTGTAGAAGCTGAATATGTTGCAACGACAACTAATTACACTCAAGTCTTGTGGATGAAGCAAATGTTGAAGGATATCAAGGTAAATTGTAGTGACCCGGTAGTTATCTATTGTGATAACTTTGTATCTATTGACATATCTAAGCATCCAGTATTTCACTCTAAGACTAAGCACATTTCAATAAAATATAACTTTCCAAAAGAAAAGATGGAAGAAAAGGAAGTCAAATTGGTTTATGTGAACACTAAAGAGCAGATTGCAGATATATTCACTAAACCGTTGTCTAAGGAATCATTTGAACATTTGAGAGATAGGTCAGGGGTATCTACCCCTCTGATAGAAACTTAACTGATTGAGCAGTGCATTAGTTCGGTATGCATCATCAGCTTTATCCTTTGCTTTGAGTTGATGTAGTGGTGCTTCTACTCAAGGGGAGTAGTAAGCCTTGAGATTCATAGGATTTTGATATCTATGTCATATCTTTAGCATTGATGTCAAAGGGGGAGAGTTATATGTGAGAAAGAATGTTTATGGGAGAGATTCGAATCAGTTTCAGATTGGACTGCACTCCTTAGGGGGGGTTGTTAGGATTTTTTAGTTTTTCATTGTTATATCTTCTATGAGAAATTTTTGGCATCTCTTGGTACTTAGATGTTTTCTTTTTCACATCTAGTGTTGCCATTAATGCCAAAGGGGGAGATTGTTGGCAATATGAAGGAATTGATTATGTGTTGCATTGATGTTTTGTCATTAATGTCAACACTACCTATTATGGTTGGTTACCAGTAGATAGATTTTGGTTACCGGTAGAAGAACTTGTGTTACTGGCAGAAGGGACTATTAGTTGGATACTATCGACATGTTTGGATCAATGGAATATGTTTGGTTTGATGGTTCTTGAGTATGTTTTGGTTATTTGGTATTGACTTGATGATCGGATGCTATCATACACTCTAGTAAGCATATACCGGTAAGGGTTTAAGGTTTTATCGGCAGAGCTTTTTCTGAGAATCTTTGATAGGATGCATAAGTGGTGTTGGTGCAACTTCTAGATGGAATTTAGGATGCAGAAGGTGATCCTTGATCATGCCTCAACTGATTGGAGACATCACTTTGGCATGGTGGACCCAAATTAGGTCCGGTACCTATCTAGGTTATGGACCGGTATCATGATAACATGTTCTCTACACGTTACTAGGATGATTTGTGGATTGATTAATGTTGTTTTGGTCTAAAGCCGACATGAAATATCATTGTAATATGGATGTATGTAATGATCTTATTGTAATATCTATTAGGTGGTCAACCTAATTGGTTTAGGCCTTACGGTTTGTATATGTATGTGGGAAAAATGGATTGTTAGAATTAAAAATGTGAAAAATATGTAAAATACCAATCCACACACACACACAGGACTTCTTGATGCAAGCTATGGAGTAACGATGCGTTACTCAGCTTCCCAAGGAGGGTCCCATGGTTCTCTATCTCACAATGTCCCTCAAACCAATGTTTTGCTCTCAGATTACTGAGCAAAATGGCTTAGGGATGGCAAATATGAGAATGAGAGAGATTTTAACTGATCTTAGTATGAGATGTGTTATAAGCTAGATGAGATGCTAGAAATGCAATAAACTAAATGATAAGATGACGAGGTTAGTATGAATACTATCCTAGCATACTATATTTAATCTATGATTGAGCTAAAATGATAAATAAACTACTTTAGCATGCATGTTCATGATTAATTCTGATCTAAAAGAGGCTAAATGAAGAGCATAAGATGATATGAAAGCTTGAAACCATTTGAGCATAAGTGTGATGCTTCAAATTTGAAAGATGATTGTTAAGAATGGAGGAATGAGAGCTCTATTTATAGCACAAACAGGGTAATGGATGGTCAAGATTGAATGGTTTAATCAAGGGCCAGGTTTGAAAGTTGGGGATCCATGTGCACAATTGGCACCAATGAAATGGTGACAAATGTCCACACCAGATTGGGTTGAAAGAAGAGGTTGGAGGCATTAAAGGCCTGAGAAGACCTCATGGTTATCTAAAGGCTAAGGGTCAAGTCTAAATTAGGTTTACCTACTGAATTAGGATCTAATCCAGGGATAAACCTTTGTGCAAATGATTAAGAGATAATCATGGTCAAAGCATTAATAACCTGATGAGACCCTTGAGTTGGATAGAGGTTGAGTCAAAACAAATCTTTTAACCATGTGGGAGGGTTTGAAATAACCATTAATGGTTATTGGAGACTTTGGGGATTAAGTGGTTGAAGGTTGGAAGCCTTCAATGGTTTTCAAAGACTTTGGGGTTTTTGGTGGTTGAAGGTTGAAAACCTTCAATGGTTATCCAAGACTTTGGGCCATTTGAGAAGTGACCTCCCTTTGCTTAGGGATGTGACAAAGTTTAGAGGAGGGTTAGGTTAATTAGAATCGATTAGAAGATTCTAGAAGGGGTTAGGAAGGGGTTTGGGATTTTGCAAGTGGATGAGGGGATAATAGGATTTAATTGATTTATTTGATTTTCATTCAATTTAGTTGCAATTTGGAGAAATTAAATAAATATGATTATTCAATTTAGGATAACTATTTAATTAAATTTGAATTTAATTAAAAGTGGCTAGGGGGATTTAATTGAATAAAATGATTTATTCATTAAATGGTATAGTGAATTTTATTTAAATAAATCGAGCAATTTATTTAATAAAATAGAAGAATGTGGATAATTTAATTAAATTGGATTTAATCAAATAGGAAAATGAACATAAAATATTCATTTAGGAATATGGTCATTTTTATACGTCTACATTTTGCCCCTCTTTGAAGTGACGTGTGTGCACATGTTAATTCAAAGAAAATGATGTGTTTTTGTGTTTTTATGATCAAATGCAATTTTTGTGTCGCTCTTTTGATTTAAAGTGGCTAGGGGGATTTAATTGAATAAAATGATTTATTCATTAAATGGTATAGTGAATTTTATTTAAATAAATCGAGCAATTTATTTAATAAAATAGAAGAATGTGGATAATTTAATTAAATTGGATTTAATCAAATAGGAAAATGAACATAAAATATTCATTTAGGAATATGGTCATTTTTATACGTCTACATTTTGCCCCTCTTTGAAGTGACGTGTGTGCACATGTTAATTCAAAGAAAATGATGTGTTTTTGTGTTTTTATGATCAAATGCAATTTTTGTGTCGCTCTTTTGATTTACCAGTCGTGTCTCAGTTTTGATGCGATGCCCCAGATTCGATGTTTGATGTGATGCCCCCTCGGGAGATGAATCAATTTTTTTGTTTGGAAAATTTTTTATTTAAATTGATGACGTTCGTATGATGTGTAGGATTTCATGTGTGTAGTTAGTGTGTAAATTGATTCATCTCCCGATAAATTACAAGTGTTTTGGTATAGGGGAGACCGCGACCGTATTACAGGCCCAGTTAGTTAACCCTAATTTTATTTTCCTCCTATAAAAGGGGAAAAGGGCTTGATTTGAATTCATTTGTGCTTGTTGACTTGGAAGAAAAGAGAATTTGCTCTGGAGAGAAAATGCCTATTCCGTATCACAGACACCGTTTCGAGCGCGTTCGGAGATATCGGAGACCTGCAGCGTATGGACCACCAGTAAGTCAACGTTTTTGACCCCCTTTTGATTTTTTATTTTGTCGTTTTTAGCTGTTTTTCGAATTTTAAAGTTCGGACTCATCGTTTTAGCGCGTCTAAGGCGCATATTAGCGCATACGCAATGTGAAGTAGCGCATAGAAGCCATTTTAATTGCTGCGTCCGAAATGATTGTGATAGCGCATAGCTCGTTTAGGTTAGCGCGTCTATGTAGAATAGCGCAGGTAATGTGTATAGTAGCACTTTAGAAGAACAGGATAGCGCGTAGGTATAACCTAGCGCATAGGAAGCATAGAAGTTCGCATCAAACAGGAGGTTTAGCGCGTAGGCATAACCTAGCGCATAGGGCTGGAAAGGTAGCGCTTAGGCAGAGGGATTTAGCGCGTAGAACTAGTCTAGCGCATAGGATGAAAAGGAGAGCGCTTAGGGAAGACAGGTTAGCGCGTAGAAATATTCTAGCGCATAGGTTAGTTTAGGTAGCGCATTGGAGGAAAAAAATAGCGCGTGAATAGAGTCTAGCGCATAGGATAAATTGGATGGCGCACCAGTAGAAAAGGATAGCGCCTGGATTGAATCTAGCGCATAAGAGAGATAGGTTAGCGCGTAGGACAAACAGCCTAGCGCGTAGGTCTTTTTAGCGCATTTCATGTCTGTTTTAGCGCATCCAGGAAAAATTTGCGTTGTGGTCGATCTAAAATGTGGTATTTTTGCGTGTCTGTCGTGTTTTTGATGCATGTATCCAATATGAGTATTTGTATAACTTGTTTTGATGTGAATGTTTCCAAGTTATGTATAGATATCAAGCTATTTGTGGGAATCAGAACATGATTTATTTTGTGTTATCTGTTTTAAGTTCAAAATGCATATGAAAGCCTGAGTTGTTTTACAAGCCGGTATGGGTTGGAAACTTGAGTTGTTTTACAAGTTTTGATATGGGTGGGAAACTTGAGTTGTTTTACAAGTTTGTGATTGTGGTACTTGAGTTGTTTTACAAGTTTTGATATGGTTTTTGAGAACTTGAGTTGTTTTACAAGTTGATATGGAATGATAGGTTTTTGAACTTGATGTAGATGAGCAAATTTGTTTCATGTATTTGATGTGAGTTGTATTTTGATATCTTTTTGTTGATGTGGAATCTGATATGGGATATGTTTTGTTTGTTGACAGGAGCGATTGGGGATCGTGCAGTCGAGGGAGAGATTCCCGAGACCATGGACACTGATACCACGTCTGTCATAGGCAGACTTAGATATTATTGAGAGGTGTGGATTGACCTCACTTTTGGATATGCCTCGGTTCACTGTGAACCGGGGACTCTTGACAGCACTGGCAGAGAGGTGGCATAGTGACACGAACACCTTCCATTTTGCTACTGGGGAGATGACCGTGACACCAGAGGACTGCTATCGTATCCTGCGTATTCCTGTGGTAGGGGCTATATTGCCCTATGAGCAGACAGAGGAGGGCGGCACAGAGGCACTGCACCGGATTTTTCATGATGAGAGCGTCTGTGGGTATGAGATTCCGTGGCAGGAGTTCCTGGATCTGGATTATGCACCGCTGCCATCTGTATTGGCAGGATTTATTGGAGGATTCCTTTGTCCTGATCGCAGGTCAAAGGGATTTTCAGTGGGATGGGGGCTGGTTCTGGAGCAGATGGTCACACAGGGCCGGAGATTTGCATGGGGGTCAGCGATGCTGGCCCACCTCTACAGGAGCCTACATGAGGTGGTATACCTCGGATATGGGAGTTTATCAGCAGGGGTGACCCTTTTACAGGTATGGTGCTGGGAGCACATTCCAGCAGCGAGGCCACTGGCAGACAGGGATAGGCCCGTGGGGGCAGCTTATGCATATGGTTATAGAGGCCTAGTTGTCCAGCGTAAGCTGGGCAAACTAGAGCACTGGAGGAGGGTTTTTGATGACATAGATACGGTCATCTGGAGACCGTACATAGGCTGCGAGGTATGGGCCGAGGATGGTATAGAGATGCCTTTTGTGTTTATGACGAGGCATTTGATTGGGAGGACCCCGTTCGTTATTGAGCGGTTTTTGGTTACCCGAGTTTTGAGGCAGTTCGGGAGGCAGCAGGGTGTTCCACAGGGGACGTGCTTATATGCACGGCGGCAGCAGGATGTGGCCGATTGGGGGCCGACCATTGACAGTGCCGTTGTGATTGAGGAGTTTACTGGTTTGGCTGGGCAGATCTGGGACTATGCCCCAGAGATACAGGATGCTGGTATGACTGACGAGTTCGCTCGTTTATTTGCTGCTCGGGCTGTGGCTAGGATCTCAGATCCAGAGGAGATGAGACCGGTTTTTGATTCAGATGGAGAGGGGGGAGACGGGGGAGATGAGGGGGATGATGGGGATGATGGGGGTGATGGAGGGAGGAGGAGAGGGAGAGGTGTGCAGAGGGCGGTGCGACAGGGTCGGATTGAGAGAGGGAGGGGAGGATTGGCCATTGGAGCCGGGAGTTTTTCGCAGTTGAGTAACTAAGTCGTATTGGATTTTTGGTGTGGTGGTGGGATGTGCAGTATGCCCCTTTAAGACATATTTCTGGTTCCGGGTTGTTACATTGACAGATTCATGATCACGTTTATCTCGAATGGTTATAACATTGACTTGATGGTCTTCAGCTGATATGTGATTGATTGTGTTGTTGTAGATATGATTAATACGAGCTCCGCGGGTATCGTTTGAAGTTGATGCTTCATCTTTATAATTTGGTAAAGGATCTTTGAAGGCTTCGTGATCATTATTTGTTTTGAGACCATCCACTGTTAAGTCCCCTCGATCAATCATGTCTTGGATTATGTGTTTCAATCGCATGCACTCGTTTGTTCTATGACCTTTGTTTCGATGAAAATCACAATAATGGGAATCATTCCACCAAGGTGGTTTGATCGGGGGTTCATAATTGTTGATTGGAGGTAAAGAAAGAACCTTGTTTGCTAACAGCTCTCTGAATGCGGACGCTAATGATTGGCCCAATGGTGTGAAAATACGCTTGTGGAAATTGTTGGTGTTGTTGCGTGAATTGTTGTTAGGCCCTGGATTCAGATTTTTGTTTTGATTATCGTTGGCATTGTTGGTGTTGAGTTGTCCTTGAGTATTGTTTGGTGGATTGGGAGTAGCATTTTTAGGATTTTTCGTATTTTGAGTATTTCCTGATAAAGCAAGCACTGGCTGTTTAGATTTAGGATCACAGGATTCATTGTTGCCGTCGTTTTTGTTTCGAGTCCAAAATCGAGTTTTGTCTAGATTGGTATTGTTTTGGTTATTGTAGTTTGATGAGTTCGTTCCTTCTTTGTAGAATTTGAGTGTTCCCTTTTTGACACAAGCTTCCTCTACTTGGATGCCATTTTCAATTAACTTGTCAAAAGATGGGATGCATTGAAGTTTGAGTCTGTAACTCATTTCCCCATTCAAGTTATCAATGAAGATTTCCATTTTCTCTTTTTCAGGAATATCGCGAGGATATCTTGATACCATGCGTCGCCAACGTTGAAGGAATAACATGAATGTTTCATTGTTCTTTTGTTTGGTGTTGCAGATATCTAACATGGTTATGGCATGTTGGATGTTGTAAGAATAATGGGTGATGAACTTGTTGACTAATTCGTCAAATGATCTAACAGGTGGTGTAATCTTGGATAACCATTCCATTGTTTGTCCTCCCAGGCTTCTTGGGAATAACCTCATCAGATACGTGTCATTATGAGCAAATTCAAGACTCATAGTACAAAATTCTCGAACATGATCTCGAGGATCACCTTTCCCATCATATTTATCAAATTTGGGAATGTCTGAGTTTGTAGGAAAAGGTATCATGTTTAAGCTTCTGTCAAATGGATAAGGACAGATTTCGTTTATAGAATACCGCACTGTTGTCCCTTGTTGCATATCATGCATTTGTCTTTGCAACATTTGCATCTATTGAGTAAGAGCAACCAAAGGCGTATTATCTTGCCGAGGGAAGAGTTCTTCCCTTGGATTTGTTCTCATTTGAAAAGGTGTAGCAAATGGTATGTGTTGTTCGGGGGTTTCGAACATAGGTACTCGCATTTCTGGTATATGTTGTTCTGGAATACGTTGTTCAGGTATGCGAGTCTCTTCTTCCCTTTGTTGTTCTTGATATGTGTATTGTTGAGATCCTGTTTGAAAGACATTTGCGTCGAAATCTTCAGGAAGTTTGACACCTTTGCTTGTAAGCATAAGTAGATATTTTTCTTTGTCATTTTCCATGAGTTTTTCAATGAGTTTTTGGAATGAAGGATTTTCTTGGCATTCCTGAAGAATTGCGTCAGTAATTTCAGGATCTTCTGAAGATGGAACTTCAAAAGGATTTGATAATCTGCGATTCATACTTGATTCCGCGGGTGTCTCGCTTTGTTTGTTTCGTTGAGAGCGAGTGACAGGCATTTCAATAGAAACTTTCAGTGATGAAAGGAACAAAGTCCTCGTTGATGTTTTGCTCTGGCGTTGGTGGTTCTGGTCTAGGTGTGTTATATGTGATGCACTCGTCGGGCAGGAATGCTGGATTGATTTTTCCTCCGCGGTTTATCTTTTGATTAAAAGCAGACTTTTGACAGTATGCTCTTATTTTCAGGGGTTCTTTGTCAAATTCGTTGGATTTGTTTTGGATATAACGTTTGACGTGATAAAGAAATACCCGATGGGATTTGAAGAGTTGACGATTGATGTATAAAAATTTATTTCTCTTGATGAATTTGGAAAAGCTTGGTTGTTGTTTCTTTAACGTGATGTTGCGATAGAGGTTCTTCTTTCTCAGAATAAGGCGATTAGTCATGCATGAGTGATCAATGATTTCCTTTGATTGATTTGGACTCAGTTGATTCTTGTTTTGGAAATTTCAAATTTTACTTTATCAGAATGAAGGTTTAGCTATTCCTTCACGATAAAGCACGCCAAATGATATGGATAAGAGTTTCCCGATCTGGAAACTGAATTTGACAATTTGGAAAATTTCTAGACAAGTGTTTTTGAGATGAGATCCGTAAGATATTTAAAGGATTGAATTGACACTGATGATGACAAGTTTCCGGATTATGATAGAAAAGACGTCCTCTAATGCTTGATTCGTTTTCAGATTTGGACAACCTTGTTTGACGCAAATTTGACTTGAAAAATAGTTTTATGTCTTGTTTCTGTCACTCTGGTTTGATGAAAAACGTGTTTTGATGAAAAACTGTGTTTGAAATATTTTGAGATTTTTCAAAATTTTTGGTTTTTCCAACTCTCTGTTTTTCTCCCTTTTTCTCACGCGCTAAAATAGTTGTTCTATGCGCTAGCAAATTACTTCAATGCGCTAAGAATAGTTACCTACGCGCTACTCTGCCCCTGGTTACGCGCTAAACAATTGATTCTGGAAAATTTTGCGTGGTTGACTGTGAAATATGTACGCGCTAAACTATATTTTCTACGCGCTACCTGGTTTGGTTAATGCGCTAAAACATAGATTCCACGTGCTAAGCTGCTTGTTACACGCGCTAAAACAGACCTTTTTTGAAATTTGTTGTGAGATTTTTCTGAGAATTACGCGCTAGACTGTGACTTTTACGCGCTAACTGGTTTTGTTGATGCGCTAAAGAAGAGATTCCACGCGCTAAGATGTTTGTTATACGCGCTAAAACAAATTTTGCTGAAATTTGTTGTGAGATTTTTCTGAGAATTACGCGCTAGACTGTGATCTTGACGCGCTAACTGGTTTGCCTAGTGCGCTAAAACAGAGTTTCAATGCGCTAAAATGTTTGTTATACGCGCTAAAACAGATTTTTTTTGAAATTTTTCGTGAAGTTTTCGGAAACTTGATGCGCTACACTGCGATTTTAACGCGGGAACTGGTTTGGTTGATGCGCTAAAGAAGAAATCCGAAGCGCTAAGATTCTCGTTACACGCGCTAAAACATTTTGTCTCTGTTTTACTTTTAGTTGAAACGCTACTGTTTTTGTTGGACGCGCTATTTTGTTCTTCAGATGCGCTAAAGTAACTGTTTGACGCGCTAATATGTTGTTCTCACGCGCTAAACTGCCTGGATTTTTCCTCTTGTTGCTTTTGTGATGTTTTTGATTTTTGTTGAGAGAATTATCAAGTAGGATGGATGATTTTCTAAAATACAAAATGTAAACACAGCACACAAAGTATAATCATTTTACTTAATCTAACATAAAGTGTATGTTCTGTCGAGGATGTTTTCGAATCCCCAATGTTTTAACAGGTTGGATACAAGATAAACACTTCAGAAAGACTCTTTATTCAAGGGTCATAAGCAACATCATAGCTCACTAGTCTCGATACTCCATCAGCTCAAACAGCCGTGTCACCCCCTAGAGGGCGCCCATTTTTTTGCCTTTTGCCAGAAGTTAACCCAAAGTGAATTGCTTCACAGTTGAGTAGTTATCTTGGGAGATATATGGTGAGTAATCTTGTGGGCGGATTCTTCCCCACCCTTGCACTATGATGTTACAAATGTTTGGATACTGACTCAGCTCAAAGTTTCTAATGCTAAGGTTCTTAATCAGGCTTCCCGTTCGGCCGTCAGTGATAAACTCCCTCAGGAGGCTTCCCAACCTTTAGAACAAAGGCTTTACGTATCTCAAGGATACTGGGGGAAGGCTAATCGCTGCGCGCAACCGTTGAAAAGGACTTTCGTCACTTTCCACATTTGATTATAGTGGGTTGGAATTCTTGGCGTCAAAGTCGTTCCCCACTTAGGTCGTTCCCTTCACACCGGCCATAAACGGCTTTAAGAGTTGAGTGCAACTCCTCGGGAAGGCAGGCCTGCTAAAGGATTTATTGCTTGAATAAAAGAAAGCATAAGAGTGGTTTGGCTTTTTGGTCACCTAGTTAAGGGGAGAGCATATACCTTCCACTTTCGATACACGGCAGATAAGTTGTTCTTTTTAGCCTTCAAGACAATGGTTTGCTAACCTCTATTTGGAGATGTTGCTCCAATCAGCATGGTGTTCTTTTTAACCCTTTATAGCAATGATTATTTAATCTATGGAAAATAGATTGTCAACAAAGCAAATTTCGATATTCGAGGTCAACGAAAAGAAAAACGTTTTGCTTGTAAAACAAATCTCCTCGCTTTTCCTGCAAGAAATTTGTTAAAAAAATCCTGCAAAAGAAATTGGTTAGTTTGTTTCGGGGGACTTCCACAAGTCTAAAATTATTTGTTCGGTTACACAATCCTTTTTTTGTTGGTTTGTTGTTGATGCGCTACAGAACAAACTGTACGCGCTACAATATTCGGTGGATGCGCTACTGTTCTGTTTGCATGCGCTATCCTGTTTCTCCGAAGCGCTACTCTGTGGCTTTGATGCGCTAATTTATGGTCTGGTATTTCAGCGACCTTGTTTTCGGGAATTTTGGAATTTTAATGCGCTAACTGTCCGTTCGGATGCACTGGAAGATTTAGTCCAAGCGCTTGTATATTGGGCTGATGCGCTAATCTGTCAGGTAGAAGCGCTGATCTGTGTTTCGGTTTTTCTCAGAAAATGGTGGATTTCTATGCGCTAACTGTTTGCTGAGACGCGCTAGTATAGGAAGGTGAAGCGCTAAATCTGTGGGTATATGCGCTAATCTATCATGTAGAAGCGCTAATCTGTGTTTCACCGGCGTCGACACCTACAGGAAAATGTGTTAAATAGTATCATGCGCTAAGGAACAGGTTTAACGCGCTAAGACAGAGAGCCCACGCGCTAAACAGTAGGCTAGAAGCGCTAAACTGTTCGGCGGATGCGCTGACTTATGTCTTTGACGCGCTAATTCTAGTTTCCCGCGTACCTGCAAAACTCTTCAAATTAAAAAAACGATAGGTTATTGGGGTTCGAGCCCCACGGTGGGCGCCAGAAATGTATGTGGGAAAAATGGATTGTTAAAATTAAAAATGTGAAAAATATGTAAAATACCAATCCACACACACACACAGGACTTCTTGATGCAAGTTATGGAGTAACGATGCGTTACTCAGCTTCCCAAGGAGGGTCCCATGGTTCTCTATCTCACAATGTCCCTCAAACCAATGTTTTGCTCTCAGATTACTGAGCAAAATGGCTTAGGGATGGCAAATATGAGAACGAGAGAGATTTTAACTGATCTTAGTATGAGATGTGTTATAAGCTAGATGAGATGCTAGAAATGCAATAAACTAAATGATAAGATGACGAGGTTAGTATGAATACTATCCTAGCATACTATATTTAATCTATGATTGAGCTAAAATGATAAATAAACTACTTTAGCATGCATGTTCATGATTAATTCTGATCTAAAAGAGGCTAAATGAAGAGCATAAGATGATATGAAAGCTTGAAACCATTTGAGCATAAGTGTGATGCTTCAAATTTGAAAGATGATTGTTAAGAATGGAGGAATGAGAGCTCTATTTATAGCACAAACAGGGCAATGGATGGTCAAGATTGAATGGTTTAATCAAGGGCCAGGTTTGAAAGTTGGGGATCCATGTGCACAATTGGCACCAATGAAATGGTGACAAATGTCCACACCAGATTGGGTTGAAAGAAGAGGTTGGAGGCATTAAAGGCCTGAGAAGACCTCATGGTTATCTAAAGGCTAAGGGTCAAGTCTAAATTAGGTTTACCTACTGAATTAGGATCTAATCCAGGGATAAACCTTTGTGCAAATGATTAAGAGATAATCATGGTCAAAGCATTAATAACCTGATGAGACCCTTGAGTTGGATAGAGGTTGAGTCAAAACAAATCTTTTAACCATGTGGGAGGGTTTGAAATAACCATTAATGGTTATTGGAGACTTTGGGGATTAAGTGGTTGAAGGTTGGAAGCCTTCAATGGTTTTCAAAGACTTTGGGGTTTTTGGTGGTTGAAGGTTGAAAACCTTCAATGGTTATCCAAGACTTTGGGCCATTTGAGAAGTGACCTCCCTTTGCTTAGGGATGTGACAAAGTTTAGAGGAGGGTTAGGTTAATTAGAATCGATTAGAAGATTCTAGAAGGGGTTAGGAAGGGGTTTGGGATTTTGCAAGTGGATGAGGGGATAATAGGATTTAATTGATTTATTTGATTTTCATTCAATTTAGTTGCAATTTGGAGAAATTAAATAAATATGATTATTCAATTTAGGATAACTATTTAATTAAATTTGAATTTAATTAAAAGTGGCTAGGGGGATTTAATTGAATAAAATGATTTATTCATTAAATGGTATAGTGAATTTTATTTAAATAAATCGAGCAATTTATTTAATAAAATAGAAGAATGTGGATAATTTAATTAAATTGGATTTAATCAAATAGGAAAATGAACATAAAATATTCATTTAGGAATATGGTCATTTTTATACGTCTACAGTATAAATTGATGTAAGATCTCATTGTAGATCATGGTTGTAATGGTCGTGGTCATGGAATGAAATATCATATATGAAGGAGATTTGGTCGATCATAGGTGATCGAATTGGGTTTATGTAAGAGTTCAAGGGCCTCCGGTATTTAGCTTAACTAGGACTGTAATCAGGCAGGGTGGATGCTATCTCTGGCAGTTCACTCTTTCGTATTATTGTCAAATTATCTTGAGGTGTTTATAACCTCTCTGTAATCAGTGAGACTCCTTTGTAATGAGTAGTACGCTCTAAGCAGTGTGGCTTCCTTCATGTATAGGCCCCTTATTGTATCACATACTTTTGCATAAGTATCATCTAACTGTGGGTAGGCTTCCCACCGTGGTTTTTCCCTTTATCGGGTTTTCCGCATACAAATCATGATGTTATGTGGTATGGTTGCATTGTGTTAATTCTCTATTTCATTCTTAAGTTCTATTGCTTACTGGTATGTATTTCTGCTATTCTGGTATTCAATGTTTATATGCTTCAGTTAAAGGTTTTCAAATTGTTTGGTTAATATAATTTGTTTTCAATTGATTCACCACCTCCTCTTAGTTGTCCATCAGTTATCCTAGCATATTTTTCATTCTTATCTTCTAAAACCTCTTTTGCCCATTCTTTTGCATTCTTCTCTATTCCTTCCAATATATAAGTAACTACCTTCTAAATTGGGATTTTAACTTCTTCATCTTTATGATGTAAAGAAATTTGTGTTCTTCTAAGAATGAAGGGTTCATATTTGACCAGGAACAAATATCCTAGTAAAATATCACTATCCATATCATTGAATTCTACAAAATCTATAATAAATTATTTACTATGAATCTTGATATGAATATCTTGTGCATACCTACCCCATTTCAATTTTTCCCTTATAATAGAATGTCCTTTTGGTAATTCTAGCTTCAGATTCCAATACTTTTCTGGGATTGATTTTGTTTTGGCAAAAGATCTAGTTGATCCTGAGTCAATGAATGCATCAAATTCAATGGGCTTGTATCCTTCAAAATATAAATAAATTCTAATATATACAATATTATTTGCTAAGAGTGTAACATCAGAAGATTTTTATTTTTCCTATTCTTCAGGTTTTGTGTCAGTTTTATTTTTTTCATCCTCGAGAATAAGATCTCTAATATCTCCCATAGTCTGGTTGAGTGTTCTTATTTGTTTTTTCTGATCTTTCACCAACCTGGTTATCTCTTCCACCTCATTCCTTATTAGTTCTAGTTTCTTGAAGACAACAATTTGGTCATTATTCTATTTTTTTAGTATCATTCTATTCCTTAGACCAAATTCTTCTTCTAAGTCTGAATCCTTATCATGTTCAACAAACTTACTAGTACTATTCTTTTTCTTATTCTTATGTTCTCATTTCCATGGTAGAATCTTGTAACCAACCATTTTCTTACCATATGTTGATAATTCCTCATTTATATGTTTCATTTCTTCTTTGAGATCATTTAATTTCTTTAAATGCCTTCTAGTTGCATACCTTCTTTCTTCTCTAGATTCAGTCTCTCTATATGAATCTCTACTTTTTTTGTTTCATATTTTTTTCGAGTTTCACTCAATTTTTCTCTCAGAAGGCTGACAACATAATCTTTTTTTTCTTCATCAGAAGAGCTTTCTTTAGAATATACTAGCTTTTGTTTTCCTCTTTCTTTTACCATATTATAAGTTTCTAATCATCTAGGAAGAAGTTCAAAATAATCATCTTCCTCAAGAAATCCCTGATATCCTTGAATAACATCCCACTCTGTGTCTTGTTGTTGAGATACTGCATATACTTTGGCTACTACATTCAATTTTTTTTGCAGTCCGTTGCATAACGGGGTCCATTGCAAATGAAACATTTTACCTATTTTGGAGCCTTTTTTGATGGAGTTTTCTTTTAAAGCATGTATGGTGGAGGTCTAAACCTTTTTCTTATAAACTGGTTTCTTTTAATTGGAGAGACTTTAAATTTTCTCTGGCAGTGAGGAAAAGATTTCATTTCACCACTGTAGTATAAATCAGGAGCAAAGTAAGATTTCTTCTTAGGCTTTTTGCAGGAACATTTCCTTTTAAATTCTTTAACTAAAGAAAACTCCTTGAAATCCTTATTTGGGGGCTGACTGCAAAATTCCTTAAGATTGCATGTAGATTAAACTCATTATCCTTCTGGCTAATTGCTTTTAAGAGACAACATTTTTGTAGCTTATTTTCTATCATTTTTTAGTTCAACAAATGTATAATTTTGGACTTGAAAACTTTTATTGTTCATCACATAGTCTTCTGCCCAACTTCCCAATTGACAAGGCAAAGAGTTTAGATAATGTCTTTTAGCCAACTCTTTATTTTTTAGGTGAGCTTGGAACAAATACTTTTCAAAAACCAAATTATATCTATGTAGCAAGCTTAAATTCCTTAATTTGAAAGTATATAAGATTCTTGTAGCTTGCCTCCCCTTATTTTTGGTGGCTATACAAAATTCATCAATCATTTTAAATTTTAATTGTGGAAACCCAATAGTCCTTATATCTTGTTTTCCAAGATTTAAATCTTTAACAAAAGCTTCCTCAAAATCTTCAGTCTGATCACCTATAACATCTACGGGGCCCTCTTTTGGCAATCCTTCCCACAAATCTCTTAATTTTCCTGAGAATAATCTTACTGCATAGGCTACCTTTTGTTATTTTGTCCACGAAGTTCTAGTATCAAAGAAATTTTCTAAGGAATTGCACCATACAATAATTGCATCATAAGGATCAATTAAATCATCTATATTTAAGATATACTTGTTTGTGGCTTGTGGCCTTAATTTCTCAGGATGAATATTCTCGGTGAGAGGACTGAGTGAACTATTTTCTCCCATGATTTCATCAAAACCATCATCAATTTTAGCAAATTATTCCCATTCTTCATCTTCTTCTAATGGGAGTTCTATGACTGGTTCTTTTTCTGATGCTAGATATGAAGTATCTTCATCAGTAATGTCCAGTTCTATTGTTGTTTCTTGAATAGATTCTATTTCAAAATCTTTATCTTGTTTAGAATACACAGGTTCTCTAATCTATTCAGTTAGCCCATTTTCTTGTAACCAATCTATTTCTACCACAACACTAGTGTGTTACTTTGTGCTATGAGATTTAAGAAACTTTTTTAGGTTCATCATCATCTAAAAGCCCTTTTCTTCTTGTAGAACACAAGATGCCACTGAGAGGGGGGGTGAATAAGTGGTTTCCAAACTTAACCCTTTTAATCCTAAAAGTGTGTATACCGGTTAGTAGTTCAAACACAAGGCAAATATACTGGTAAGATAGGGGAGGACATCAAGATGGAAGCACACACAAAAGGAACATCACATAACATCGGATATAGGAGAAAAACACACATGGGAAAAACCTCGATGAGAAATGTTGTTGGAGTCTATTGCTCCAATCCATCCTCACAATAAACATTGTTACAATATTTAGGGTGCCAACCTAAGGAACACCAACCCAAGGAGCACCAAGCCCTAATTTTAGGGCACCAACCCAAAGAGCACCAACCCCTGCACCGAGCTCCTACACAATGATAACAATGACATATATCAATACAAAGTAATAACCTGGTTACAAATGAATTTTGTAACCTCTCACACTCAACTTACTCTATTGGTTCTACTCTTCCCAACCGATCTTCCTCTTCTTTGTTCTCTACTAGTCCTCAGATCACTCAGATCCTCCTCTCCTTTACTCTCTGCTGCAACCTTACCAGTTTAACCTCCACCTCTTCTCTATCGGTACTCTGCTCTCTATCGGTTCAGATCTCTCCTCTTCTCAATCTCTGTTGTGTATTATCTTCTCTAACACTCTCACCAGTTCATCCTCTACTTCTTCTCACTATCTCTCTTCTTTGCTTTTCTCACTATAGTTGTCCTCTTACCAGTTCTACCACTACCAGTTCTCACCATTGTCAGGCTCAATGACAGTCTATCGATTACCTTACTCTTGTCGGTTTAGCTCTTCTTACTGATTCTCTCTGAAGCACTTAGTCACCTTGATCTTCAATGAACTCTTTGAATGGTTGGCTCTCTGTTGCTCTTTCACTCTCTATCCTTCAACATCTAGCCTGCAACATCAAATCTCTTTGATCTTTGGTTGGCATATTTATACCCAAGTTTTCCCACCATGACTGACATTCAAACCTTTGGCATGCTAGGGTTCCTTCATCGACCTCGAGGCAAACCAAATCCAATTAGAGCTCTTTCTAGATATTGACTACCTGCAATTGATCAATCACCTCTTGTTGTGCCCAAAACACGTTTGTCATATTTAGAAAACGCGACCTCTTTGTCGATCTGTACTTGTCAACCATGATGAATGAATTTTTGGTTCCCTTCACCACAATCTGATCAGGACCTGTACAATCTGCGTCGATCAGTGCATCACTTATATCTTCAGTCTGCATCGAGCCACAAACCTCAGTCCTTGACCCATGAAATCCATAGTCAATATTAATGTCGACTGACCCATCAACTACCTCACTAATAATGCACGGTCCATTTGTTTGATACCTAGACACCACATGGCGTCTCTGTCAGCATGCACCTTAGCTCAATCACCGTGTTGGTTTAGACTTTGTCACTGACCATAACACACAACTGGTGTTCATCTACCAATTCACTAACCCTATCGATTATACCCTAACCAGTCAACCTTCAAGCCTGCACTATGCAACTCTGTCAGTGGTGATGAATACTAAGAGGGGGGGTGAATTAGTATGCCAAAAATCAATGTACTTAAACACCTTGCTAGACTAACAGTAAACCAGTAAAACATTTTAGCAGACAGATCAGTTAGCACACATGCAAACAAAATAGCAAATAATGCATTCACCCACAGAAGCACAAACACCATAACACAAGAGATTTTGATGTGAAAACCCAAATGGGAAAAACCATGGTGAGATGGAACTCACAAGTAACTATCTGCAGAATAGGAACCAAACCAGTTAAGGTCATACAATGTTCTTTACTAGAACAGATCCTGTTAGGGATCTCAATCTCTATTAGGAGATAAGTCTGATTAAAGACAACCTTGCTAGAGTATTTTAGATCCACAGATGTGAACCACCTTGTAAGAGGATTTACAAAAGGCTTTTTCACCTACCCAGTTAAGGGCTTCGACTTGTTGAAGATGTGAGTAATCAACAAGTGAGTGATATAGCTAATAGCACAGATTTCTTGGTTAGATCCTTGATAGCTCATTCCTAATGCATTCTAGCATTACTTCACTCTTCTAAACATTCTTACTCTCTCTAACTCATCAACCACCTTAAACCCTAGCAACACCCTAAAACCCTAGACATGATGTCCTTTTAAAGGAATCTGATTTCATGTTGGTCCAATAGGATTACAATACAATTTCCTAGGTTCAATGCATCTAGACATATTTGGTAACATGACACAAAAAAGCACCGTTGAAGTGTCAGCATCATTAAACAATCTGGTGGATGGTAACTCATCACAAAATGCTTGTTGGTAACTCATCACAGAGTATTACCGGTTCATACAAAATACCAGTTTAAGCAAAATACCGGTTGCCAGTTTGACAAAATGAAGACTGGGAAATATGTGTTCTGCCACTTTGATCCTTCGTATCACTTGAGATCCTCGAACCGCTTGGGGTCAACATACCGCTTCAGATCAGTAAACACTTTCTGCAAAACACCAATAGTCTAAGGACTATAATGCATCATACCAGTCAGGAACAAGTGCCGGTTGAGCATAACTCATACATTATAAAGTGATCTTAATGCAAGTGTGTGTCCATCAATGACAATCACAACATAATCATCAAAAATGCCAACAATCTCCCCCTTTGGCATTGATGGTAACACTTAGGAAATTTTGACATCTAAGTGTTTTACAACAAAAATATGCCATAATCAAAATTACTCCCCCTAAGCATATACACTATCCCTTTTGCAGAAAATACAATGTATACTACTTAACATAAATAACATGAAAGTATACATCAAAACATTCAAAATTTATACTTCTCCCCTTTTGCCAACAATGACAAAAATAATATTACAGACTAACCCCTGTTTCATTAAAGTAATAAGTGTTTATGACAATAAAGAATAAAACTTGTCAAAAACTGATTTAAAGTCCTGCAAGAATTGTTTCATAGATAAAGACTAGGACTCAAGTAAGGAGGTTGCCACTTCTTTCTCTGTCTACATTTGGGAGACTTGTTCTTCCATGGTGTCTAATGTGCTCATCTCTTGAGTCACCATTAAGGCATCCAGATTTGGATAACATTTCTGAAGTATCTACAGGTGAGGGAGTAGAACCAGTTGGAGTTCCTTCAAATCTCGAGTTCGGTTGCTGATTTCCAACTCTATTTTGGCAGACTAGATGTGAAACCGGTGAACGGTTTGCCCATAAGTTGTAAAAGAGTCATACGACAACTTGAAGGTGCTCATATATAACTGCAAGTCAGTTTGTAGCTTTTGCTTTTGTACAAGCATATCATCATAGAAGAGATGGGGTTGGCAAATCTTACTCAGTAGTAGATTCCCCTCATCTAGAGCGTTCCTTATGTCTTTTGTGCTTTTTGCAATTTGGATGGGAGCTCATTAAGCTTCTTCACCAGGGCAATGTTGAGAGCCTTTTGATGCTCTTTCTTGGCATTTGCCTTTGCTACCTCTTCTAGGCTCTACACCTAATCATCCACTACTGTACATAGGAGCTTCAATTGTGCCAATGATGAGTTAGTATTGGGGAGGTTTATGCTTGGTAACAAACTGGTAAGAGTGTCCACTACAGCTTGGATCACATCTTCCTCCTTCTTCCTCCTTAACACCTCAAGGCGTTCTTGAGCAACCTTAATGCTTTGTAGTAGCTCCATTTCATTTGTAGACTAGAAGTCAATAGGACTGGTGAGGTCAGTCGGTTTGGCTTGACTATCAGTTGCCTTTCGAGTCTCCATCTGTGTGCTCTTTGCCGCTTCTACTTCCTTGTCCTCCTCTGCCTTCTTCTTCTCCACTTCTTTTCTCTTTTCTTCTGCCTTATCCTCCTCTGCCTTCTTCTTCTCCACTTCTTTTCTCTTTCTTCTTCCTTATCCTCCACTGCCTTCTTCTTCTCTGCTTCCTTCCTCTTCTCCTCTTCCTTTTCTTCCTCTGCCTTCTTCTTTGCTACTTCCTTTCTCTTCTCCTCTTCCTTTCTTTTCTTCTCATCCTCTTTTCTCTTCTCTTCCTGTTTTCGTTTCTCATCATCTTCTTCCTTTTTCTTCTTCTCTTCCTTATCATTTTCTTCTTTCTTCTTCTTTTCATCTTCTTGTTTCTTTTTCTCTTCATCCTCTTCTCTTCTTTTCTTCTCATCCTCTTTTCTCTTTTCCTCCTGTTTCTATTTCTCCTTATCTTCTTCCTTTTTCTTCTTCTCTTCTTGTTTCTTTGCTACCTCTTCCTGTTTGTCCTCTGCTTGCTTTTCAACCTATTCAGCCTACTTCTCTTGTACCATTGCTTCAGATAGTGTGTCCTACGCAACATCTTCTTCATCCAGAGCATCGACATCAATAGTGTCTGTAGGTTCAACAACCGGGTTTCCTTCAATATCAAACACTTCATCCGGTTTTGTTATTGTCGGTTCTTGCTCAGCCTTCCTTTTGGCTTTAGCCACTTGATGCATCTTAAGAGCTTCTAGAGAAAGAGTGTGTGTATTTTTTATCACTTCTTGACTCTTTCCTTCCAGTAACAAGAGTCTTCTTCTTCTCATGAAGAAGAGGCCTTTGTATTTATTCATAACTTTGAAAAGTTCTGAATTAGATACATCAGGAAAATGTTGAGCAAAAATTGTCTCTCTCATTTCCTGATCTTTTTCTATGGCAATGCGCCATTTATTGTCCAAGGAGTTATACAAAGAATCTGGTGTCTCGGATCTAATTTCTGAAGGTGACCGACTATTAACACATAAATACTTAATGATTTCTTGTTCAACTGCTTCCTTTTCATCATCATTGAAATCATCAAAACAATCAATTAAATCATTTAGCACTTTTCTCCTAATATTTTTTATGGTTCTTTGACAATGTGTCAAAGGTTTTTAGGAAGAAATGTCAATATTTACCAGTGCCGATGATGTCAGTTCATTCTTTGTCTTTTTCCTTGCTTGTCTTGTCTTCTTGGGTTTTTCTTCAGACACAGTTTCTTCTGAGTCTGGTGAATTATTCCTTGTCTTCCTCTTTCTCTCGAAGACTTTGGTAGGTGCCGCTTCTGGTTTCTTCTTTACAAGTGACTGCTTGGTCACTTTTGGATTGGCTGCAGTAACCGATGTCGATGCTGAAGGCGCTGCCTTTCCTTTCTTTTTAGGAGGTTCTACAATTGGTGCAACCCTTTCCAGATAGGTGTCATTTCTCTTTGCCTTAGGATCAAGAGGTGAGGTGATTAGGGTAGAAGCATAAACATAGGAGAAAATGAGGGAATGAAATTAGGGGAAATATTAGAAAAATTAAAGAAAATAGGAGAAATAGAAATTAGGTGAATTAATTAATAGGTTTTCATCCATTAATTAATTCATGAAAGAGACCTAGGACTAAATAAATAGATTTATTTAACCCACAAAGAAGAAGAAAAGGATTAAATGAACAAATCATAAAACCCTAGAAATAAGAGGACAAGGAATTAGGTCAAGACAATAAGAAATTAATGTAGGTTCGATCATGATTCTGATTGACAAAGGACCAATGTTGATAACTAATTGAGATTGGTTGACAAAAATCAATGACAAATTGACCAAGATTGACAAGGAGATCAAATTGATAGGTGCCAATTGACGAGGAACAATGACTAATCGATCCAAATTGACATGATTGAAAAGGACAAGGATCGATGATGAATCAATTGCAAAATGACAAGATTGACAAGGACAAGGATCGATGACTAATCGATTGCAAAATGATGAGATTTACAAGGACAAGGATCGATGACAAATCGATCGCAAAATGACAAGGCTGACAAGGAAAAGGATCGATGATGAATCGATTGCAAAATGATGAGATTGACAAGTTGATAATCACAAATGATTACTAAAAAGCTCAAGATGATTGAAAGATTGACAAGAGGACAAAACCCTAATTCCATCATCGATTAGGATTGACGATGTCCAAAATGATGATAAATGAGCACGCACCATGATGCGACAGGATAAGATTGACCAAAATCATGACTGAAGATTGCTATCGACAAGAACTAATTCGAAAGCGATGAAAATGAGGAATGCAGAAGAAGGACTCAATGCTCGCAAATGATAAAGACCAAGTGCGCAACATAGAAGAAATGTTAATGCGACATAAGAACCCTAAAATAAGGCAATGCGCAAATGTTAAAGTATGACACCACAAGCGTTGACCATTTTTAGATGTCTATAGCTAGTATGAGATGCGGAAGCCATGACAAAAATAAAAAAATTGAGAAATACCTTTTGGAAATTGAGAATTTAGGGCTTTCAGATTCTACTTCACCTCACACTTCATCGGTTCCAGAATCACTGATTTGTGTTCTTCTCTTGACCATTTGTAATTTGCTTCTAAATCTCCTTCAAGGTTTCTAAACTTCTCTGAATTGCAGCACAAATCACTTCTTCGTCGCTCTGCACTTGAAAACCTTCTTCACTTGAAAATGATAGTGAGAAATGATTTGAAAATTCCTTTTAAGCATATTCCTCACCTACCGTAATTAATTCTCCACCATTAGGGCATAAACCCTAATTTGCCTTTTACCATTTCCAGTCTTCCACCAAATGATAAGTATCACATACTGGTTAAGGTCTTTTACCGGTGTAAATTGGGGGTTCGTAGTATTTCACCATTTTCTCCCCCTAAACTTTTCTGATGCTTAGTTTTCTGGTTTTGTTATTTCCACACTAGGTGCAGAAACCGGTTCTTCTTGCAACACTGCTGGTTTCTTCTTCCAGGTTTTATTCATATCTACTTGAACAGTGTCAATATCAATCTTTCCTTTCAGAGTGACCGATATGTCATCCGATATGTTCTTTCTTGTTCTGCAGAATCTGGCAATGTGACTTGGTTTTTTGCAATGATAGCAGACCATTCTAGGTGCTCTCCAAGGTCCATTATTCATGTTACCGTTCTTCCTCCTACATGTTGCAGCAGTGTGACCATGACCATGATAGACCATACAGTTTTCTCTCCATCTGGTTGCTGCTTGATAGCCACCGCTTCTTGACTGATGATTGAAGGCATTAAACCGGTTGTGATTCCAGTTCAGAAAAGGTTCAGGACCAACTCCTTGAGTCCTCTGAGGATATCTTCCAGTGTTGTTCATAACAGACCTGCATTCAGATGCTCTATGCCCAAACTTGTTGCATGCATAACAGTTGCCATTAAATCTATAGGATCTAGGCTTATCATTTAGAAAATAAGGAAAATTATTGTAAGCCTTACTCCTACACACATTGGCAGTATGTCCTTCTTTAAGACAGTTAAAGCAATCAGGTTTAAACTTTTGCTTACCTTTATCCTTTGATGCTCCAGCATTTGTACCAGAGGTCTCACCTTCCTCATGACCAGAATAACCAAGTCCATCAGTATTCTTGACAGGTTTGGTAGATTCAAGCTTTTGCTCTAGCTTAATAGAACTCTTGTTGAACTTAGCAAGTATTTCCTTTGACTCAGAGAGTTCTTTGGAAATAGCAGCATTTGTTTCTATCAGATTTGCATTCTCAGAGATGGCAATGTTTAGTTCTCCTTGCATGTCTTCCTTTTCCACTTTGCTCGCATGGAGTTGAGAAGTTAGGGCACTGATCTCTTGCTTCAGCTTGGAGATTTCATGATCTTTGTCTTTTATCAGATCTTCAGCTTTCCTCCGGTTCTCAAGCTCTTGGCACATTCGGATAGTCAATCCTTCCAACTCCTTTCTCAGATTGGAATTGGATTCATTCAGCTTTTCTACTTCTTGGATTAGGGCTTCCATGTCTGCTTCATTAGAAGAACTATTTTCAGATAGCTCCATCAACTTTTCAGCATGTTCTCTCCTTTTTGCTTGAGAGGCCTTGTATTTGACCATAAGATCATCATAGGCTTGCTCAAATTGAGTGAGCCGATGAGTAAGTTCCCTCAATGTGTATTCCCCCATATCTCTTTCCAAGTGGTTAAACTTATAGAAAGGTAGGCTCTGATACCAAATGATGAATACTAAGAGGGAGGGTGAATTAGTATGCCAAAAATCAATGTACTTAAACACTTTGCTAGACTAACAGTAAACCGGTAAAATAGTTTAGCAGACAGACCGATTAGCACACATCTAAACCAAATAGAAAATAATGCATCCAACCACAGAAGCACAAACACCATAACACAAGAGATTTTGACATGGAAACCCAAATGGGAAAAACTGCGGTGAGATGGAACTCACAAGTAACTATCTACAGAATAGGAACCAGACCGGTTAAGGTCATACAATGTTCTTTACCAGAACATATCCTATTAGGATCTCAATCTCTGTTAGGAGATAAGTCTGATTAAAGACTACCTTGCTAGAGGATTTTAGATCCACAGATGTGAACCACCTTGTAAGAGGATTTACAAAAGGCTTTTGGGCCTACTCAGTTAAGGGCTTCAGACTTGTCGAAGATGTGAGTAATCAATAAGTGAGTGATCTGTTAGGTCTCATTGACAACTAAGAGGGGGGGTGAATCAGTTGTCTTAATAAATTCAAATAAAAAACTACTTAACCAACTTAATGCTTAATACCGGCAAACCAGTTAAGTATGCTGGTAGATAGTGTTAAAAGTTAATTGCTATACCGATAAAGATTAATGCATGAAACATAAACAAAAAGTCATCCACAACACATAACACCAATATTTGTACGTGGAAACCCTGTAAGGGGAAAAACCATGGTGAGAAACCTTACCCACAATTAGGTGATACTACTGCAGATAGTAAGTGTACATAAATGGGGTCTGCACATGCAGAAAGGCCAACAGCCTAGAGCTCACTGCTCAATCACAAAAAGGGAGTCACACTGACTACAATTGGATGGTTAAATCCAATAAGAATGTACTGCACAAAAATAGAATCTTCATATGCTAGATTCAGTACCGGTGTAATGCTGATATGCTTCCACAAAAACCTAGCTTCACCTTCAAATGATGTCTTCGTGTATAGCTCTGCTTAATCTCGCATATACCTTCTCAAACTTCTTTTTCACATTCCACATTCGATCTTACAAATAAGATCTTACATTTATACCATAACCTAAGACCAATTTTAGTAGGTCGGCTCTACAAGATATTACAATAAAACATTTTACAAACAATATAATATCTGATGCAATAATCGATTAAACATGTCAGCTTAAAGCATTTACAAGAATAATTAATCATCTCCATAGCGTGCCATGCTAATCTAGAAAAGATAAACCTGTCGGTGTAATAATAGGTAACCCTATACCTATTTGCTGGTAAAAGAAAATATGCAAATATGAATATACCAATGATTAATTCTTCAAAACAAAGTATCCACATGATGTCTTCGACATTACTAGGTGTCTTCCATATCATTCCAAGTTCCGGTGATCATTATATCCTACCAGTGAACCATATACCAACATCAACGACAAAACCATACCAAAATACCAACAATCTCCCCCTTTGGCATTGATGGCAACACAAGATGGAAAAACCATCAAAGTGCCAAAACAGAAATGCCAAATACCAAAAACCAACAATCTCTCCTAAACAACAATCTCTCCCCCAGGGAGCAACATGTGTTATCCAAATTTTTTCAATAGATATCTCTCCCCCTTTGACATCAAATGCCAAAGTTACAATAATAAAATCAAGTTCATATACAAAATACCAATCAATTCAATATACCAACTACTCCCCCTGAGAAGTAGCTTCCTCATCAAAGACCAGAGTAAAAGATTTCTCTATAAATTCTGCCAGTTGATGACAATCATCAACTATCTAAGTCTCTACCGGTGGTGGTATGACTCCAAGCTGATCTCTGAGATATTCAAAAGAATCCTTAGGCAAAGGTTTTGTGAAAATATCTACAAGTTGTTCTTTAGTATTCACATAAACTAGTTTTATCTCTTTTTCTTCAACTTTTTCCCTTAGAAAATTCAGTTTGATAGAAACTTGTTTTGTTTTAGAATGTAATACCGGATTCTTAGATATATCAATTGCTGCAGTGTTATCACAATATATAGTAATAGGTTCCTTGCATTTTACCTTTATGTCTTTCAACATTTGCTTAAGCCATAGTACCTGTGTACACTTAGTTGCTGCTGCAACATATTCTAATTCTGTTGTTGATAAAGATGTACAACTCTGTTTCTTACTCAACCAAGAAACTAATCTCTTTCCACGAAAGAATGCTCCACTAGTGGTGCTTTTTCTATCATCCATATCTCCTGCTCAATTTGCAACTATGTATGCACATAGATCAAAATTTTCATCTCTAGGATACCATAATCCAAGATTTGCAGTGCCTTGTAAGTACCAGAAAATCTTTTTTACTACTGATTCATGATTTTCTCTAGGATTACTTTGAAATCTAGAAACAATACATATTGCATTCATAATATCAGGTCTAGTTTGTGTCAAATACAGTAAACCTCCTATCATAGATTTGTATCTAGTTGGATTAACAGGTGTAGATTCATCCCTTTGAGATAATTTGTCATTTGTAGTCATAGGTGTGCTTACCGGTTTAGAGTTCTCCATCCCAAATTTCTTTAGTAACTCTTTCAAGTACTTGGATTGACTCAAAAATATACCTTTGTCAATCTGTGAAATCTGCAATCCTAAAAAGAATTTTATTTCTCCAATCATATACATTTCAAATTCTTGTTGCATTTTAATAGAAAATTCTTTACATAATCCATCTTCTCCTCCAAAGATTATATCTATAGATAGGAATTTGGAAATCATCAAAGCAAGTAACAAATTAGGCTAGTTCAATCACGAAAACTAAATTGCAATGACAAATCCTAAAAACATTCAATAGAGATATGGAAATAAAACATTCAATTCAAACGCAAACCATCACAAATGCAGATGTCTCCTCCATGATTCTCCATTTTCCTTCTTTCTCCTTCAAATTTCTTTGTTTTGTGGATCTCACCTTCAAGTGCATAAGCATAATGTGAAAGCAAGATTGACAAGACGGTAGCGCAAGAATACTAGAAGCGTGATTGATTTGGGGATTCTTTGATTGAAGAAATTCATCCAATTTATAGACAAATTGGAGAAATGACAAGATTAGCATGAAGAGATTTGAAAGGAAATTTCAAATCAAGAATGACAAATATGACAAATTATGACAAAATTGACACTTTCTATGCAAGATTGATTGATTGACAAATTATGACAAATTGACAAGGTTGCTATGCAAAATTGATTGATTGACAAATTATGACAAATTATGACAAGATTGCTATGTCATTCCCATGAAATTAGGAGAAATATTAGAAAAATAGGAGAAAATAGAAAATTAGATGAATTGGAAATTAGGAAATTAGAAATTGATGAAAATTAGGTGAATTAATTAATAATTTTTCATTCATTAATTAATTCACAAAAAGAGAAGGAATTAATTAGCCAATTAAATAAAAATTTAATCGTGACAAGAAGACTTAGGATAAATAAATAAATTATTTAACCTAGACGGAAAATGACAAACAAGATTAAATGAATAAATCATAAAACCCTAGAAGATGAATTAGAAATGCAAGGACGACAATTAGGTCTTGATGTAGGATCGATTTGATCATGATTCTGACTTGATAAAAGACCAATGCTGATAAATGATCTGATTGATAAATGTGCCAATTGATGAGGAACAATGACTAATTGATCCAAATTGACATGATTGAGAAGAACAATGATCGATGACAAATCGATCGCAAAATGACAAGATTGAAAATGACAACAATCAATGACAAAATTGATCACAAAATGACAAGAAATCGATCGCAAAATGACAAGATTGATGAGAGGAAAAAACCCTAATTCCATCATCGATTAGGATTGACGATGTCCAAAATGAAATCGAATTGACGATGTCAAAATATGCCAAATGAGCACGCACATTGATGCGACAGGATAAGATCGACCAAAATCATGATTGAAGAACGTTATCGACAAGACCAAATTCGAAAGCGAGACAAATGAAGAATGCAGAATAAGGACTCGATGGTCACAAATGATAAAGACCAAGTGCGCAACATAGGAGAAATGTTAATGCGACGCAAAAACCCTAAAATAATGCAATGTGCCAATGTTAAAGTATGACTCTGCAAGCGTTGACCATTTTTAGACGTCTACATTTTGCCCCTCTTTGAGACAATGCAATTCTAAGCGTTGTTTCAAAGAACAATAATGAAAATGCCCCAGACAATAACGATGACATATGCATGCCCCCTCGAAGAATTGGTCGGAAAAATATAGAAAAGAGGCCAATTGATCGATAAGAATGACAGAAGACGATAGGTTCGAATGGACTGCCAAGACTGACGGAAGAAATGTTAGTAAGAAGAAATTAGACAGAGGATAGTTAGAGATGAAGGAAAACTTACTTTTACAGATGCACATAAGTAGGTGAGAACCTTTATTTATTGTAGCAAAGCGGATGCAGAGCATCATGGCATTGAAGGCCAGAGCTGAAACGCAACCCCTTTTGCAAAAGATAGACACATCGCACACAAGGAATGAGTGAAGCATCCTAGGGTGCATACATCAAGGGTCGAGGTATGTGCGGCGTTCACAAAGCAAACGTACTTATCACAGACACCCAATGATATAGTTGCCCCAGTATGTGACAAACATTCCACAAACAACAAACACAACAAAAAAAAACAAAAGGGACCATGAACCATCCCGGTTACTCTAAATCACTCAGTGACATCATCGAACAACATAGGAACATGATCGAAGCCAAAGATAAATTAGTAAAAAGATAAGACTCACAAATTCGACCAAGTCAAACAAACATTCTGATCATCATTGTCAAAAGTGAAAAACAAGAATGATCATGCTGTCTGGTTTTAGGGAATGTGGTACCTCGTCTAAGACAGGACACGGTCTTGTTTCGAGTATACCACACCCTGTATAAGACCCATGATAATAGTGACAAGGACAAATGATATTGATGCTGATGTTTGATTGATATGACAATTGTGATCAGTTTGAATGTCTGGTTTGATTGAAAAAGTTCATTTGTTAATGCATGATTTCAGTAAAGTGCAATGTGTGATTGCGTGTCATCAGAGGTATGCTTAGCGATCTGTCTATGCACAAAGGGGATATTGGTGTTTTGTTTGGTTTTTTTGAGTTTTTACAATTTTTTTGTTCGTTTTTCAGGACTTTATTTGACTTTTTAGGGATTTTTTCAGGACATTATTTGATTTTTAAGGATTTTTTTTTTTCAGGACATTATATGAATGTTTTTTTAAATTATTTCAGGACATTTTTCGATGTTTTTGGATTATTTCAGGACATTTTTTGAATATTTTTCGATTATTTCAGGACATTTTATTTTATTTTTTTAGTATTTGTTGTTTTCAGGACTTTATTTGATTTTTAGAGATTTTGCCCCCAGTGTCTAGCAAGGCAAGGAATATGATAGGTGAATAAACAGGCTTTCTGAAATGATGATGGATAGAGGGAAGACAAAGGCCTTTTATCATGGAGACAATGGGACAAGAGATTGGATATGGCAATGTAAAGTAGTGACATGGCATGAGGGACATGTCAAGAGGTTTTTGAAACCATGTTTAAATTTTGTGTCCTTATGTCAGATCAAGATCAAGGGACAGAAAGAGTGTATGGATAGTGATAAGATATGGATAGGATAAGCAAGACCAAGAATGGATAAGGGACATGGACTGAAGGTCGGAATAGGATACAGGATAGTGGCAGAAAGTTGCAATAAGCTAGGGAATATGGATGAAAGGTTTTAATAAGCAAATGGATAAAGACCAAAAGCTATGATGGACTAAAAGTTGCAAACAAGATGCATGATACTCATGATGATCCTCAGCCTTGTCAAGATCAAAGGTGGAAAGAGGAAATGGACATGAGGGACAATAGGATAATGGAGGAGTATGACATGGTATGATAGGATAATGAAGGGCAATAGGATATGAAGGAGGAAACCTGCCCCCAAGTGTGGTATGCATGATGCCTATTTGCCAAGTTTTCATCACGGTACTTGCCCAAGGCGCCTGTTTGCCAAGTTTTCACCAATGGATGAATTATTTTTCTTTACTATTTTTCTTTTGTCTTTTTTTTCCTTTTCTCACTTTTTTTTTTTTTTTTTGTATTTTGACTTTTTCAATAGAAGATGGACACATGGTAGGGGATGAAGAAGGACTCAAGTGTCTTTTTTTTTTGGATAGTAGCCTTGAAAAAAATGGACCATGACCTTTAAAAGTATGCTCAAAGACGTTGGTAGGATAAGGACATGGAAAATAAGATGAAACTAAGGAAAGGATTTATGCAAAGGATTGGATCAAAGGGATTGAAGGATGGAAAATATGCATTGGATAATAGATAGGGTATTGGAAGAATTGGGCTTCAGTAGATGGAAATGAAGGCAAGATCAGCATTGGCACACACCTTGAGGGATGATGGAATGATGGAGGAAAAATGGATCTCAGATTATGAGATTTGGATAGAGGAATAGCTTGGGATATTGGGACATAAGGGCCCAAAATGGATGAAGAAGGTGATGGAGGAACAAATTTGAGAGGTTTGGATGGAGGAATATCAATTTTGGATGCCAAGTTGGATGTTTCTTTAGGCTTTTGTGCTTCAAGGAGCCGCTTAGGGATCCACATGGTTTTTGATTTTTCATGCTTTTGTGGTTCCTTAGAGTGCATTGCTTGCACAAGGGATTTAGGAACCCATATATATTTTGGCTTTGCTTTATTTTGCTCAGTGGGCCTTTGTGACCTTTTGGATATATTTTTTTCTTTATAGATCATATTGTTCTTTGTTTTGACATGTCGATTATATTGGACATGTTGATCCTTGAATACATGTGGATTGCTAGACTTATGACGTTTATGCTTGGCATCCAAATTGCTTGGAGGGGGAAAGGAATGCATGGATGGATATGAATGAAATGGAGTTCTTTTGGATTGATGAAATTTACTCAAGGATGTGTGCCTTTGCTGACCTTGCATAGAGGACAAAGGGATATAAGGACCTAAGATGGATGGAAGGTATGATGGGGAAGGAATATGTTTGGATTTTGATGGAGGGATACCAACATCTTGAGAGTGAGTTGTGTAGACATGAGCCTTAAGATCTTCTTTGATATGGAGGGATTCTTGCTTGTGGAGATCTACTCCTTTGCCTTTATGAATATCTTGACTTGTAGGATACTCTTTTCTTTGGGAAGAAGATGCAAGTCCATTATGAGGTGGATGTGATATGAGAGAAATAATGAGATCTTGAAGTGGATCAGATTGCACCAAAGTGGAAGAACCCATTATGCATGTCGAGGGTTCATGAACATCTTGCACTGACATGTTAGAATCATGAGGGGTATCAGGATCACTAGGGGGATCAAGATCACGAGAGAAACTAGGATTGTGTAGTGGACATGGTTCAATGATAGGCTCTTCAAGAGATGGAATGGGAGAAATAATGGGATCATCAAAAGGAATGAGATCTTGGAGTGGATATGCGGGATTAGGACGTGGAGATGGAGGAACAAGTGGATCTTGTGGAGGATTTAAAGGAATAATTTGATCTTGACAAGGAGGAAGATCATTGGAATCCTCTTTAAAGGTGCTTTGCTCTGGACTTTTAATGGGATCATCAGAAAAGATGGAAAGGATATCTTGATCTTTCTTAGGAAGTGGAATGCCAATGGGATTTGAAAGGACATTTTTTTCATAAAATGGAAGGGAATCGTTGGGGATTGGATGGACTGGGATATCTTGATCTTGCTCGGGGAATGGAGTGTCAATAGGACTTTGGATAGGATGGACAAGAATAGGGGAATAATCATGAGTGTCTGGGAAGATGGGGTCCTAGTCAACAATTGGATGGGATGATAAGGTTTCAAGATCTTGATCTTCATCTATTTCAAGACACGTTTCTTCATGCTCTAAATTATACTCTTGACATGGGGTTGGACTTTGGATATGCATGGGGGATTCTGACAAGGGATCAATGCTTTGGCATGAAGGAAATGCACTTTGAACATTTGTGATGGATTTTGGCAAGGAATCAATGCTTGAACATGAGGAAGAAGGACTTCGAATAGGGTCCTCTAAAATAGGTAATGGCAATAAAGTGCATGGTGGCATTGGGTCTTGTATTTCTGAAACATGACAAGGATGTGCATCATGAATTGGATTATCTTGGCAATCAATTATGAATAGCCCTTGGATAATTTCATCCTTGGGTGTATTGTTTGATGAGGACAATATGGAATGTTCTTGTGAAACTTCTAAAGGTGTAGGGATAGATGCCACTGGAGAGTCAATTTGTTTGTGGGGAGATGAGGCATTACTAGACATAAGTGTATTATCTTGATCTTCTTCAAAGAACTCACTTGGTAGGTTCCTTAAGATCCTTGCAATAAAGCCACCTTTCTTTCGAGGTTTTGACATAGTTGTATCTAGAATTTGAACTTGTTTTTGGTTTGATGTCATGTTTTGATATTGGACTTGGTTCAATTGTTCTGACATGTTTGAAACTTGGCTTGGTGTGGGCTGCAACCTTTGTTTTTGAATGTTTGGTTGTAGTTGTTGACATTGATATTCCACCATTGGTTGAACCATTTGTTGACATTGTATAGTTGGTTGGACATATTGTTGAAATTGGACCATTGGTTGTATATGTTGGAAATGTTCGAACTATTGAACAATTGGTTGTGATGGTTGAAAATCTGATTGATAGTAAACACCTTCTTGTTCTTGTTGTGGAGGCACATAATGTTGTTGTCTCTTTTCTTGAAATTGTTTCATCATATCTATTTGTGAGAGGAGAGTTGGTATGTCTGATCGTTCAATAAGAGATCTTACATCAATTGGCTCAATATTTGGATTTTGACCTGGAAATTTTTGAAACATTTTGGACATTTGTGATCTATTCTTCTCAATGTTTTTCACTTTTTGTTCCAAAATCTCCTTTTCTTGAGCTAGTTTCTCCTCTAGTTTTTGTATTTGGACATTTACATCATCATGATAAGTTTGATCCAAGTTTTGAGACATGTAGAGATTGGATTGACATGATTGATTTCTCAATTGTGATGACATGGCTTCCTAAGAAGGTTGAGACCTCATTTCAACAAACATGTCACTATGAAATGCAACTAATGGGATTGACAAATGCAACCTAAAAGGATGACAATGCAACTAAATGTTTTTGGACTTTTTCAAGATTTTGACAAACTTTTTGGAATGCAAACCTAAAGACTCAACCTTGTGAAGTTGAAATGAAGCGAAGACCTTAAAGGACAAAAGGACCAAGTGACAATAGGACAAATTGACAATGTCTCACCTATATGCTTGGATACTAAACTAGGTTTGACCAAATGACATTGATGACAAAAAGACAAAAGTTTGATAAGGTCAAGACTTCTTAACAATGACTTAGGGTTTATTCAAAGATTTGGATTACTCAAGTATGACAAAACCTAGGTTTGACACTATATGCAAAGGGACAATTACTATGCCAATAACCCTAATATGATATGATAATGACCTAAGCTTAATGAAGAGACCTAGGGTATCCAAATGTGACCTAATGTTATGAAGACAAGGATGCAAATGCAAATGTATGACAATGTCAATCTAAGACAAAACCTAAGGTTGAATTATGAAATGGTATTACTCTAATGCAAGAGGACACATGCAAATGGATGACCCTTATTGATATGCAAAGGAGTATGGCCTAGGTGAAACCTAACCTTGGTGGTTGACAATGACTTTGCAAAATGCAAACCTAGGATGAACCTAAATCTAAGTGACATGAATGTTGAGACAAGATTTTGAAAAATGTTTGACAACCATGTTTGAAGGTGTTTTGAACTTTGTTGAATGAAATACTCTTGTGTTTAACCTTGTTTTGAATCAATTTGTCTTGTTTTTGAAATGAGACACAACTCAACTTTTGACAAGTAAAGAAGACAAGATATTTTAACTTAGACTCAAGACAATCATGCTCATTCACACATTTCTTATGGTAGGTAAGGATAGTAGGTACTTGAGAGGTAGACTCGTTATGAGATTCAAGGAGAATACATAGATTCTTGACACCACGGGCTCCCCTCCATGACACTCACTTCTCAGGGCAGCCAAGCATCAGTCCCCATGGAAATCTCCCCATGGTGAACTTAGTATCTCTTCCAAGTATCCGAACTCCTTCTCAAGCAACTAGAAGGATTTTGGCCTCTAAATACAAGGTGTTTAATAAGGATTTCTGTTAAGCGCTACTCCTTGGTGTCATGCAAGCGTGATTGAGACACAAGCCCACCAAGATACCAAACAAATGTAGTCGCGCAAGCACGATTTAGACTGTGAGGCCCTACTTAGATGCTGATATGAGAAAGAGTCCAAGGGTCATCACTTCCCAAGTAACTACAATTCCCATGTAACCCTTCCTTCAAAGCTTTCTCCCATCAGGTATTTATTTATAGTGAGTTAGAATGCCAAGGTACTCTAGCTGTACTAACTTTGGGTCGTTCCCTTCTCATGATTGTCACTTGCTTGCAAAAGAAAGCAAATGGTTAGGAAGGCAGGCCCTCTAAAGGTAACAAACAATTCAAAACATGAGAATGGTATCGAAGATCTGGATTTCTGATCACCCTAAGAAGGATGAGAGCATACTCTCCTACTCCAATGTCAAAATCGACAAGAAAAGTGAAGACATGTTCATTCCATCCTACTTAGCAAACATACTAGGTTCCTAATTATGAATCACAAACACAAAGTTCGGTTGGAATACAAGGCAACTTGCAAAATCACTAAGTTAGAAGTTTGATTCGTTTGGTCTTTGACTAGCGAACCTGCATAAGATTTGTTAGTAGTTTCATTTTTGTCTTTGCCATGTGTAATGCCAAGGTGCTGCACAGAGAATCAGTACCAAAGAAAACCAGAATACCAGAACAGAATGCAAAACAAAGTAATTTGCAAGTAAAAACACTGATTTTTACCTCTGTTTCTGGCCTTACATAGGTGCAAAATGTCTTACATAGGCACAGAATGCCTTACACAGGTGTAGGATACCTTACACAGGTGCAAGGTTTCTTACACAGGCACAGGATACCTTACACAAGCGCATAATTGCTTACACAGGCGCAGATCCCTTCTACACAGGCACAAATTTTTTATTTTTTTATTTTTATTTTTTATTTTTTTTACAAAAGCATAGAATGACTCAACACAGGCGCAAAACTCATCAAGATGCGCCTGTGTCCCTTACACAAGCTCAGAATGCCTCAACACAGGCGCAAAAGTGCCCAGAAAGCTCCGAGTTGCCCTATTTCTTGAGTTTTTCACCTGCAAACAGCTCAAAAGGCACTCAAAACATGGTTAAATGGTTAGATTCATGTCGGGTTCACCAAATAATGTAGATAGGAATTTGGAAATCATCAAAGAAATTAACAAATTAGGCTAGTTCAATCACAAAAACTAAATTGCAATGACAAATCCTAAAAACATTCAATAGAGATATGGAAATAAAACATTCAATTCAAATGCAAACCATCACAAATGCGGATGTCTCCTCCATGATTCTCCATTGTCCTTCTTTCTCCTTCAAATTGCTTTGTTTTGTGGATCTCACCTTCAAGTGCATAAGCATAATGTGAAAGCAAGATTGACAAGACGGTAGCGCAAGAATACTAGAAGCGTGATTGATTCGGGGATTCTTTGATTGAAGAAATTCATCCAATTTATAGACAAATTGGAGAAATGACAAGATTAGCATGAAGAGATTTGAAAGGAAATTTCAAATCAAGAATGACAAATATGACAAATTATGACAAAATTGACACTTTCTATGCAAGATTGATTGATTGACAAATTATGACAAATTGACAAGGTTGCTATGCAAAATTGATTGATTGACAAATTATGACAAATTATGACAAGATTGCTATGTCATTCCCATGAAATTAGGAGAAATATTAGAAAAATAGGAGAAAATAGAAAATTAGATGAATTGGAAATTAGGAAATTAGAAATTGATGAAAATTAGGTAAATTAATTAATAATTTTTCATTCATTAATTAATTCACAAAAAGAGAAGGAATTAATTAGCTAATTAAATAAAAATTTAATCGTGACAAGAAGACTTAGGATAAATAAATAAATTATTTAACCTAGATGGAAAATGACAAACAAGATTAAATGAATAAATCATAAAACCCTAGAAGTTGAATTAGAAATGCAAGGACGACAATTAGGTCTTGATGTAGGATCGATTTGATCATAATTTTGACTTGATAAAAGACCAATGCTGATAAATGATCTGATTGATAAATGTGCCAATTGATGAGGAACAATGACTAATTGATCCAAATTGACATGATTGAGAAGAACGATGATCGATGACAAATCGATCGCAAAATGACAAGATTGAAAATGACAACAATCGATGACAAAATTGATCACAAAATGACAAGATTGATGAGAGGACAAAACCCTAATTCCATCATCGATTAGGATTGACGATGTCCAAAATGAAATCGAATTGATGATGTCAAAATATGCCAAATGAGCACGCACATTGATGCGATAGGATAAGATCGACCAAAATCATGACTGAAGAACGTTATCGACAAGACCAAATTTGAAAGCGAGACAAATGAAGAATGCAGAAGAAGGACTCGATGCTTGCAAATGATAAGGACCAAGTGCGCAACATAGGAGAAATGTTAATGCGATGCAAAAACCCTAAAATAAGGCAATGCACCAATGTTAAAGTATGACTCCGCAAGCGTTGACCATTTTTAGACGTCTACAATATCATCAACAAATACTTCTATAATCAAGATGTCATCATTAGTTATTTTGTAATATAAATTGTTGTCTGCATTTCCTTTAGTAAAACCAATCTTTAAAAGATACTTATCCAACTTGCATACCAAGCTCTTGGGGCTTGTTTCAATCCATATAGAGCTTTTCTTAACCTGCAAACCATATCATTGTCATCTGCAAAAGCCAAGAATAATCCGACTGCCTCAATTCTAGCTACGAGTGCAAAGGTTTCATTGTAATCAACTCCTTCTTTATGAGAATATCCCTTACACACTAGTCTTGCTTTATTTTTGACAACCTTACCATCTTCATTAAGTTTTTTTTAAAATACCCATTTGGTTCCAATTATATTTTTATCTTTAGGGTGGAGAACTAATGTCCAAGTATTATTTTTCTCAATTTGTTCTAATTCTTCTTCCAAAGCTTTAATCCAAAATTTATCTTCACATGCCTCATTAACAGATGATGGTTCAATTTGAGAAATAAGA
Organism: Cryptomeria japonica; assembly: GCF_030272615.1. NCBI lineage: Eukaryota > Viridiplantae > Streptophyta > Pinopsida > Cupressales > Cupressaceae > Cryptomeria > Cryptomeria japonica. The sequence goes on from NC_081406.1 coordinate 56,302,166, forward strand.
CATACCTCTTCATTTGCCAATCTTCCTCTTGTCATAACTCCCTTAAATTTGTTTCCAATTATCTGATGTTCATAATGATTCAATTTTACATACCGGGGTGTCTTAGTTTGCTATTGTTGTTCAATTATTGTGGAATCCTCTGATGGTACCAGGGTAACTAGATCTTCATTCTGTACTGGTGAATTTAGTGTAGGTTCATTTGTCACAATTTCTGTTTCCGGTTCAGAATCTATATACCTTGAAGTTCCTCTGAATTGTTCATCAATTTTTACATTTGTACTCTCAACACTTTTCTGCAATCTCTTATTAAAACATCTATATGCCTTGCTCTTAGATGAATAACCAAGAAATATTCCTTCATCACTTCTAGGATCAAATTTGCCAATATACTCATCTCTTCTAATATAACATTTACTTCCAAAAATTCTGAAATACTTAAGAGTAGGAGTATTACCAAACCATAGTTCATGAGGGGTCTTACCGGTTTCACCTTTGATGTGAACTTTTTTGAATGTATAGACGGTTGTGGTGACTGCTTCTCTCCAATATACATGTGGTAAATTTTCTTCAGATAACATACTTCTTGCTGCATCCAAGATAGTTTTATTTTTCCTTTCAACAAGTCCATTCTGCTATGGTATCCGAGGTGCTGATAGCTGTCTTCTGATTCCATTCATTTCACAGCATGTATTAAAGTCCTTAGATGTGAATTCTCCTCCTTGATCTGATCTTAAACATTTTATTTTCTTACTGTTTTCATTTTGAACCATTGCTTTGAACAGTTTGAACTTTCCAAGTGCTTCTGATTTTTCTCTGAGAAAAGTAACCCAACACATTCTAGAATAATCATCAATAATTAGCATGAAATATCTATCACCTTGTAAGCTTTTAGTTCTAGTTGGACCATATAAATCAGTGTGAATCAAATCAAGAGCATTATTGGATTTTTTTGGAATACTTTTGAAACTAGCTCTAACTTGTTTTCCAAATTGACATTCCTTACAAATTGTATTATGAGGTTTCACAATTTTAGGTAGATCTCTAACTGCCTTAGAAGTACTGATCTTTACCATGCAATCAAATTTTACATGACATAGTCTCTTATGCCATAACCAACTTTCATCTATATGTGCAGTCAAGCATGCCTTTTCACTGTTATTCAAATGAAAGATATTACCTCTAGTCTAATTACCGGTTGCAATTTCTAAACCAGTTCTATTCATGATTTTGCATTTTCCATTCTTAAATTGTAACTGAAATCCTTTCTCAACCAATTGACCAACACTTAAAAGATTATGCTTTAATCCTTCAACATAGTAGACATTGTCAGTGTTATGCTTACCATCAAGAGATATTGTACCCTTACCTTTGATTGAACAGGCTTTGTCATCTCCAAATCTTACTAAACCTCCATTGTATTCTTGAAAGTTCAAGAATTTACCTTTGTCACCTGTCATATGATGTGAGCATCTTGAGTCAATGATCCATTCATCCTTTACTTCAATTTTAGCTGCTAGGGCTTGTTCTACTGGTTGAGTAGTAGGTTCTAGTTGATCTTCTATTATAGAAACAAAAACCCATCCATTGTCTGCTGGATCCTCATCAGCAATATAACAAGGTTTGTCTTTGTTCTTCTTAAATCTGTATTTCTGATATTCAGTATTAGGCTTGTATGTTCTTCTAGCTTCTTCTCTTAGTCTAGCTGTCTATTAGTGCATCTTGAAGCCATATGACCAATCTTATTGCAGTTAAAATAGTTAAAGGGTGCTTTACCTTCATACTTACTTCCAACTGGACCTTTAGGCATTTTTCTTGCAAATAGTGCTTCAAGTTCTTCAAGTTTTCATTCTCCTTCCTAGTTTCTTCAAGTTCTCTTGCATAAAAGGCTTTCCAATCTTATTTGTCAAATGATGGAGCAAATGATGTTGATGCTTTAAAGGCCAAATCTGTCTTTATAGTAGCAACAAGACCAAATTCCTCAATTTCAAAAGCTGAAAGTTTTCCAATCAATGTATCCCTAGTTACTGATATATTAGGCATTGTTCTCAACTCATTTATAGCAGTAACCTTCATTTTATATGCCAGTGGCAATCCTCTTAATATTTTTGAAATAATTTCATCCTCACTTAAGGTTCCTCCACAACATTTAATACCCAAAACAATTTCATTTACTCTTTCCATAAAAGTAGAAATCCTTTCATCTTCTTCCATTTTTAGATGTTCATACCTGACTCAGAAGCTTTCAAGTTTTGCAATCTTGACTATGGAATCTCCTTCATTTAGTGTTTCCAAATGATCCCAAATAGCTTTAGCAGTAGACCTATCTGATAATCCCATGATTTGTTGATCTGATAAAGCGCTCAAAAGTGCTTCTCTTGCTTTGCAATCATTCTCCTCATCTTTAGCTAAGGTAGTTGGACTGGGCTGACCAGCTATAGTAGCAGTATAACCTTTCTTTGTAACTTCCCAGATGTCTTTACCAATGCAATTCAGATGTGTCTCCATTCTGATCTTCCATATCCCATAGTTGGTTCCATCAAGTTTAGGACTGTCCTTCCTAAAATAATTAGTAGACATTGGATCTCCTCAAGTAGTTAAACTTCTGCAAAAAGAGGACTAGGCTCTGATACCAATTGTTAGGTCCCGGTGACAACTGAGAGGGGGGGGGGTGAATGAGTTGTCTTAATAAATTCAAACCAAAAACTACTTAACCAACTTAATTCTTAATACCGGTAAACTAGTTAAATATGCCAATAGACAATGTTAAAAGTTAATTGCTATACCAGTGAAGATTAATGCATGAAACATAAACACAAAGTCATCCACAACACATAAGACCAATATTTGTACGTGGAAACCCTATAAGGGGAAAAACCATGGTGGGAAACCTTACCCACAATTAGATGATACTACTGCAGATAGTAAGTGTACATAAATGGGGTCTGCACATGCAGAAAGGCCAACAGCCTAGAGCTCACTGCTCAATCACAAAAAGGGAGTCACACTGACTACAGTTGGATGGTTAAATCCAATAAGAATGTACTGCACAAAAATAGAATCTTCATATGCTGGATTCAGTACTAGTGTAATGCTGATATGCTTCCACAAAAAACTAGCTTCACCTTCAAATGATTTCTTCGTGTATAGCTCTACTTAATCTTGCATATACCGTCTCACACTTCTTTTTCGCATTCCACATTCGATCTTACAAATAAGATCTTACATTTATACCATAACCTAAGACCAATTTTAGTAGGTCGTCTCTACAAGATATTACAATAAAACATTTTACAAACAATATAATATCTGATGCAATAACCAATTAAACATGTCGGCTTAAAGCATTTACAAGAATAATTAATCATCTCCATAGCATGCCATGCTGATCTGGAAAAGATAAACCTGTCAGTGTAACCCTAGGTAACCCTAGACCTATTTGCCGGTAAAAGCAAATATGCAAATATGAATATACCAATGATTAATTCTTCAAAACAAAGTATCCACGCGATGTCTTTGAGATTACCAGGTGTCTTCCCTATCATTCCAAGTGTTGGGGATCATTATATCCTACCGGTGAACCATATACCAGTAATTGTGCAATAGTTACTTGCTTGCCGGTGAATGTTGATGGATCTCCAAAGTGCTAGTGTTTTAGTAGGTGTTGAAATCAATGACAAAACCATACCAAAATACCAACATGATCTAGCTAATAGCATAGATTTCTTGGTTAGATCCTCGATAGCTCATTCCTAATGCATTCTAGCATTACTTCACTCTTCTACACATTCATACTCTCTCTAACTCATCAACCACCTTAAACCCTAGCAACAACCTAAAACCCTAGACATGATGTACTTTTAAAGGAATCTGATTTCATGTCGGTCCAATAAAATTACAATACAATTTCCTAGGTTTAATGCATCTAGACATATCTGGTAACATGACACAAAAAAGCACCGTTGAAGTGTCGGCACCATCAAACAATCGGTGGATTGTAACTCATCACAGAGTATTACTGGTTCATACAAAATACTGGTTTAAGCAAAATACCAGTTGCCGGTTTGACAAAATGAAGACTAGGAAATATGTGTTCTGCCGCTTTGATCCTTCGTACCGCTTGAGATCCTCGAACCACTTGGAGTCAGCATACCGCTTCAGATCAGTAAACACTTTCTGCAAAACACCAAAAGTCTAAGGACTATAATGCATCATACCGGTTGGGAACAACTGCCAGTTGAGCATAAATCATACATATAAAAGTGATCTCAATGCAAGTGTGTGTCCATCAATGATAATGCATGGTCCATTTGTTTGATACCTAGACACCATGTGTCGTCTCTATCAGCATGCACCTCAGCTCAATCACCGTGTCAGTTTAGACTTTGTCACTGACCATAACACACAACCGGTGTTCATCTACTAGTTCACTTACCATATCAATTATAGCCTAACCAGTCAACCTTCAAGCCTGCACTATGCAACTATGTCGGTGGAACACCTTAACTGGTCACTAAACATACCAATCTGCCACATGCTCATCTTTATGAGACATGAAATCTTCACTTGTCACTTTGTCATCATTACCGGTGGACATACTTACTGGTAACCACCTTAATGACACCATGTCAACAATCTTCAACAGTCTCCATTTGTCTGCATTTGTATTCTGATTGCACTCTTTGTCTGCAACTGCTCAACCTTGCCTTCTTCTTCATCAACTTGGACAACATCTCAACCGGTGTCAAAGTGACAAACCCATCACTTCTGTACTCTTCCTTCTCTGCCCCGGTGGCTCAACTTGCCAAATCCTATTGATATGGTACATATCTCTGATTTCATGCACTTGAGGCATCTTTGTGTTTCATCAGTTCATCCAGTGTGTCTTCAATCACCTGCCTTCTACTTTTCTATCTTATCTCAGAGTGTTATGATTCATTCCATGCATATTGGGAGATAAGCTCAGTATGACCACTTACCCATGGAAATGGATCCTTATCACCCATTCTATTTTTGGCATTGCACAAATATGTTTTTATGTCATAGAGCAGATATATCTTCAATCTAGCACATAACCTGGTAGACATCCCCTTTGTCTACCTTACTAACTTTCAGCAATCCAAACTTTGTTGGTCATATCATTATCTTGTGATGACCTCTTCTTCAGTGGGAGTACTGTAGATTGACATCCAACTACTTACATGTTCTACACTTCTTCATTAGCTTACCCTACTGCTCACTGGTCATAAGCTTACCGGTTGGTAACCATACCAATCTCCAATACTTATTTCTTCAACACAAGCCACCACTGACTTGTGTACTAGTTACTCCAATGACCACAATGTTTATTGACATTCTCTTCCTTACCAGTGACAAGCTATACCGGTAACTTGCTATACTAGTTGACTGTTCGCATATGCACACTCCAATGAGACATTGTAGCTAATTGAAGGTTTTGTCATTGAAGGAAACCTTACAATCCTATGACACTGGCAAGGCATTCCACTAGCACTAGCAAGATCAGACTCTACACCGGCACTCAGATCACCGACACCGGCAGTGAAAGGTAGCATACCGGCACAGAGGCCGACAAGATTTTTGTTGTAATATATTTTGTTTATTATTTGTAAAATCATTGTAAGCTGACTTGACAAGTTGTAAAATGACTCTTATATAAGAGAGATCATTGTAGAACATTTTGTGTAAGTAAGAAGAATGTAATTAGGTGAAATAAGGAAGACCTATTATGTGAATTATAGGTTAAGGGTTTATGTAAGAAGCAGAGCAGAAATTGGTACTGGATCTGGCATTATAGATGCTATTTTGAAGTAGTACACGACACTAGATTTATATAATCCATTTTGTAAGTCAGTGAGACTTCCCATTTTGTATTTGAGCAGTGAGCTCTAGGCAGTTGGCCTTCCTGGATGTGCAGGCCCCTCTTGTAGCAGTAATATTATCTTATTGGCCAGTAAGTGAATATTGTGGGTCATAAATCCCACCAAGGTTTTTCCCACCCCGGATTTCCTCGTTAAATCCTTGTGTTATGGTGTGTTTTCATGTGGTTGTTTCTATCTCTATTTATTGCATTATTTTCTACTTACCGGTACATTGTTCTAATATGTTCTACATATTTTAAGTTAAGAAATTGCTCATACCGGTTAGATACTCAATGACACCATTACTGGTTGACATCAATGACAACTATACCAACAATCTCTCATATGTGTTGCCATGCTATAGCAATTGACATCAATGACAACACAATGCCAACACTTCTCTGTATGATAAATTTTCTTGAAGGTTTCATTTGGGGTTTCTTTTTATCTTCTTTTTCAGAACAATCATATTTGGCAAGTCATAAGAGCTTAAATACTAGCATGTTTGGAATTGCACCCTTGCATGATATCATTGAAGAAAATGATGTTAATGTAGATGAAAAAGGAAATTAAAAATTTCCTGAGGTTCATATTACTGATCTTTGTCCTGAAAAGGGAATAAAAGATAGATTAATGATTGTTGTAAGACAGACTAAGTTAAACTTGTAATTCCAAGGTCAAGGCATTCATCCTATTTATTTACCCTTTATTGATCCCAAAGATATTAAAAGATGGAAAGAAAAGGGATACTTTAATGTGCACTTTTCTTATATAGATATCATTGTTCATCTACAGTTTAATTATGACATTGGTGCTGAATATTTTGCTTCTCTAATAGACACAAGATTTCGAATTTGGGACCAAGAAGTAGTTGCACAATTTAGAGGTCTTTTAGATCCTGAAAGGAGTGATGGGAGATTGGTTGTAAAATCAAATTTCACAATTTCTCTTGATGATAAATATATTTGTTCTTTTTTTTGTTTGTTACTTGAGGTCAAAGGCATAGATTTACAACCCGAATCAATTTATACCACTATTGGAGGAAGATGTACATATTGTTGGTATTTTGGTATGGTTTTGTCATTGATGTCAACACCTACTAAAACACTAGCACTCTGGAGATCCAGCAACATTCACCAACAACCAAGTAACTATTGCATAGTTACTGGTATATGGTTCACCGGCAGGATATAATGATCACTAGCACTTGGAATGATATGGAAGGCACTTGGTAATGTCGAAGACATCATGTGGACACTTTGTTTTGAAGAATTAATCATTGGTATATTCATATTTGCATATTTTCTTTTACCGGCAAATAGGTCTAGGGTTACCTAGGGTTACATCGGCAGGTTTATCTTTTCTAGATCAGCATGGCACACTATGGAGATGATTTATTATTGTTGTAAACGCTTTAAGCCGACATGTTTAATCAGTTATTGCATCAAATAGTATATTGTTTGTAAAATGTTTTTATTGTAATATCTTGTAGAGATGACCTACTAAAATTGGTCTTAGGTTATGGTATAAATGTAAGATCTTATTTGTAAGATCGAATGTGGAATGTGAAAAAGAATTGTGAGAAGGTATATGCGAGATGAAGTAGAGCTATACACAAAGACATCATTCAAAGGTGAAGCTAGGTTTTTGTGGAAGCATATCAGCATTACACTGGTACTGAATCCATCATATGAAGATGCTATTTTGTGCAGTACATTCTTATTGGATTTAACCATTCAATTGTAGTCAGTGTGACTCCCATTTTGTGATTGAGCAGTGAGCTCTAGGCTGTTGGCCTTTCTGCATGTACAGACCCCATTTATGTACACTTACTATATGCAATAGTATCATCTGATTGTGGGTAAGGTTTCCCACTATGGTTTTTCCCCTTACAGGGTTTCCACATACAAATATTGGTGTTATGTGTTGTGGATGACTTTGTGTTTATGTGTCATGCATTAATCTTTATCGGTATAGCAATTAACTGTTAACACTGTCTACCGACATACTTAATTGGTTTATCGGTATTAAGAATTAAGTTGGTTGAGTTTTTTTTGGTTTGAATTTATTAGACAACTGATTCAGCCCCCCCTCTCAGTTGTCTCTGGGACCTAACAATTGGTATCAAAGCTTAGTCCTCTTTTGTAGAAGTTTAACAATTTGAACAGATCCAATGACTACTAATTATTTCAAGAAGGACAGTCCTAAACTTGATGGAACCAACTATGAGCTATGGAAGATCAGGATGGAGACACATCTGAATTGCATTGGTAAAGACATCTGGGAAGTTACAAAGAATGGTTATACTGCTGTTGTAGCTAGTCAGACCGCTCCAACTACCTTAGCCAAACATGAGGAGAATGATTGCAAAGCAAGAGAAGCACTTTTGAGCACTTTATCAAATCAACAAATCATGGGATTATTAGATAGGTCTACTGCTAAAGCTATTTGGGATCATTTGAAAACACAAAATGAAGGAGATTCCATAGTCAAGATGGCAAAACTTGAAAGCTTCCGAATCAGGTATGAACATCTGAAAATGGAAGAAGATGAAAGGATTTTTGCTTTTATGGAAAGTGTAAATCAAATTGTTTTGGGTATTAAATGTTGTGGAGGAACCTTGAGTGAGGATGAAATTGTTTCAAAAATCTTAAGAGGATTGCCACCGGCATATAAAATGAAGGTTACTACTATAAATGAGTTGAGAACAATGCCTAATACATCAGTAACTAGGGATACATTAATTGGTAAACTTTCAGCTTTTGAAATTGAGGAATTTGGTCTTGTTGCTACTATAAAGAAATATTTGGCCTTTAAAGCATCAACATCATCTGCTCCATCATTTGACAAATCAGATTGGAAAACCTTTTATGCAAGAGAACTTGAAGAAACTAGGAAGGAGAATGAAGAACTTGAAGCACTATTTGCAAGGAAAATGCCAAAAGGTCCAGTTGGAAGTAAATATGAAGGTAAAGCACCCTTTAAATGTTTTAACTACAATAAGATTGGTCATATGGCTTCGAGATGGCCTGATAGACATGCTAGACTAAGAGAAAAAGCTAGAAGAACATATAAGCCTAATCCTAAATATCAGAGATATAGATTTAAAAAGAACAAAGACAAATATTGTTACATTGTTGATGAAGGTGTAACTGATGATTCTGATGAGGATCCAACAAATAACGGATGGGTTTTTGTTGCTATAACAGAAGATCAACTGGCACCTACTGCTCAACCGGTAGAACAAGCCCTAGCAGCTAAAGTTGAAGTAAAGGATGAATGGATCATTGACTCAGGATGCTCACATCATATTACAGGAGACAATGGTAAATCCTATAACTTTAAAGAATACAATGGAGGTTTAGTAAGATTTGGAGATGACAAAGCCTGTTCAATCAAAGGTAAGGGTACAATATCTCTTGATGGTAAGCATACCACTGACAATGTCTACTATGTTGAAGGATTAAAGCATAATATTTTAAGTGTTGGTAAATTAGGTGAGAAAGGATTTCAGTTACAATTTAAGAATGGAAAATGCAATATCATGAATAGAACTGGTTTAGAAATTGCAACCGGTAATCAGACTAGAGGTAATATCTTTCATTTGAATAACAGTGAAAAGACATGTTTGATTGCACATATAGATGAAAGTTGGTTATGGCAAAAGAGACTCTATCATGTAAACTTTGATTGCATGATAAAAATCAGTACTTCTAAGGCAGTTAGAGATCTACCTAAAATTGTGAAACCTCAGAATACAATATGTAAGGAATGCCAATTTGGAAAACAAGTTAGAGCTAGTTTCAAAAGTATTCCAAAAAAATCCAATAATGCTCTTGATTTGATTCACACTGATTTATGTGGTCCAGCTAGAACTAAAAGCTTACAAGGTGATAGATATTTCATGCTAATTATTGATGATTATTCTAGAATGTGTTGGGTTACTTTTCTCAGAGAAAAATCAGAAGCACTTGGAAAGTTCAAACTGTTCAAAGCAATGGTTGGAAATGAAACCGGTAAGAAAATAAAATGTTTAAGATCAGATCAAGGAGGATAATTCACATCTAAGGACTTTAATACATTCTATGAAATGAATGGAATCAGAAGACAGCTATCAGCACCTCGGACACCACAGCAGAATGGAGTTGTTGAAAGGAAAAATAGAACTATCTTGGATGCAACAAGAAGTATGTTATCTAAAGGAAATTTACCACATGTATATTAGAGAGAAGCAGTCAGCACAACCATCTATAAATTCAACAAAGTTCACATCAAAGGTGAAACCGATAAGACCCCTCATGAACTATGGTTTGGTAATGCTCCTACTCTTAAGTATTTCAGAATTTTTGGAAGTAAATGTTATATTAGAAGAGATGAGTATATTGGCAAATTTGATCCTAGAAGTGATGAAGGAATATTTCTTGGTTATTCATCTAAGAGCAAGACATATAGATGTTTTAATAAGAAATTGCAGAAAATTGTTGAGAGTACAAATTTAAAAATTGATGAACAATTCAGAGGAACTTCAAGGTATATAGATTCTGAACCGGAAACAGAAATTGTGACAAATGGACCTACACTAAATTCACCGGTACATAATGAAGATCCAGTTACCCCGATACCATAAGAGGATTCCATAGTAATTGAAGAACAATAGCAAACTAAGACACCTCGGTATGTAAAATTGAATCATTCTGAACATCAGATAATTGGAAACAAATTTAAGGGAGTTATGAGAAGAGGAAGATTGGCAAATGAAGAGGTATGTCTTATTTCTCAAATTGAACCATCATCTGTTAATGAGGCATGTGAAGATAAATTTTGGATTAAAGCTATGGAAGAAGAATTAGAACAAATTGAGAAAAATAATACTTGGACATTAGTTCCCCGCCCTAAAGATAAAAATATAATTGGAACCAAATGGGTATTTAGAAAAAAACTTAATGAAGATGGTAAGGTTGTCAAAAATAAAACAAGACTAGTGTGTAAGGGATATTCTCAGAAAGAAGGAGTTGATTACAATGAAACCTTTGCACCGGTAGCTAGAATTGAGGCAGTCGGATTATTGTTGGCTTTTGCAGCTCACAAGAACTACAAAGTTTATGAAATGGATATAAATGTGTATTTTTGAATGGAGATCTTGAAGAGGAAGTCTATATTGAACAACCTGATGGATTTTCTTTGACAGATGACAATGATATGGTTTGCAGGTTAAGAAAAGCTCTGTATGGATTGAAACAAGCCCTAAGAGCTTGGTATGCAAGGTTGGATAAGTATCTTTAAAGATTGGTTTTACAAAAGGAAATACAGAAAGCAATTTATATTACAAAATAACTAATGATGACGTCTTGATTATAGAAGTATTTGTTGATAATATAAGCTTTGGAGGAGAAGATGGATTATGTAAAGAATTTTTTATTAAAATGCAGCAAGAATTTGAAATGTATATGATTGGAGAAACAAAATTCTTTTTAGGATTGCAGATTTCACAGAATAACAAAGGTAAATTTTTGAGTCAATCCAAGTACTTGAAAGAGTTACTAAAGAAATTTGGGATGGAGAACTCTAAACTTGTAAGCACACCTATGACTACAAATGACAAATTATCTCAAAAGGATGAATCTACACCTGTTAATCCAACTAGATATAAATCTATAATAGGAGGTTTACTGTATTTGACACAAAACAAACCTGATATTATGAATGCAGTATGTATTGTTTCTAGATTTCAAAGTAATCCTAGAGAAAATCATGAATCAATAGTAAAAAGGATTTTCTGGTACTTACAAGGCACTGCAAATCTTGGATTATGGTATCCTAGAGATGAAAATTTTGATCTATGTGCATACATAGATGCAATTTGGGCAGGAGATATGGATGATAGAAAAAGCACCATCGGCGGAGCGTTCTTTCTTGGAAAGAGATTAGTCTCTTGGTTAAGTAAGAAACAGAGTTGTACATCTTTATCAACAGTAGAATCAGAATATGTTGCAGCAGCAACTAACTGTACACAGGTACTATGGCTCAAACAAATGTTGAAAGACATAAAGGTAAAATGCAAGGAACCTGTTACTATATATTGTGATAACACTGCAGCAATTGATATATCTAAGAATCCGGTATTACATTCTAAAACAAAACATGTTTCTATCAAACTAAATTTTCTAAGGGAAAAAGTTGAAGAAAAAGAGATAAAACTGGTTTATGTGAATACTAAAGAACAACTTGCAGATATTTTCACAAAACCTTTGCCTAAGGAGACTTTTGAATATCTCAGAGATCAGCTTGGAGTCGTACCACCACTAGTAGAGAATTAGACAGTTGATGATTATCATCAACCGGCAGAATTAAAAGACAAATCTTTTACTCCAGTCTTTGATGAGGAAGCTACTTCTCAAGGGGAGTAGTTGGTATATTGAATTGATTGGTATTTTGTATATGAACTTGGTATTATTATAACTTTGGCATTTGATGTCAAAAGGGGAGAGATATCTATGGAAAAACACATTATCTTTTAAAAGAACTTTGAATAACACATGTTGCTCCCAGGGGGAGAGATTGTTGTTTGAGAGAGACTATTACTCTCTGTATTCTAGTTATGATCTTTTTGGAGAGATTGTTGGTTTTTGGTTTTTGGCATTTCTATTTTGGCACTTTGATGGTTTTTCCATCTTGTGTTGCCATCAATGCCAAAGGGGGAGATTGTTTGTATTCTGGTATGGTTTTGTCATTGATGTCAACACCTACTAAAGCACTAGCACTGTGGAGATCCAACAACATTCACCGGCAAGCAAGTAACTATTATACAGTTACTGGTATATGGTTCACCGGCAGGATATAATGATCACCGACACTTGGAATGATATGGCAGGCACTTGGTAGTGTTGAAGACATCATGTGGACTCCTTGTTTTGAAGAATTAATCATTGGTATATTCATATTTCCATATTTGCTTTTATTGGCAAATAGGTCCAGGGTTACCTAGGGTTACATCGGCAGGTTTGTCTTTTCCAGATCAGCATGGCATGCTATGGAGATGATTTATTATTGTTGTAAATGCTTTAAGCCGACATGTTTAATCAGTTATTGCATCAGATATTATATTGTTTGTAAAATGTTTTTATTGTAATATCTTGTAGAGCCAACCTACTAAAATTGGTCTTAGGTTATGGTATAAATGTAAGATCTTATTTGTAAGATCGAATGTGGAATGCGAAAATAATTGTGAGAAGGTATATGCAAGATTAAGTAGAGCTATACATGAAGACATCATTCGAAGGTGAAGCTAGGTTTTTGTTGAAGCATATCAGCATTACACCAGTACTGAATCCAGCATATGAAGATGCTATTTTTGTGTAGTACATTCTTATTGGATTTAACCATCCAACTGTAGTCAGTGTGACTCCCATTTTGTGATTGAGCAGTGCGCTCTAGGCTGTTGGCCTTTCTGCATGTGCAGACCCCATTTATGTACACTTACTATCTGCAATAGTATCATCTAATTGTGGGTAAGGTTTCCCACTGTGGTTTTTCCCCTTATAGGGTTTCCACGTACAAATATTGGTGTTATGTGTTGTGAATGACTTTGTGTTTATGTTTCATGCATTAATCTTTATCGGTATAGCAATTAACTGTTAACACTATCTACCGACATACTTAACTGGTTTACTGGTATTAAGGATTAATTTGGTTGAGTTGTTTTTGGTTTGAATTTATTAGATAACTGATTCACCACCCCCCCCTCCCCTCTTAGTTGTCTCTGGGACCTAACACATACCATCTACTAAATACTATTTTTCCTCCATCAAATTTCCCATAAGGAGTATCTTACCCAGAAGACAATAATAAGTTGTTGGATTATGGTAGAACCATTGATTCTAAAAGATTTTAGGTTGGTTTCCCTATTATATAAAAACTTATACAATACAATAGAGGGATAAGATTTCAAGATTTAGATACACCTCCTCATCATGTGTTGTCCTCAACTCCCAAGGTCTAGAGAAGGAAGCTATCTGTAGTAAACTTTGTTTGGTGCAGGAGCACCCATGGTGTAAGGAAAATATATGGTCAAAGTCATCATTTGAAATATAATTTATATTTTAAGGTCATTTATAATGTATTTGAATCCTTTTGGAATGATTTGTAAGCTTGGAAGCCTAAAAATGTAAGCAAGTCCTGATTATGTCCTAGTTGTCCATATAGGCCCTTATAGGTCAAGATGGTCAAAATTGTATAAAAGGCCATGAGAAGGATATCAAGTATGTAAAAGGTATTAAATAGATTATTTGGACATGTTTAGGGGGTTTTTACAATTTGGAGAGTCATTAGGAAAAAGTGTCAAAGTTGCAAGAAAATTGCAAAAGTGCAACATTTGCAAAAATGTAAAAGTGCAAAAATTGCACATAAAGTTGTAAAAGGGAAGATGAAGGGTCATAAAGGTAGTTGGATGGTTTATAACTACCAAAGAGTCTATAAATATGTTGTATTGGTCAAACCAAATCATTATTGGAAGAATAGAGAAGAAAGGATAACATTTTGGATACATTTTGGTGCATTCTACTATTGTTATTTTGGTTGGCTTTCTTGTTTTTGTGTTGGTTCCAGGCCTTGTACGACCATGTATGGCCTAGAAACCTTTGTATATGTATAATATATAGTTATATATGTTAGTTACCTTTCTTTTCCTTTTGGTTTGGAGTTATTATGTTTAGAAATGAGGAAGATATGGAAGTTTTGGTGAAAGTTGTTAATTGCAGATTTGATACTTCCTGAGAATAGTCACATTGCATCATATGGTATGAACTCATATGAGATTATTAAGACCTATAAATAGACTTATTGGAAATATATTTGAATCATATTTCTTTTCCCTTTGGTTTGAGGCATTTTTGTTTTTATTTATGGAAGTTATGAAGATTTGGGTGAAAACTGGTTTTAAACTGTCTTAAATGGAGTTGCTGGAAAGGGTTTGTACTTATCTTGTGATTTCACCATTGGAAAAATTAATGACTTGAATATTATGAAAGTAGACTTAGAGGGATTTAATTTTAGTATGGTATTGTTTTATTTTTGTTAATTATTTGTTGTGAAATATGATGCCCTAGCAGGCAGCAAGCATACATTCTCCAGATTTATGACAGTCAAAATTGGTCTCGGTGCAGAGATGATAAAATTTTATTGCACCGTTGGATTGTTATGAATTTTGGATATGTTGTTTATAATACAGTTATTAAAGATCTAACCGAAGGGATTGATATTTTTAGATCTTGTTAAAAATTTATAGACCTCTATGTATAGGTCTATCCAAAGGGGCAGCAAGTTGGCAAGTTTGATGCCTAGATTAAGTTTTCTTGATTGATTGATTGTTGAAGAATGATGAAATATGTCTCTAATGAATTGTTATCATGATTAAAATATGGATGGATCAACATGATCCTAGAGTTGTGAGTGGTTTTTCATGATGCTCTTCATCATTGTTACAGATCCAGAAGTATTCATTCTTGAATAGCTAGTAAATGATAATCTTAAAATAATTCTAAGGCTCAAAATTTGGGTAACATTCCAAGTTCATCTACCTCATATACAAAATATCCCATAAAAAGACAACTATCTTCTAGGAAATCTTTAAATTCTTATCTGTCTAGATCTGCTAAGACAACACTCTCTGATCCGAGTAGCAACCCTAAGCTTATGGATGCTTTGGCAAGACAAGTGAGTCTAAAGCTTACATTCAACCCAAAAGAAAAAGAAGAACCTAAGCAAGATAGTAAGGTAAAAGGGATTAAGATAAGAAAAATGCCAGAAAAAGAAGCCATGATTAGGGAATCTCTCCCCAGAGCACAAGAGGAGAGGAGAACAAGATTTCAAATAAATATCAAGGGGAACATAGAATAACTTACTAGCTATGAACCAGGTAGATGGCCAACCCCCAAGTCATTCACCATACTTAATAAGGACTCTGAACTATAGGGTAGATATGAGTTTAGATTGCACACAAAAATTGGCCAACCACAAAATAATTTTGAAGCCCAAAGAAATTGGCTTGCCCAATGGAATATATTAGTCCAAGAAAATATTGATGATATAGCTCTGTATGTCTCTAGAAATTTAATGAATTCTGAAAGCAACCATGTTCAAATAAATGCTATGTATACAATGATGTCTTTAGTAACCCATAGTCAACAAACAACTGAGCAAGATATATCAGAAAACAAAGAATTGGTTGATTTAGTCTCTAAAAAGTTAGATAACATTAGAGATTATGTCAAAAAGATCAGGGTAACTCAGACCAAATATGATAGTTTTGAAGAAAAAACAAACCCCAAACAAAACCTTCAAGAAAAGTTATCATATAGAGAAGAAAAGGGCTTTCAGATGATGATGAACCCGAAAAGATTCTTAAATCTCATAGCGCAAAGGAACATACTACTGTTGTGGTAGAAATAGATTGGTTACAAGAAAATGGGATAACTGAACATATTAGTGAACCTGTGTATGCTGAACAAGATAAAGATCCTGAAATAGAATCTATTCAAGAAACACCAATAGAAATGGACATTACTGATGAAGATACTTCAGATCTAGCATCAGAAAAAGAACCAGTCATAAAACTCCCATTAGAAGAAGACGAAGAATGGGAACAATTTGCTAAAATTGATGATGGTTTTGACAAAATCATGGGAGAAAATAGTTCACTCAGTCCTCTCACCTAGAATATTCATCTTGAGTAATTAAGGCCACAAGCCACAAATGGGTATATCTTAAATATATATGAATTGATTGATTTTTATGATGCAATTGTTGTATGGTGCGATTCCTTAGAAAATTTATTTGATACTAGAACTTTGTGGATGGAATCACAAAAGGTAGCCTATATAGTAAGACTATTCTCAGGAAAATTAAGAGATTGGTGGGAAGGATTGCTAGAAGAGCATCCCGCAGATGCTATAGGTGATCAAACTGAAGATTTTGCAGAAGCTTTTGTTAAAGATTTAAATCTTGGAATACAAGATATAATGACTGTTGGGTTTCGACAATTAAAATTTAAAACAATTGAAGAATTTTGTATAGCCACCAAAAATAAGGCCAGGCAAGCTACGAGAATCTTATATAATTTGAAATTAAGAAATTTAAGCTTGCTACATAGATATAATTTTTTTTTTGAAAAGTATTTGTTTCAAGCTCGCCTACAAAATAATGATTCAGGTAAAAGACATTATCTAAACTCTTTGCCTTGTTAATTGGGAAGCTGGGTAGAAGACTATGTGATGAACAAAAAAGGTTTTCAAGTCCAAAATTTTACATATGTTGAACTCAAAAATGTTATAGCAAATAAGCTACAAAAACATTGTCTCTTAAAATAAATTAGCTATAATGATAATGAGTTTAATTTGTTAGACACTATGTGCCACTGAGAGGGGGGTGAATCAATGGTTTCCAAAATCTTTACCCTTAAACTCCTAAGTATGTGTACCGATTAACATCCTAATACTTAGTAGGAATTCTAATAGGATAAACCAAGACAATACAATTCAAGCACACACAAGGGCATCACATAGCACCAACATATACGAGGAAAGCCCAAGATGGGAAAAACCTTGGTGATAAATGTTGTTGGAGTCTACTGCTCCAATCCAACCTCACAATGAAACTCTAATTACAATGTTTAAGGCACCAACCCAAGGAGAACCAACCCAAGGAGCACCAACCCAAGGAGCACCAACCCCTGCATCAAGCACAAACTCAGTGTTTACAAAATCATATTTTGATACCAAGGTTATCTTCTTGTTACAAAAGAACTTTGTAACTCTCAAGTATGTCTTTCCACTAGTTCTCCTCTCTACAGATCTCCGTCAGTTCTCTATTCACCTTTTCTTTATAGAAACCTTATCTCCTACTGCAACCCACTCTCTGTTGCACTCTTGCTGGTTCATCCTCTTCTCCTTCTCTATCGGTTCTTCTCTCTGTTGGTTGTACTCTCTATTGGTTCTCTCTTCTCTCAACTACATTGCTACTCTCCACCAGTACTACACTCTGTTGGTTCTCTGCTTTCCTTCTTTGTAATCTTTTACAACTCTTCACTGTCGGTTTTGTCACTACTGGTTTACTTCTCTGTCAGACTCAATGGCTAACTATCAGTTGCCTCACTATTGCCAGTTGAACTCTTTAACCCTGATCTCTCTCACACTTAGTCTCTTCTTCTTCTTCTTCTTGAGCACTTGACTGATTTCACTTCTTTAGCAGCAACACTCTCTCATTCAGGGACAACCTTCATTGATTTTGGCTTGCATATTTATAAATTGGTTTTTCTGATAGAAACCAATTCAAATTTTGGGCGGTTAGGGTTTCCTCATCGACCTCGAGGCAAACCAAATCCAGTCAAATCTCACAAGGTCTAACTACCTTGATTGATGAACTGCAACTCATCAATCAATCCCGCCATGTCGTGCCTTCCAAAACACGCCTTCCATATTTAGCAATCTACTTTTAATCTATTAGCTGATTTCTTGGTCGATCACCAAGAATGGTTTTGTGGTTTCCTTCACCTACCTTGATCTTCTCAAATAGAATATGCTGGATCTCTATTGTCTTTCTAACCTTGAGCTATAAACCCTTGCAACACTTCCATGATTTTTGGGGTTGATCATAAATGCAGACTCAGTCAGCAACTATCTCACTGACCCACACTTCACTGACCATCATATGCATGACACTTGTGTCCTACGTGTCATTATTGTTGGCATGCACCTTAGTTCGGTCACCATGTTGGTCACCACCCAACACACAATACCGATGCTTCATCTACTGGCTTACTAACCCTACCGATTATACCCTAACCAGTTTTCCATCACTTTGCACTATGCTTCTCTTCCGATGGAACACACAACCGGTCAGCAGTCTTGCTAACCTACCTTATTCACATCCTCATCAGATGGGAGTCTTCTGCATCTACACTTTTTCATCATTACTAGTGGACATACTTAATGGTAACCACCTTGATGACGCCATGTCATCAACCTTCAACAAACTCTATCTTTAATCTAGCAATGTCCTCTGTTTGGAGTTGTTCCAACTTTGCCTTCTTCTTCATTAACCTAGACATCATCTCAACTGGTTTGCCAAAGAGACAAACCCATCACTTCTTTACTCTTCTTTTTTTGTCTTTGTAGCACAACATGCCAACTCTTTCTGATGCGATGCACATCTCTGATTTCAAGCACCTTAGGCATTCTTTTGTTTCATCGGTAGATCCGGTGTGAGCCTTCAATCATTTGCCTTTAACTTTGTTGTCTTATCTCCAAGAACTATGATGCATTTCATGCATAATAGGAGATAAGCTCCACTTACCGGTGGGAGTGGATCCTTGTCATCTGCATCCTGCAATGCACCAATGTGGCTTCCCTATTTGAGCAGCATATCTTCAAATAGGCACATGTAATCCGGTTGGGGAACATTCACTATCAGTCATCTCTTCAAGTAGTGACTACATCTTTATCTAGTGGGAGTCCTGTTGTTTGACATCCACATAGCATACCGGTGGCCTTTACAAACTTCTCCTCCAGTGTTGATGTGATTCTTGATAACATTTCTCCTCTTCATCACAATTAATCGACTAGCATCTTTCTCTCTTGAAGATGTCATCACTTACTGATTGTTCTATAATATTGGTCTCTTGTCCATATCTTCCACACAAGTCAAAGACTAACTTGTGTACCGGTGACTCCAATGGTCATTGTTACTAAAAGACATTATTTCCTTTCCCGGTGACTTGCTAATCTTGGTGACATCAAAGACATCACATCTGGTATGCATCAGTGATAATGTTGCACATACATCTCTTATATCAGTAGCCATCCTATACTAGTTGACATCAATGCCAGTACAATGCCAACAATCTCCCCCTTTGGCATTGATGCCAACACATGTAGTATCCGACATACTACATATTCTCTCCCTCTTTGTGTGATCCATGGATTCTCACACATGTAGTATGCGGTATACTACAAAATATCTCTCCCCCTTTGACAACAATGGCAAAGGGCACTATCAGAGTTTCTCTCCTCGTATCTGCTTGGTACTGACAGAGATTTTTCTCCCCTTTTTCTCAATCTAGATGCTCCTCCGCCTTCAACCATCCTTTGTTACATCTTCTCAAGTCATAACTCTTGAGATGGAGGACTCAACCATTAAGTAACACCAATTGCTCAGAAACCAAGTGTATATGTAGACCAAAACCCTAATGCATATACAAGACTGAAACTAATTGAAGGTCCATGTGTCAGTGAATACAACATACCTCGTAGTCAAATTGCATCATCACCCTTCTGATACCCGTAATCATAAAATTCTCTTGGGCATTCTTGCAACAATTTTCATCATCTGCAATTGAGGCAACCAATACCTTCACAAGTTCAAGCATGTCGGTTTAGTATTATGAACCATTGAACTCCCCCTGAGTCATACATCTCAGGTCCTCATTATTTATCAGGTACAAAACTGAAGTTCCAATCTTCACCATATATCAGTTGAGTTGTACAAATATAGTCATCTGATGATCTTTTAGCTCCATTATATCCACCATAGCCTATGGCATGATCCTAGATGTACACAATTCCATACAATATTATCATCATGCCATGAATTAAACCGTTTAACTCTCAAAGGATGCATGCATACATAATCAACAACTGGGCCTTCATATGTCATTCAAGTATTTTCCAATACCACCTGAGACATAACCTCCTCACTCCATGCTACTAGGGCTAATGCAATGATCTCGAACCTCATTGTCTTACATAATCTATAAGTACTTGTTAGTATTCATACCAGTAACATCCTGCACATACCGGTTCCTTGCACTGGTCCATCATCACTACCAGAGCACCTTCCTGTAACTCTAGACATCTTATGTCAATTTTCATCTGATCCCAATTGCAAATTTCCATCTATTGACACATGTAGCAGTGAACCATATCTGATCTATAGGTGTGCAGCCAAGGAAGCCACTGCACACACTTATCTTCTCATTTCCTTCTTGTTCAATAGTCTAGGGGTCCCACCCCACCCTTACGGGCTAACCTATACCGGCAACAACTTGTTCTTCCATGTGTCCTCTTCCACTAAGGGGATGCATGATAATATCTGTTTACTACTCCCCCTAAGGTCCTACATCTCCTTTAAGCCTTAGGAGATATTACATGTGCATTGAATGCACAGTGCCGGTCCAAGGTCCTACTCTCTTCTTTCTTCCTCCATACCTGCATGGTCTCATCCTTCTTCCTATTTTCAGTCTTGGGAGCAATTCTTACCTTCTTCTATAGATTGGTCCTTACATTTTTGGATTCTGCATCACAACCAGAAGTAGTGCCATAGTAGCACACAGTATCCATCCCGGGAACCTTATAACATACCAGTTAGACCATCTTCTTCTGGTCATGGTGTTGTGGCTGACAACCAAAACCGGTGGACCTGTTGATCTTGCAGTGACATTTCTCCTTTGGTTCCATGTAGGTCTCTAACTTCCATATGCTCTATATTCATTTCTATGTTGAGCATGTCTGCAATATTGGCTTCTATATGATTACAAGTTCTTCTTCCTGCATTCAAACTCTCTATGGCCAAAACCATTGATGTTATAACAAACACTATATGCACAACCGGGAGAGGAATTATGCATGTTTTTACTCCTTGATACATTTTTCTCATATGCATGATTCTTATGAGATCCTAGATTGTTACTTCTAGATCCCTTTCTACATTCTTCTACCCTATAGCCATGACCATAACATGCAAAGCAATAACTAGAGAAGGAAGGTTTATAACTTACAAACCTATTTTGCCATGCATGGCGAAATCTTACCGGTTTGGTATCTCCATTTCTACTTCTTTGGGGATGGATCCTGGATTCTCCAAGCTCTGCAACTCTTCCATATGATGTCTTGTTTTCCCACACTTTCTTTATCATGCGGGTAGTAGCATTTCCTTGTCCTCTACCAATAGGAGGTCTTCTTAGTTGTCTTCTTCTATTCTTTCTTTTGGTGAAGCTATCTTCTCCCATATTACCTTTTCTTTTGGTATCTGCATTGTGTCTCTTTCTTGCAGTACCGATATTCATCCTTGTCTGCATGTCTTGAATGGTTTTGGTTAGATCTACCTTCTTTAGGGAGAATCTCTAACTTTGAAGGTCTATCCCTTGTTATCTCCATTTGAGAAGACAAATAGGATGTCATTGTGGGGGACATTCTTGCTGGTGGAGCATTCACTGACATCATTTCCTAACCCACTGGTATCCTTGGCATGCTTTTGATTTTTCAACATTTTGTCCAAGGCATCACTGCTGCCATCAAACTAGATTCTTACCTTGAGCTCATCCTGACACTTCTCAAGGTTATTTAAGAGAATCTCCATTTCTCCAACCAACTGCTGATATTCTTTATCTTTTGCCTCTAGTTCAGATGCTAAATCATTACAATGACACACCTTAGTGTCATCTTGTTGATTTTTCATTTTTGAGACACATTTCTCAGAATCTTCAAGGCATCTAAGCAACTAATTCTGCTCCACTATAGTAGCATTCTTGAATAGCTTGTATTCATTTCTCACTCTACTAAGCTCCTCAAGTGCATTAACAAGTTCTCCTTCCAGATCTACTTCTGCTTCATCTTCTTCTTCACATTCACTATCACTACCAAACACATCTTGCCAGTAGGAGTGATCTGCATGATCATTCACAGATGTGTGTCTCTCATCCTTTGAGTCTTGAGCCATGAAAAGGTGAGTTCCATCTTCATCATTGTTGTTGCTACTAACAGATCTTCCTTCCTCATCTGTAGATACATGAGATGCACTTCTCATCCTATCTTCACAAGGTGGTTTTGTAGTAGTAGGCTCATTTCCATAGAGATTTTTCAATCTACCCCATAAGATTTTTGTTAATCTACATCTGTCTAGTTGTGAGGAGACATCATCTGATAACCCATAGAGTATAGCCTTCATTGCTACATCATTACACTAGTTTCTTCTTTCAGCATCTGAATCGGTGGGAGGAATGACTTTACTAGGGCAACCATTTACAACAAACATCCAGACATCATACCCTAATGAGGACAAGTAGAATTCCATTCTACAACTCCAAATGGAATAGTTTGAACCATAAAAAATCAGAGTTGGGATTGACACTAAATAGACCATTGTGTCCTTAAGCCAGAATCTACCCAAGCTGGAGAAAGCTTATCAAACATGAACCTAGGCTTTGATACCAATTGTTAGACATAATGTACCACTGAGAGGGGGGTGAATCAATGGTTTCCAAAATATTTACCCTTAAACTCCTAAGTATGTGTACCGGTTAACATCCTAATACTTAGTAGGACTGCTAATAGGATAAACCAAGACAATACAATGCAAGCACACACAAGGGCATCACATAAACACTAGCATATACGAGGAAAATCGAAGATGGGAAAAACCTCAGTGAGAAATGTTGCTAGAGTCCATTGCTCCAATCCATCCTCACAATGAAACTTTGATTACAATGTTTAGGGCACCAAACCAAGGAGCACCAACCCCTGCACCGAGCACCAACTCAGTGATTATAAAATCATATTTTGATACCAAAGTTATCTTCTTGTTACAAAATGACTTTTTAACTCTCAAGTATGTCTCTCCACTAGTTCTCCTCTCTATAGATCTATGTTGGTTCTTTATTCACCTTTTCTCTGCAGCAACCTTATCTCATGCTGCAACCCACTCTTTTTTGCACCTCGCTCTCTGTTTCACCCTTTCCAGTTCAGCCTCTTCTCCTTCTTTGTCGGTTCTGCTCTCTGTCGGTTCTATCTTCTCTGAAATACACTGTTGCTCTTCACTGGTACTACGCTCTACTAGTTCTTTGCTTTCCTTCTCTGTAGTCTTCTACAACTCTTCATTGTCGGTTCTATCACGACCAATTTAGTCCTATGTCAGACTCAACAGTGGACTGTCAGTTGCCTCACTATTTCTAGTTGAACTCTTCAACCCTGATCTCTCTCACACTCAGTCTCTTCTTCTTCTTCTTCTTCTTGAGCACTTGACTAATTTCACATCTTCAACAACAACACTCTCTCATTCAACATCAACCTTCATTGATTTTGGCTTGCATTTTTATAAACAAGTTTTCCCACCAAAAACCAATTCAAATTTAGGGTGGTTAGGGTTTTCTCATCGACCTCGAGGCAAACCAAATCCAATTAGATCTCATGAGATCTGATCACCTTGACTGATGAACTGTAACTCATCAATCAATGCCACCATTGTCGTGCCTTCCAGAATACGCCTTCCATATTTAGCAATCTTCTTTTAATCTGTTAGTTGATTTCTTGGTTGATCACCAAGAATGGTTTCATAGTTTCCTTCACCTACCTCGATCTTCTCAAACAGTCTTTGTTGGATCTTTGTTGTCCATCTGACCTCGAGCCGCAAACCCCTACAACACTTCCATGATTTTCGAGGTCGACCATAAATGCAGACTCAGTTAGCAACTACCTCACTGACCCACACTTCACCGACCATCGGATGCATGACACTTGTGTCCTATAGTGCCCTACCCTAGTCAATCTTGTACAACTGGTTTGACTTTGGTTGACTTTTCCTATGAGGCATTCTTGAATGGTTAAATTATCGTTATGTAAGGTTGTAGATTAGATATATGAATATTGTGCATACTTGTTATTGTGCTTTCGCATCGATTCTTGTGTAAGTTTAATTGTTTCCCTAATTCTTATTATAAATCTCGAGCTAATGCCTTCATTGAATATATATGTGTGTGTGTGTGTGTGCGCGCTTGCATGACTCATAGTTGTAGGAGATTGCAGGTACAGTACCACCTAGGTGCGAGGTTCGTCTCCATCAGGATTCACAGGGTTGGGTATACCTCTTTCATCTTTAGAATATGGATTAGGTGGTCGTAAAACCCTCGTCTTGCCTTAGCCATGATCAAGTGAGCGTCGTGTGTGGTCCGTCAGGTTCCTTTTTCATTTGGGTATGTAGGTCGTTTGTTTGGTTGGCTTTCTTGGATTGCGTGTTTTGTGTGTGTGGTTAAATTGAGTGATTAATCCTTTGTATTTTATTTTATTTGATTAAGTTATGTTTATGCATTAAAAATTAAGGGACTAAATTAAATTGGTTTCCTTTATGCGATTAATCGTTATTTAGAATTGTTAAATGCAAATTAGTAGCTAGTTTAAATTAAATGGTAAATTTTAATGAATTAATTTAGTTAGTTATGCTTTTGGAAAGGAAAGATTTAAATTAATTTGAAATAGAATTAATTTAATCTCTTGCCTTTTAAAAATAGAAAGGTTGATTTTATTTATTTAAAGGAAATCAATTTTAATTAGAAAAGCATGTTAATATATATTTGATAAAGTGTGAAAGATTAATTTGGGGATTTTATTTTAATTAAAAAATATTTTACCCTCATTATATTTTGGAATATAAAGGTTAATTTTGTTAAAATGGAAAAACAATTAGAAATTAAATGAGGAAGAGGCATTTTGATTTTTCGAAATTAGAAATAAATTGGGTAAAAGTATTTTTATTTTAGAAATGAGATTTTTGGTCAAAAAAAAAAAACTTTGCATTTAACCTAGGTTTTGGAAAAGATTGGGGGGATTTTTTTTAGAGAGTTATTTTTTTTTTGGAATGGAAAAAGTTTGGACATTTGGAGGAGAAATTTGCATACAAATTTTGGGGGGTTTTGATTTGCTTGAAGAATTTGGGATGGCTCTTCTACAATTTGTCTTCGAGGAAAGCATTTACAGGTTGGTTGATTTTGATTTTGATTTGGTGTTGTTGAATTTTGAAACTCTCTAAATTTCTTGAATTCTCTCTCGTTTGATAGTTAGTTTGTCTGATTGGAAATAAAATCTTCATTTTCCTTCTTAAATTTGTGTTTCAATTTGTGAGTAAATTTCTTTTTAGTATGGATATGCTGTCAAAATTTAGTTATTTTGGTTTAAAAATTCTTCCCTGGCATGTTGTTATGCTGCCAAATTTTGTTCCAGAATGAAACCCCTGTAGAAGTTTTTATTATGCTATTTTAGAATGTCAACAATATCTTCAAATTTACAAACTGGGTTTCTACGAAAGTTTTTGGGATTCTTTGTGACTTTGTATTATAACTTCTGTATAAATTTCCTAAAAATAAAGTTTTGGGTTTTTGAGAAATGATAACAAATGTTGTTTTAGAATGTCAACAATATCTCCAAATTTACAAACTGGATTTCTACGAAATTTTTTGAGATTCTTTGTGACTTTGCATTATAATGTCTTTATAAATTTCGTAAAAATAGAGTTTCGGGTTTTTGAGAAATGATAGAAACTGTGTGGTTGTTAAATCAAATTTTATTTTATTTTTATTAAATTTAAATTTTGATTTAAAAAAAAAAATGTTTTAATGTTATTAAAATTTAATTAATACATTTTATTAGTTATATATTAATTATTAACTATTAATTATTAATTAATGTATAGTTTTAAATATATGTTAATTGTGATAATTTTATATTAATATATATTAATAAGCATATATTAATTGCTGATTTATGATTGGTGTATACTTTCAAATGCATAATAATTATTGTTTAGTCATTAATTTATTAATTTGGGTATATATAGAGAGAGAGAGATATATACTAATTAATATCTTTAGATCATGTATTTGTTTTAATATAAGCAAGGGAAATTATAATTCAATGGGAAAAGTTTATCTATTTCTTTCGTTCCTTTATATGTATATTTCATTTTTTTTTTTGGAAAGTATATGCTGGTTTTAGGAGGTATGAGAGTGGTTTATTTATTTTGAAAAAGAATAAGAATGATGATTTATTTTGAAAATGAATATCATATGTTAGTTGATTAATCTGAATATTTGATTTTATATCATTGGGTGTTCTGCGTAAAGAGTATTTATGTTAATGTGAATTTGGTTTAAAACTCGTGACGTAGTAATTATGTTATGTTATGATGCATATGAACTTAGTGAGTTAGAAAACCAAGAACAACATGTACCTAGATGACGTAGATAACTACAATCAAACTTAGAACATTTAGAAGACTTGATCGACATTTAATGTTTAAATCAATTTGGAAAATATTGTATCTTATGGTTATTGCCTATGGCAAGTTTAAATTATGTATTTGCTTTTGTTTAATGAATGGTAAGGCCTTGATATGCTTGTTTGGACCCTGTCGTCTGGTTGGTTTGTGGTTGGCCATAGTGGGTCAAATCCCTACTTAGGGTACCGTCAGACAAGAGACCTATGTAATTGCTTTTAATATGCTCAGTTGGACCCATTTTCTATGTAGGGATCATTTAGGATTTATTGTCCGAAGTGGTCGTTTGTATATTGGTTGTGTTCGCCTAAAAGGCAGGAATGTAAATGACGAGAAACTATGTAACTATAACTTAATTTATTGCCATAGGGGTCTTGTGGTTGAGCAGACCCGGAGATGTAGCCCTCTAGGGGTGAACTCTGAGATCATTTATGTGTTATGTGATGCTTTTGTCTCTCATGTTTCATGGATAGTGCTAGCATGTATGGACGATAGTTTGATAGAATGTATAAGTGGATCGGATGAGATTTATCGTAATGCATGTATGTAGTCATCTTTTAATGCAATAAATGGATCATGAAGGAATGTATTTTGTTAATGTTAATGAAAATAAGTAAGCATGGAATGAACTCACTAAGTTATGATGGAATTAAAGCATGAAATGAAAGTAGATGCATGGTATAGGGTTAAGGAGAAGTTTGAACGTAATGAATGGATAACAATTATTGGATGAACTCGTCATAATTCCTAAATTGTAATTCTAATGAATGAACTTCATCATATTAACTTCATTCTAACTATAATGGATGAACTCATTTAGGTATTTACATTTTAACCTTAATAAATGAGATTCATCTTCTTAGAAATATTTTAATTACAATGTAGGAACTCATTTAGTTATTTATTTTTATTCTAAATAAATGAACTTCATCTTCTTAGCAATACTTTAACTATAATGGGTGAACTCATTTATTATTTATATTTCAATCTAAATGAATGATCTTCACCTCATTAACTATATTTTAACTATAACAGATGAACCCATTTGGTTATGCACATCTTAACCTTTATAAATGAACTTCGATATTTTATCTATAATGTATCTAAAATGGATGAACCTACAAGTTATCTATGTTTTAACTTCATTGGGTAAATTTACTCATGTTAACCTCATCTTCATCCCAAATGGATGAACATGTCCTATCATTTATTATTTTAATTCACCGAACAAATTATATCCATGTCTTAAGTGATAATATGTAATTAAGAGAACCTACTTAATTGGGTCAAATATCGCGAGTTGAGTTAGGTGTTAAGCTATGTAATCACGTTGGGAAACTCCTTAGGTTCATTTAGTCTTCCACTATGTTATCTAAGCATTAGATAACTCCAATGTATCTTAATGTTGTCTTATTATTAAAAAAATAAATAAAAATTTACACTCCATTGGAGTGTTTTAGCTTTATCCCTTCGGGGTTTCCTCACGGGGCATTACATGTCCTATGTGTCATCATTGTTGGCATGTGCCTTAGCTCGGTTACCAACCAACATACAATATCGGTGCTTCATATATCGACTTACTAACTCTTCCAGTTATACCCTAATGGGTCTGCCATCACTTTGCACTTTGCTTCTCTTTCGGTGGAACACACAACCAGTCAGCACTCTTGCTAACCTACCTTATTCACATCCTCATCAGATGGGAGTCTTCTGCATCTGCACTTTGTCAGCATTACCGATGGACATACTTATCGGTAACCACCTTGATGACACCATGTCATCAACCTTCAACAAACTCTATATTTAATCCGACAAGGTCCTCTGTTTGGAGCTATTCCAACTTTGCCTTCTTCTTCATCAGCTCAGATATCATCTCAACCCGTTTGTCAAAGAGACAAACCTTCACTTCTTTACTCTTCTTTTTTCATTTCGGTAGAACAACATGACAACTCTTTCTAATCTGATGCACATCTCTAATTTTATATACCTAAGGCATTCTTTTGTTTCACCTGTAGATCTGGTGTGAGCCTTCAATCATCTGCTTTTAACTCTGTTGTCTTATCTTCAAGAACTATGATGCATTTCATGCATAATAGGAGATAAGATCCACTTACTGGTGGGAGTGGATCCTTGTCATCTGCATCCTACAATGCACCAATGTAGTTTCCCTGTTTGAGCAACATATCTTCAAACAGGCACATGTGATCCAGTTAGGGAACATTCACTGTCATTCATTTCTTCAAGTAGTGACTGCATCTTTATCTAGTGGGAGTCTTGTTGTTTGACATCCACACAACATACCGATGGCCTATACATACTTCTCCTCTAGTGTTGATGTTATTCTTCATAACATTCTTCCTCTTCATCACAATCAACCAACCAATATATTGCTCTCTTGTAGATGTCATCACTTACCGGTTGTTCTATCATACTGATCTCATGTCCATATCTTCCACACAAGTCAAACACTAACTTGTGTACCAGTGACTCCAATGGTCATTGTTACTGAAAGACATTCTTTCCCTTGTCAGTGACCTGCTAAGCTTGGTGACATCAAAGACATCACATTTGATATGCATCAGTGACAGTGTTGCACCTACATCTCTTATACCAGTAGCCATCCTATACCAATTGACATTAATGACAACACAATGCCAACATAATTCTACATGCAATCTTAAGGAATTTTGCAGTCAGCCCCCAAATAAGGATTTTAAGGAGTTTTATTTAGTTAAAGAATTTAAAAGGAAATGTTCGTGCAAAAAGCCTACGACAAAATCTTACTTTGCTCTTGATTCATACTACACTAGTGAAATGAAATCTTTTCCTCGCCGCTAGAAAATATTTAAAGTCTCTCCAATTAAAAGAAACCAATTTAAAAGAAAATGGTTTAGACCTCCACCATATATGGCTAAAAAGAAAACTGCATCAAAAAAGGCTCCAAAACAGGGTAAATATTTCATTTACAGTGGACCCCATTATGCAATGGATTGTAAGAGAAAAATGAATGTAGTAGCCAAAGTATATGCAGTATTTCAACAACAAAACATAGAGTGGGATGTGTTGGGATTTGAGAACACTGAGAGGGGGGGTGAATTCAGTGTTCTGCTAGAATCTACAATTGTTAACTTTCTAAACCATGCATGTATCTACCAGTAAACAAATAAGCATATAACAAGAAGCAAATAAACCATACACATAAATGAACACCATAAAACATAGAATTTAATGTGGAAAACCTCAATGAGGAAAAACTATGGTGGGATTTGTGACCCACAATATCAGTTCACAGGCCATATGAAAAGATATTACATAAAATAGGGGCTTGCACTTGCAGGAAGGCACATTGCCTGGAGCATACTGCATATCACTAAAGACCCTTACTGACTACAAGCTTTCTGCCAAAGTAAATTACTGAAAAATTAACTCAAGAATGCATCTACTATGCCAGATAGAGTTCTGGTTTTGGTTCTGCTCTGTACTGGTTCACAAACTTGAACTATTACCAGTATTACTTCTCCTCCAAGAATAATTTCCAAACTATATGTAGATCATTGCATGATATAATGTTCGCATACAAAAATGATCTCCATACATATATTTCACATCTCACAGTTCTACTATACCTATATGTCTATCTCTATTCCATCACAATACCATTATCACCTCATCTTTTAAATTGACCTTCCAAACTGACTTATATACCTATTACACATGATATGACTTATGTCAGCTTACAATGCATTTACAAAATATATTCAATGTCAGCCTCGACAATAATTACAAAATGATTTACTAAATAAATCTTCCTTGATGATGGCTTCCTTGAAGTGTTGATGCCGATGTTGGTGCTAGTGTAGCCCTGAATGCTTCCAATGCCGGTATCTACCGATATATGCCTCCTAGTGCTGGTTCCTGACTTCCATCAAATCTTGTTGCCATTAATGACAACAAAATGAATCCAATGAGTGTCAATTGCCAACAATCTCCCCCAATAGCATTGATGGGAACACTCATGTGAAAAATGGATTTCCTACCGGTGTGCTCCCCCTGAGCAATACACTCCATATACTCCATCTGATAATATTTTCTTTGATATATTTTTCACATATGTACATACTCCCCCTTTGATATTAATTCTGAAGACCAGTGAAAGAATAAAAGAATGAAAGAATACTATTAGTGTCACTCGAGCTTTGTCATCTTCAAGATTTTTGGGTATGCCTTTTGTAGTAACTGAAGATACATGTCCTAGCCTGATTTGAAAGTATCAGATACCAATGGAAGTCCACTGAGTAGGTGGATAAATGATTATTTCTCTTGGGTATCTACCGGTGTGGGTGGTTTTGCTAGCATATCCATGCATTCTTTCTTGTGAATACCCAATGAATCAAGTCTAGGGCTTACCAATCCTCTTAAATTTCTTGCTCTCCTTATTATTTTATCTTTCTCCTTCTCAAAAGAAAAAACTTGGTTCTCCAAGGACAAAATTTGTCCATCACCAGAAGTAGTTAGTGCAGTCAGTCCATCAAAAGAGTTAGCAATATTAGCCATTTTGTCATATAACTCTTTCAATCTGTTATCTACATTGGTTGTAAGATTTCCCAAATTACAACATACTCTGTAAATATGAGTACATTATTTTAAACAAATTTCAATGGGAATAATCTTGTCTTCTATTTTCTTCTTCCCAGTTCCTATGAGTTGATCAAAAGCTGCTCTTTTAGCTACAGAGAAATTGTCCAAATCTTGTCGATCTGCAATCTGTCTCAAGGATTGATAATTATTTGATATGTGCTCTGTTAAAATCTTGAGCTTACCAGAAGGGCTTTCTCCATCCTCAATCTGATAGTCAAGAATTATTTTGTATCTAGTACTGAGATCGATTGATAAATTAACCCTTTGTCTACAGTTCCTTCCTTTAGCAATTTTTGAGTGGTCATCATTATTAATTATGTTGGACTTAACTCAGAGATTGATTTATTCTCGACCTAAGAAGTGTCAATTGCCAAAACTCTTGTCAGGGAATCAGGTTTACTTGCTGATATGGACTCAGTTGATTTTACCTTGTCCATCTCAACCTCTATTGCACCAGTGGCTTCGCCACTTGGTGCAGTATCTGTTACTATCGGTGGAGTATCATCCACAAAGTTTCCAGTGCCCTATACATTCTCTTGCTTAAAATTGATCTATTCCTGTACAGACTATACACTCTCTTTAATTGCCAGTTGTGGTTGTGTCAGAACTGGAGTTGAACTACCCAAAATAACCTTTCCTTTTGATTTATCAGGAGTGGTGGGGGATGTTGCCTTTACAAATTCTTCTTGTGATGCAAGAAAGTCTGGGTTTTTCAGAAAGAATTTTATCCATCCCTTACTTGTCTCATTTATCACCTCATTTACTCTTCCCATCATAAGGCTTATTTGTCAGTTTTTACTACTGAAAATTGTCCTATTAGCAGTATCTATACATCTTTTCATCTTTTCATTATTTATAGTACCACACTGTTCCAAAAGTGAAACTTCCTTGATTTCCCTATCCCTCTTGATAGCATCAAGTCTTCTAGCCTCAAGTTTATTATACTGGAATAAAGGTATCTCCTTCAAAATTTTAACTAAGGCTTTCTTATAGATGTCTATATACAGTAAAATAGCCTCTTGTAACTCATTTTGCTCATTTTCTTCAAAATTTTCATAATACTTTGATATATTCTTTAATATTCCATCTTTTGTAACTTCATCAATAATTTCAGCATAGGTCATTGTTGTCTTACCAGTTATAGTATCATCACCCTTCTTCTTTTTTCTTGTGGTTGCTGGTGTGACTGGTTTCCTCTTCTGCGTAGGCTTCCTTATTGGTGGCAGAGGTGCAGTAGGCTGAGCTGCCATTCTAACAAGTCTCCTCCTAGGTTCTGCCTTCTGTTGCTCTACTGGTGGTTTTACCACATTCTTTCTTTGCACCCTTCTGAAAGCCAGAGGTTCATTATCCTCAGGATCAGAATCAGAAGTGATAGGGGAAATGTGAACTTGTGGCTTCTTCACTTCTTTAGTAGCAACCTCTATCGGTTTGACTGCCTATTTAGATTTAGAGCCCAGTTGAGTGTCTATCTTATGCAGAACATCTTGTACACATGCAGACATCTTCTTTATTTTCTTCTCTCTTCTCTTTCTATTAAAACTTGTTTTTACTTCAAGAGCCTTCTCTCCTATTGTACCAAAGTTTTCTATCTTATAATCTAATGGGGCATCTAACAACATCTGTGCATAAAGCTCAAAAATACTATCATCTACCTCATATCCAAGCTTAGTTATCCAGATTTGCCTGGGTTCAACTGCTTCCATGAGAGTATCATCAATTTTCACCATGAAACATATGTCAGTGGAATACTTCTCCACAATATTGTTTGAAATTATCTCCCTTTTCCTCATGTTTTCTTGAAATATCTTAAAATAACCCCAAAGTTTCTCATCTCTGCTAGTACCAAGACCGATGACAGCTATCTTGATCTGTATACCTACCGGTATGTCATGAGCCCATTGCTTCTTTCCTAAACTAGGTAGCTCATTAAGAAAGTAAATCATTAAACAAACAATTAAGTTTCCATATCTGAAGGTGCCTTTCTTGGTTCCTTTGATATTAGTAAGGTTTAACATCAATTCACTCCTCATCTGTTCACATAAGTCATACTTCACATTATTCCTTAGCATCTGATATGCGGCATGAATGCATGAACTTGCAACAAAATTCAATTGGTTGGATTGAGTTACCTTATATCCTATGATCACGCTTGCAAATTTTATGTCCGTGTTGGTTATTGTGCTTATCCTCATTGATCTACTATTGGATGTAGCACCAGTGAGTTTTTTGACCTCTGTGTTGCAAATTTTCTTACCAGGTTCTTGTCCGACCCTGGGTAAGTTGGTGACAGTCTAAATTGCCTCTTTCATGATCATGTAGGGTTTTTCTAACGGAATGAATTTATTGTGAGCCATGCTCAGAATGTATCTAATCACCTCATCCTTGATTTCTGGTATGTATAGAATACCAATTAACCTTAGATCCTCAATTGCCTTGAATTCTGGTTTGATCTTTCTGGTGTCTCCCAGTATCACTGATTAATACAAGCTTTTAATATTTTCAGTGCCCAAATCCTCAAGAGTGCGGTGAATGTATGCTCTCACATCTTCAACATACATTACTCCATCAGGAACCCTAGAAAATTCTCCCACAGAGTATTCCTTCTTGGCATTCGGGAACGTCCTTAAAGACTGGCCTTAACCTATTCTTAACTTCGACAACGGTGGGATTTGCAATAAAAGTAGGTGTTGATGATCTAGATGCCATGTTAGAAAATACATAAGAGTGAATGTTAGTGGATGACTAAGTGCTTCAGATAATTGCTCAAAATCCTTTCTCAATGCTTTTCTCACTCTTAATTTGCCTTAACTTCGCTTTGAATGCTTGGTGAGTGAAAATGAATTCACTTATCCTCTTTTATCAACAAATAAAAACCCTAACTTTCTGTAATTAATGCTTCACCAACAACCCTACAGATGTTGGTTTCACAATTATGTGTTGGGTAACGTTCATCGATGATGAACACATTTCTCCATATATCTTTCTAGATCTTCTTAGATCTCTTCTCGGGTAATATGCAAAATTTAGCAGTGACTTTGCCAACCCCTAAGGCTTATGCCTCAGTTACCGGTGGAATTTCCTACCAGTGGAGGAATACCCTATTCTACCAGTGGATTTTCCGGTATAGATCCATCTCCACTTTGTACTTTCCATCTCAAACTTTCCACATGCAGGACATTTAACATTTATTCTACAATCTTTTGATCTATGACCATATTTCTTGCAGTTTGTGCATTGACTGGGAA
This sequence comes from Cryptomeria japonica, assembly GCF_030272615.1. Taxonomy (NCBI): domain Eukaryota; kingdom Viridiplantae; phylum Streptophyta; class Pinopsida; order Cupressales; family Cupressaceae; genus Cryptomeria; species Cryptomeria japonica. Next base: position 56,337,015 of record NC_081406.1, read on the forward strand.
CAAAATTGTAGTTGTGATTTGCCTTATTGTTGGTATTTTGGTATGGATTTGTCATTGATGTCAATGTTGGTATTTTGGTATGGTTTTTTCATTGATGTCAACGCCTATTGAAAACAAGCACTTTGGAGATCCAGCAACATTCACCGGCAAGCAAGTAACTATTGAACAATTACTAGTATATGGTTCTCCAGCAATATATAATGTTCACCGATACCTGGAATGAAATGGAAGACACTTGATAATGTCGAAGACATCGTGTGGACACTATGTTTTGAAGAATTGATGTACACTTACTATCTGCAGTAGTATCATCTGATTGTGGGTAAGGTTTCCCACCGTGGTTTTTCCCCTTATAGGGTTTCCACGTACAATTATTGGTGTTATGTGTTGTGGATGACTTTATGTTTATGTTTCATGCATTAATCCTTACCGGTATAATAATTTACTATCAACACTGTCTACTGGCATATTTAACTGGTTTACCGATATTAAGTATCAATTTGGTAAATTAGTTTTTGGTTTGAAATTATTAGACAACTGATTCACCCCCCCCCCCTCTCAGTTGTCTTTGGGACCTAACAATTGGTATCAGAGCCTAGTCCTCTTTTGCAAAAGTTTAACAACTTGAGGAGATCCAATTTCTAAAAATTATTTCAAGAAGGACAGTCCTAAACTTGATGGAACCAACTATGGGAGACGGAAGATTAGGTTGGAGACACATTTGAATTGCATCGATAAAGACATCTGAGAAGTTACAAAGAATGGTTATACTGCTTCTATAGCTGGTCAAACTGCTCCAACTACCTTAGCCAAAGATGAAGAGAATGATTGCAAAGCAAGAGAAGCACTTTTGAGCGCATTGTTAGATCAACAAATCATGGGATTATCAGATAGGTCTACTGCTAAAGCTATTTGGGATCATTTGGAAACACTAAATGAAGGAGATTCCTAGTTAAGATAACAAAACTTGAAAGCTTCCGAGTCAGGTATGAACATCTGAAAATGGAAGAAGATGAAAGGATTTCTTCTTTTATGGAAAGAGTAAATGAAATTGTTTTGGGTATTAAATGTTGTGGAGGAACTTTGAGTGAGGATGAAATTGTTTCAAAAATCTTAAGAGGATTACCACCAACATATAAAATGAAGGTTATTGCTATAAATGAGTTGAGAACAATGCCTAATACATTAGTAACTAGGGATACATTGATTGGAAAACTTTCAGCCTTTGAAATTGAGGAATTTGGTCCTGTTTCTACTATAAAAACTGATTTGGCCTTTAAAGCATCAACATCATCTGCTCCATCATTTGACAAATTAGACTAGAAAGCCTTTTATGCAAGAGAACTTGAAGAAACCAGGAAGGAAAATGAAGAACTTAAAGAACTTGAAGCACTATTTACAAGGAAAATGCCAAAAGGTCTAGTTGGAAGTAAGTATGAAGGTAAAGCACCCTTTAAATGTTTTCACTGCAATAAGATTGGTCATATGGCTTCGAGATGCCCTGATAGACATTCTAGACTAAGAGAAGAAGCAAGAAGAACATACAAGCCTAATCTTGAATATCAGAGATACAAATTTAAGAAGAACAAAGACAAATCTTGTTACATTGTTGATGAAGGTGTGACTGATGATTTTGATGAGGATCCAACAGATAATGGATGGGTTTTTGTTGCTATAACAGAGGATCAACCGACACCTATTGCTCAACTGGTAGAACAAGCCCTAGTAGCTAAATTTGAAGCAAAGGATGAATGGATCATTGACTCAGGATGCTCACATCATATGAGAGCAGACAAAGGCAAATTCTTGAACTTTCAAGAACACAATGGAGGTTTAGTAAGATTTGGAGATGACAAAGCCTATTCAATCAAAGGCAAGGGTTTAATATCTCTTGATGATAAGCATAACACTGACAATGTCTACTATGTTGAAGGTTTAAAGCATAATCTTTTAAGTGTTGGTCAATTAGTTCAGAAGGGATTTTAGTTACAATTTAAAAATGGAAAATGCAAAATCATGAATAGAACTGGTTTGGAAATTGCAACCAGTAATCAGACTAGAGGTAATATCTTTCATTTGAATAATAGTGAAAAGGCATGCTTAATTGCACATATAGATGAAAGTTGGTTATGGCATAAGAGACTATGTCATGTAAACTTTGATTGCATGGTAAAAATCAGTACTTCTAAGGTAGTAAGAGATCTACCTAAAATTGTGAAACCTCATAATACAATTTGTAAGGAATGTCAATTTGGAAAACAAGTTAGAGCTAGTTTCAAAAGTATTCCAGGAAAATCCAATAATGCTCTTGATTTAATTCACACTGATTTATGTGGTTCGGCTAGAACAAAAAGCTTACAAGATGATAGATATTTCATGCTAATTATTGATGATTATTCTAGAATGTGTTGGGTTACTTTTCTTAGAGAGAAATCAGAAGCACTTGGAAAGTTCAAACTATTCAAAGCAATGGTTGAAAATGAAACTGGTAAGAAAATCAAATGTTTAAGATCAGATCAAGGAGGAGAATTCACATCTAAGGACTTTAATACATTCTGTGAAGTGAATGGAATCAGAAGACAGTTATCAGCACCTCAAGCACCACAGCGGAATGGAGTTGTTGAAAGGAAAAATAGAACTATCTTGGATGTAGCAAGAAGTATGTTATCAGAAGAAAATCTACCACATGTGTATTGGAGAGAGGCAGTTAGCACTGTTGTCTATACATTCAACAAAGTTCACATCAAAGGTGAAACTAGTAAGATCCCTCATGAACTATGGTTTGGTAATACTCCTACTCTTAAGTATTTCAGAATTTTTGGAAGTAAATGTTATATTAGAAGAGATGAGTATATTGGCAAATTTGATCCTAGAAGTGATGAAGGAAGATTTCTTGGTTATTCATCTAAGAGCAAGGCATATAGATGTTTTAATAAGAGATTGCAGAAAATTGTTGAGAGTACAAATGTAAAGATTGATGAACAATTCAGTGGATCTTCAAGGTATATAGACTCTAAACCAGCAACATAATTTGTGACAAATGAACCTACACTGAATCCACCAGTATAGAATGAAGATTCAGTTACTCCGATATGATCAGAGAATTCCACAATAATTGAAGAACAACAGCAAACTAAGACACCCCGGTATGTAAGATTGAATCATTCTGAAGATCAGATAATTGGAAACAAATTTAAAGGAGTTATGACAAGAGGAAGATTGGCAAATGAAGAGGTATGTCTTATTTCTCAAATTGAACCATCATCTATCAATGATGCATGTGAAGATAAATTTTGGATTAAAGCTATGGAAGAAGAATTAGGACAAATTGAGAAAAATAATACTTGGACATTAGTTCCCTGACCTAAAGATAAAAATGTAATTGGAATCAAATGGGTATTTAGAAACAAACTTAATGAAGATGGTAAGGTTGTCAGAAATAAAGCAAGACTAGTGTGTAAGGTATATTCTCAGAAAAAAGCAGTTGATTACAATGAAACCTTTGCACCGGTAGCCAGAATTGAGGCAGTCAGATTATTCTTGGCTTTTGCAGCTCACAAGGACTACAAAGTTTATCAAATGGATATTAAATGTGCATTTTTGAATGGAGATCTTGAAGAAGAAGTATATATTGAACAACCTGATGGATTTTCTTCAACAAATGACAATGATATGATTTGCAGGTTAAGAAAAGCTCTGTATGGATTAAAACAAGCCCCAAGAGCTTGGTATGCAAGGTTGGATAAGTATCTTTTAAAGATTGGTTTTACTAAAGGAAATGCAGATAGCAGTTTATATTACAAAATAACTAATGATGACATCTTGATTATTGAAGTATTTGTTGATGATATAATCTTTGGAGGAGAAGATGGATTATGTAAGGAATTTTCTATTAAAATGCAGCAAGAATTTGAAATGTCTATGATTGGAGAAAAAAATTCTTTTTAGGATTGTAGATTTCACAGACTGATAAAGGTATATTTTTGAGTCAATCCAAGTACTTGAAAGAATTACTAAGGAAATTTGGGATGGAGAACTCTAAACCGGTAAGCACACCTATGACTACAAATGACAAATTATCTCAAAGGGATGATTCTACACCTGTTAATCCAACTACATACAAATCTATGATAGGAGGTCTACTGTATTTGACACAAACTAGGCCTGATATTATGAATGCAGTATGTATTGTTTCTAGATTTCAAAGTAATCCTAGGGAAAATCATGAATCAGCTGTAAAAAGGATTTTCCGGTACTTACAAGGCACATCAAATCTTGGATTATGGTATCCTAGAGATGAAAATTTTCATCTATGTGCATACACAGATGCAAATTGGGCAGGAGATGTGGATGATAAAAAATGCACCACTGGAGGAGCATTCTTTCTTAGAAAAAGATTAGTTTCTTGGTTGAGTAAGAAACAGAGTTGTACATCTTTATCAACAGTAGAATCATAATATGTTGCAGTAGCAGCTAACTATACACAGGTACTATGGCTTAAACAAATGTTGAAAGACATAAAGGTAAAATGCAAGGAACCCATTACTATATATTGTGATAACACTATAGCAATTGATATATCTAAGAATCTAGTATTACATTCTAAAACAAAACATGTTTCTATCAAACTTAATTTTCTAAGGGAAAAAGTTGAAGAAATGGAGATAAAACTAGTTTATGTGAATACTAAAGAACAACTTGCAGATATTTTCACAAAACCTTTGCCTAAGGAGACTTTTGAATATCTCAGAGATCAGCTTGGAGTCATACCACCACCGGTAGAGACTTAGACAATTGATAATTGTCATCAACCAGCAGAATTGAAAGACAAATCTTTTACTTCGGTCTTTTGATGACGAAGCTACTTCTCAGGGGGAGTAGTTGGTATTTTGTATGAACTTGATTTTTGTAACTTTGGCATTTGATGTCAAAGGGGGAGAGATATCTATGGAAAAACACATTATCTTTTTGAGGAGAGATTTGTATTGAAAATAAATCTTCGGATAAACACATGTTGCTCCCAGGGTGAGAAATTGTTGTCTAAGGGAGATTGTTGGTTTTTGGTATTTGGCATTTTTGTTTTGGCACTTTGATGGTTTTTCCATCTTGTGTTGCCATCAATGACAAAGGGGGAGATTGTTGGTATTTTGGTATGGTTTTGTCATTGATGTCAACACCTACTGAAAACAAGCACTTTGGAGATCCAGCAACATTCACCAGCAAGCAAGTAACTATTGCACAGTTACTGGTATATGGTTCACCGACAGGATATAATGTTCACCGGTACCTGGAATGATATGGAAGACACTTGATAATGTCAAAGATATCATGTGGACACTTTGTTTTAAAGAATTAATCATTGGTATATTCATATTTGCAGATTTGCTTTTACCGGTAAATAGGTCTAGGGTTATCTAGGGTTACACCGGCAGGTTTATCTTTTCCAGATCAGCATGGCACAATATGGAGATGATTTATTATTGATGTAAATGCATTAAGCCAACATATTTAATCGGTTATTGCATCGGATATTATATTGTATGTAAAATGTTTTTATTGTAATATCTTGTAGAGTCGACCTACTAAAATTGGTCTTAGGGTATGGTATAAATGTAAGATCTTATTTGTAAGATCAAGTGTGGAATGCGAAAAAGAATTGAGTGAAGGCATATGCGAGATTAAGTAGAGGTATACATGAAGACATCATTTGAAGGTGAAGCTAGGTTTTTGTATAAGCATATCAACATTACACCGGTACTGAATCCAGCATATGAAGATGCTATTTTGTGTAGTACATTCTTATTGGATTTAACCATCCAACTATAGTCAGTGTGACTCCCATTTTGTGTTTGAGCAGTGAGCTTTAGGCTGTTGGCCTTTTTGCATGTGCAGACCCCATTTATGTACACTTACTATCTATAGTAGTATCATCTGATTGTGGGTAAGGTTTCCCATCGTGTTTTTTCCCCTTATAGGGTTTCGACGTACAATTATTGGTGTTATGTGTTGTGGATGACTTTATGTGTATGTTTCATGCATTAATCCTTACCAGTATAATAATTTACTGTTGACACTGTCTACCGACATATTTAACTGGTTTACCGATATTAAGTATCAAGTTGGTAAATTAGTTTTGGGTTTGAATTTATTAGATAGCTGATTAAACCCCCCCCCTCTTAGTTGTCTCCGGGACCTAACAGCCAACACCTATCAACACTTATCAACTCTGGCACTTTGGAAGATCGGCAATGTTCACCGACAAGCAAGTGACTTATGCACAGTCACCGGTATCTGCTACACTGGTAGGATGTAATGTTCACCGGCACTTGGAATGATATGAAAAACACCTGGTTATGTCGAAGACATCGTTTTGACACCTTGTCTTGAAGATTTATTCATTGGCATATTTGTATTTGCATATATGTTATTATCGGCAAATAGGTCCAGGTTATGCACCAGCAGGCTTATCTATTACAGATCAGCATGACACGTTTCAAAGATGATTTTGTTGTTATTGTAAATACATTAAGCCAACACATTGAATTGGATATTGCATCAGTTATTGATTTACTTGTAATTATTTTATTGTAATATCTTTTAGAGCTGACCTACTTAAATTAGTCTTAGGTTATGGTATATATGTAAGATCTTATTTGTAAGATCGATATGCGATTGGGATAAGGAATTGAAAGAAGATATATACGAGATTAAGCAGAGCTATACATGGAGACATCATTTGAAAGTGAAGCAAGGTATTTGTAAAGACAATCAGAACTACATTGGTACTGAATCCAACATAAGAAGATGCTATTTTGAGTAGTACATTCTTATTGGATTTAACCATCCAATTGTAGTCAGTCTGACTCCTATTTGTGTTTGAGTAGTGAGCCCTAGGCGCTTGGTCTTTCTGCATATGCAGACCCCATTTGTATACACATACTATCTATAGTAGTATCATCTGATTGTGGGTAAGGTTTCCCACCATGGTTTTTCTCCTTACAGGGTTTCCACGTGAAAATATTGGTGTTATGTGTTGTGGATGTTATTGTCTTTCTGTTTCATGCATTAATCTTTACCAATACTATAATTAACTGATAAACTGTCTACTGGCATAAAGTTCTGTTTACCGGTATTAAGCATTAAGGTTGGTTAAGCTATTTTTGGTTTGAATTTATTTGACAACTGATTCACCCCCCCCCTCTCAGTTGTCTCCAGGACCTAACAATTGGTATCAAAGCTTAGTCCTCTTTTTGCAAAAGCTTAACAACTTGAGGAGATCTAATGTCTACTAACTATTTCAGGAAGGACAGTCCTACACTTGATGGAAGCAACCATGGCATATGGAAGATCAGAATGGAGACACATATAAATTGCATTGGAAAGGACATCTGGGATGTTACAAAGAATGCCTATACAACTCCTACATCTGGTCAGCCTAATCCACCTGCATTGGGAAAAGATGAAGAAAATGATTGCAAAGCAAGAGAAGCACTTTTGAGCGCATTAACAGATCAACAAATCATGGGATTATCAGATAGGTCTACTGCTAAAGCTATTTGGGATGATTTGGAAACATTGAATGAAGGAGATTCCATAGTTAAAATTGCAAAACTTGAAAGCTTTTGGGTTAGGTATGAAAATATGAAAATGGAAAAAGATGAAAGGATTTCTGTTTTTATGGAAAGAGTAAATGAAATTGTTTTGGGTATTAAATGTTGTGGAGGAACCTTAAGTGAAGATGAAATTGTTTCAAAAGTTTTAAGAGGATTGCCACCGGTATATAAAATGAAAGTTACTACTATAAATGAGTTGAGAACAATGCCTAATACATCAGGAACTAGGGATACATTGATTGGAAAACTTTCAGCTTTTGAAATTGAGGAATTTGGTCATGTTGCTACTATAAAGATAGATTTAGCTTTTAAGGTATCAACATCATCTGGACCATATTTTGACAAATCTGATTGGAAAGCTTTCTATGCAAGAGAACTTGAGGAAATCAGGAGAGAAAATGAAGAACTTGAAGAACTTGAAGCACTATTTGCAAGGAAAATGCCTAAAGGTCCAGTTGGAAGTAAGTATGAAGGTAAAGCACCCTTTAAATATTTTAATTGTAATAAGATTGGTCATGTGGCTTCGAGATGCCCTGATAGACATGCTAGACTAAGAGAAGAAGCTAGAAGAACATACAAGCCTAACCCTGAATATCAGAGATACAAATTTAAGAAGAATAAAGATAAATCTTGTTATCTTTTTGATGAAAGAGTCACAGATGATTCTGATGAGGATCCGGTAGACAATGGATGGGTTTTTGTTGCTATGACTAAAAAATCAACCGGCACCTACTATTCAACCGGTAGAGCAAGCCCTGGTAGCTAAAGTTGAAGTTAAGGATGAATGGATCATTGATTCAGGATGTTCACATCACATGACTGGTGGTAAAGGTAAATTATTGAACTTTTAGGAATACAATGGAGGTCTGGTAAGATTTGGACATAATAAATCTTGTTTGATCAAAGGAAAAGGTACAATATCTCTTGATGGAAAGCATAATACTGAAAATGTTTACTATGCAGAAGGTTTAAAGCATAATCTTTTGAGTGTTGGTCAATTAGTTGAAAAAGGATTTCAGTTACAATTCAAGAATGGTAAATGCAAAATTATGAACAGAACTGGTTTGGAAATTGCAATCGATAATCAAACTAGAGGTAATATATTTCATTTAAATAACAGTGAAAAGACATGCTTGATTGCACATATTGATAAAAGTTCGCTATGGAATAAGAGACTTTGTCATGCAAATTTTGATTGCATGGTAAAAATCAGTACTACTAAGGCAATTAGAGATTTACCTAAGATTGTCAAGCCTCACAATCCGGTATGTAAGGAATGTCAATTTGGAAAACAAGTTAGAACATATTTTAAAAGTATTCCAAAAAAATCAAATAATGCTCTTGACTTAATTAACACTGATTTATGTGGTCCAGCTAAAACTAAAAGCTTACAAGGTGATAGATTTTTCATGCTAATCATTGATGACTATTCTAGAATGTGTTGGGTTACTTTTCTCAGAGAAAAATCAGAAGCACTTGGAAAGTTCAAACTATTCAAACCAATGGTAGAGAATGAAATTGGTAAGAAAATCAAATGTCAGAGATTAGATCAAGGAGGAGAATTCACATCTAAGAAATTTAATACATTTTGTGAAGTGAATGGAATCAGAAGACAATTATCAGCACGCCAGACACCATAGCAGAATGGAGTTATAGAAAGGAAAAACAAAACTATCTTGGATGCCACCAGAAGTATGTTATTTGAAGCAAATCTACCACATGTATATTGGAGAGAGGCAGTAAGCATAGCGGTCTACACATTCAACAAAGTTCACATCAAAGGAGAAACCGGTAAGACCCCTCATAAACTATGGTTTGGTATTACTCCTACTCTTAAATATTTCTGAATATTTGGAAGTAAATGCTATATTAGAAGAGATGAGTATATTGGCAAATTTGATCCTAGAAGTGATGAAGGAATATATCTTAGTTAGTCATCTAAGAGCAAGGAATATAGATGTTTTAACAAGAGATTGGAGAAAATTGTTGAGAGTACAAATGTGAAGATTGGTGAACAATTTAGAGGAACTTCAAGGTATATAGACTCTGAACCGGAAATAGAGATTCTGAAAAATGAAGCTAGATTGAATCCATCAGTACAGAATGAAGGTCCAGTTACACCGATATCATCTGAAAATTCCACTGTAATTGAGGAACAACAGCAAACGAAGACACCCCGGTATGTAAGACTGAATCACTTTGAAGATCAGATAATTGGAAACAAGTATAAAGGAGTTATGACAAGAGGAAGATTGGAAAATGAAGAGGTATGTCTTATTTCTTAAATTGAACCATCATCACTCAATGAGGCATGTGAAGATAAACACTGGATTAAAGCTATGGAAGAGGAACTAGAACAAATTGAGAAAAATATCACATGGACATTAGTTCCCCAACCTAAAGACAAAAATGTGATTGGAGAAAAATGGGTATTCAGAAACAAACTTAATGAAGATGGTAAGGTAATAAGAAATAAAGAAAGACTAGTGTGTAAGGGATATTCTCAAAAAGAAGGAATTGATTATAATGAAACCTTTGCACTGGTAGCTAGAATTGAGGCAGTCAGATTATTCTTGGCTTTTGCAGCACACAAGAACTATAAAGTATATCAAATGGATATTAAATGTGCATTTTTGAATGGAGATCTTGAAGAAGAAGTTTACATTGAGCAACCTGATGTATTTTCTTTGACAGATAACAAAGATATGGTTTGCAGGTTAAGAAAATCTTTGTATGGGTTGAAGCAAGCTCCAAGAGCTTTGTATGCTAGTGTTGGGACTCATTAAATTTGAGTCAAGTTTAGAGGCCCATTTCAAAATTTTGCTTTGCATTCCCAAATGATCATAAAATGAGTTAGTTTGAATGGCTTAGTTAGAGAGAGGGCAAAATGGAGCCGGTTGATTTTCAAAGGGTAAGGCTCGGGAAACATGTCCTACACCTTTCATTTGGCCTATGCAGTGATGGGAAACTTTCAGAATTTAGTCTGGATAAGTTTACCAGGTACCCATTTCGAGGGGTGAGCTGAAAGTGCATTTTAGGTGCAAATGCAGATTTTATTGAGTAGCCTACTTTGAGTGTTTATATCTTTTTCCCTGTTGATCGTCATGAAGGATTTCAAAATGGATTCAATTCTATGCATAAATGTGAGTTATCTTGCAAAATTTCAAGTCTTTATGAATCCATTTGCTCATTTTTCAAAGATCAATCCGTTTGCAGTTCGTATGGTTTGACAAGTCCCTATTTCAGTTGCTAGTCGGAGCCCTGTTTTGCATAAGTATAAAAGTTACCTCAGTGAGTGTCATGTCAGAATGTTTCTTCCGGGTTAATGTTGACATGAATGACAATATATGTTTCAAATCTCAATCTCCTACCAATCTGTTTGATTGGTTTTTAGAAGGGTTTCTTGAGCCATCTATTTCAGTGATCCGTACTTTCATTGTCGTATCAGTAGATTGTGGCTATTTTCATGAGCGCACCATTTGCATCCTGTCAGTCTTTTGATTGAACTGAGAAATCAAAGATTTAATATGTACTTCAAGGTACCTATGCCTTAGATTTGAGGGCCTACGGAGGTCGTTTGATATTTTTAAGAAAGGCATCATGTGTTGCCTGAACATTGACTTCATCAAGTCCGCAGTGCCGACAAAGCCAGTTGGTCATTTTTGACAATTAATATCTCTTCGCTTGGGAATCATCTTGAGAAACCATTTGGTAGATCTCATGCTTGTATATCAGAGTACACACCTGTCAGATGGCGTGGTCCAAAAAGGTGTTTTGACTAGTTTGAAAATTACGTCTTCGCGATTAAATGTGAATGTGGCGTAAGTGCCTGAAAGTTGCAAAACTCAGTCTGATGATCCGAAAATGGTGCCAATCATTTCTAGAGGTATGTTTGAGGTCTGTGAGTCATATCAAAGGTCAGTTGAACATAAACAAAAAAAAAATTAGTTGGACCCACTTTGGGGCTTGACCTGGCTCATGCTCATGGATTGATTTTATTGGCGATTTGGTTCACTGAGAGAATTTCAGAATTTTAAATGGTTGTTCATTGGTAAATGAAGTGATCCAAAATTAAGGCTCTACCTGATTTTTAGTCAATATCAATTTCTACTGTGAATGAAAGTTCAAGTGTCCCTTTTAATGGGACAATGCTACAGAGGATTTTCTTTGTGAAGTGTATAACCAGTATGTCTAGGCTGCAAATTGGTTCATGTAAATCCAAAGTGCCTTGATGTTTGGCTTCCTCCCTGCTGCATGGAGTAGAGTTCAGGAGATTTAAAACTTTCAAAGCAAATCCACATGGTACCAGCAGACAATATGGAACATTTCCTAGCAAACACCAAATGCAAAGTGTGAAGTTCTACGTGGTGGAGTGGTGAGTGTAGAGAGCAGGAATGAAACTCCCACACATTTTTAAAAATTTGCAGAAAGTAGCTTTCAAATACAAATTTCCTCCTCCCTATGTGGAACAGACTATGGAGTTTGGAGGGTAGCAATACCATTTTTTTAAAACAAATGCCAGCTATTTTCCAAATCCTCTCACGTGGCATGGTTGAAGACTGTTTTAAAGTCTAAGTAAATGCAATCTGGTAAATGCTAAACCCCCCAATTCCCCTGCCGTGGTAGTAAGGGAGGATGAAATAAGTCTTTAGGAAATTGCACATTTCCAGGCATAAAGCCCAAAGGCTCTTCCTCCCCTTTACGTGGTGTTTGGAAAGCCTCACACTGTCTTCCTTCCTGTAAAATGGAGTGGAATAGAATGAGTTTGATGCGCATACAAAATGCCAAGCTCTTTCCACGCCTGGCTGAAAAAGAGGCATTTTAGAATTTTTTAAACAAAAATAATGGGCAAGCTCAAAGCCAAAACCCTCCCCTATGTGCAGTAGAATGTATAAAAATTTATGGGCAGCAGGTAACGTGGTGTAGAAGGACCATAGAAAACTTCCAAGCAATGCAAATGACTGAAAATGCCATTAAAAGTCTCAAAAAAGGCTTAAAAAATGCAGTTCCAGGCAAAACACATTATCCCACTTTGGCTGGGGAATGGAAAATTTTAATGTTTATAAGCAAAGCTCCACACAAGTATAGTGTCAAAAGCTTAAGGGCTTTTGACAAGGTGCTGTTGGGTGCCCAAATGGACCCCACGCACGCGGGCATGTTTTCCGAGGTGACCAAGGAGGCCGACTGAGCAACGACAAGGCAGACCCTAGGCATGCATGGATCTCGAGGCAAGCGAAATTTTACAGACAAAGGGTAGATTAACCAGTGAGCAAGTCCCAAGCAGATCGACAGTTGGCATGATTTTGCAAGACGAAGATGCTCGAAGGTTAGCTATCGCGAAATGATGAAAAGCTCAGGCCGAAAATGAAGTGTTAAAGACCCTGCAGGTTCAGTGAGATTTGACAGTCGGCATGATTTCGCAAAGGAAAGGTGCACGTTGGTTAGCCATCATGAAATGGTGAAAGATAGAAGGTATTCCAAATCCCGCTGAGGTGTCGCTGACTTAGCACATAGGTGGCGATGATGTGGTGGATAGGTGGCCAACACATGGTGGATGGATGAGGTGTCATCCGAGGTGGCACCCAGTGGATCCCATCAATGAATCGCAGGTCGCCACATGGCAGGGCATCAACATATAAAATGGGTGAAAAATCAAAGTTAATTATATAGTGTAAACTATATAAAAAATTGAAAAAATTTAAATGACAGAGGCATATTCAGAGTTAATTCGCCTAGGGGTCCATTTTTGGCCAAAATACCAAGTATCATATATCACCGGAAAGCTCTCGGGAAAAGGAATCCAATCAAGTAGTTAGTTTTAACAAATTTTGGATATTTTGGGAGTAGTTTCCATGGGAAAGATGAAGGAAGTGAAATTCGATTAGAGAAAGAAGACACTTGGCAAATTTTGATGAAACCTAATATTTTTCCCTCTCCTTCTTATTCCAATTTTCTTCTCATTGTAATGGTTCCAGAATTCTGTGAGGGTGGCTCCAGTTTTTATGGCTTCCAATTCTGAGTTCTCTTCAAAATTGTACAGGGCAATGTCATTTTCCATAGAATAGAGTATCTTCTTGCTGTAAATGTTTTTGTTGCAGATCATGTATGTGTAAGGCATATACACGGTTTATTGGATTGTCTCCAAGTATTCTATATCTTCAATAAATCTAGTCTTCAAGGGAGTTTGGGTTTGTCCTCTCAAGTGGGAGTGTAAGGGTTGTTTTCAGGCACTCTTCAAGGAAGAGTTTAAATTCTATGAGCAATCATTTTGGATTCAGGATAATGTTTAGATATGTATGATCCTTTGTCTGAATTTAGAATGTATTAATGTCAGGCATTAATACAAGGATATCTTTCTTAATAAATTGAATTTGCAACAGAGGTGTTCATTTTCAGTTTGATGCATGACTCTATTGCCCTTAGATAAGGCAATGATCTTACAGATTTTGGGGTTTTCTTAGGGATTTAAAATAAAAAATCAGAATATCTAACTTTAATTTTATGTTTGTAATGTTAAGTTTGTTCCATCCATCTCATGATTCAAAATGTTGAGTTGCAAGTGTGGATCTAGCCCATCTACAGTAACCTCCTAGTTTTTGAACCTTTTGAGATCCATTTGCTTTTGTTGATGCAGTCTTGTGTGTAATGGGTCTGATTAAATGCATCACAGGTACACCAACCTAGGTTTTGCATAGCCTGAAGAGTAGAAGGATTTAGGTCCTTGTTATGTTATCCAAGCCCTCAAGTGTTTCATTGATTGAGATTGGCTATCTCATAGATAGATTTGCAGGTGTTCTTGGGTTAACCAGATTTGGTGAACAACAACTAGATTGGATAAGTATCTTTTGAAGATTGGATTTTCTAAAGGTAATGCTGACAACAACTTATATTATAAAGTGACTAATGATGACATCTTTGTTATTGAAGTTTTTGTTGATGATATAATCTTTGGAGGAGAAGATGGATTATTTAAAGACTTTTCTATTGAAATGCAACAAGAATTTGAAATGTCTATGATTGGAGAGATAAAATTCTTTTTAGGATTGCAGATTTCACAGACTGATAAAGGTATATTCTTAAGTCAATCCAAGTACTTAAAGGAGTTACTAAAGAAATTTGGGATGGAAAACTCTAAACCGGTAATCACATCTATGACTACAAATGACAAATTATCACTAAGGGATGAATCTACACCTGTTAATCTGACTAGGTACAAGTCTATGATAGGATGCCTACTGTATTTGACACAAACAAGACCTAATATTATGAATGCAGTATGTATTGTTTCAATATTTCAGAGTAATCCTAGATCTAAAATCATGAATCAGTAGTAAAAAGGATTTTCCGGTACTTACAAGGAACTACAAATCTTGGTTTATGGTATCCTAGAGATGAAAACTTTGAATTATGTGCATACATAGATGCAAATTGGGTAGGAGATGTGGATGATAGAAAAAGCACCACCGGCAGAGCATTTTTTCTTGGAAGAAGATTAATTTCTTGGTTGAGTAAGAAACAAAGTTGTACATCCTTATCAACAACAGAATCAGAATATGTTGCAACGGCAACTAACTGTACATAGGTATTTTGGCTTAAGCAAATGTTGAAGGACATAAATGTAAAATGCAAGGAACCTATAACTATCTATTGTGATAACACTGCAACAATTGATATATCTAAGAATTTGGTATTACATTCTAAAACCAAACATGTTTCTATCAAACTGAATTTTCTGAAAGAGAATGTTGAAGCAAAAGAAGTAAAACTGGTTTATGTGAATACTAAAGAGCAGATTGTAGATATTTTCACTAAACCTCTGCCTAAGGAGACCTTTGAATATCTTAGAGATCAACTTGGGTTTATACCCCCACTGGTAGAGACTTGGACAATTGATGTTTGTCATCAACTAGTAGAATTACAGAGAAATCTTTTACTCCGGCTTTGATGAGGAGAGCTACTTCTCAGGGGGAGTAGCTGGCATACTGAATTGATTGGTATTTTGTATTTGAACCTGGCTTTGTTGGCTTTGGCATTTGATGTCAAATGGTGAGAGATTGATATGGAAAAACACAAGGAAAACACATTTACTCTCGAGGGAGAGATTGTTACTTTGGAGAGATTGATTCTGAATTTTGATTTTTGGTTATGATCTCTTTTGAGAGATTGTTGGTTTTTGGTATTTGGCATTTCTGTTTTGGCACGTTGATGGTTTTTCCATCTTGTGTTGCCATCAATGCCAAAGGGGGAGATTGTTGGTATTTTGGTATGGTTTTGTCATTGATGTCAACACCTATCAACACTTATCAACTCTGGCACTTTAGAAGATTAGGAATTTTCACCGTCAAGCAAGTGACTTATGCACAATCACTGGTATCTACTACACTGGCAGGATATAATGTTCACCAGCACTTGGAATGATATGGAAAACACCTAGGTATGTCGAAGACATCATTTGAACACCTTATCTTGAAGATTTGTTCATTGGCATATTTGTATTTGCATATTTGTTGTTACCGACAAATAGGTCTAGGTTATGCACCGACAGGCTTATCTATTCCAGATCAACACGACATGTTTTAGAGATGATTTTGTTGTTATTGTAAATACATTAAGCCAAAATGTTCAATTGGATATTGCATTGGTTATTGATTTACTTGTAATTATTTTATTGTAATATCTTTTAGAGCCGACCTACTAAAATTAGTCTTAGGTTATGGTATATATGTAAGATCTTATTTGTAAGATAGATATGCGATTGGGATAAGGAATTGAAAGAAGATATATGCGAGATTAAGAAGAGCTATACACGTAGACATCATTTGAAGGTGAAGCAAGGTATTTGTAAAGACAATCAGAACAACATCGGTACTGAATCCAGCATGTGAAGATGCTATTTTGAGCAGTACATTCTTATTGGATTTAACCATCCAATTGTAGTCAGTATGACTCCTATTTGTGTTTGAGCAGTGGGATCTAGGCACTTGGCCTTTCTACATGTGCAGACCCCATTTGTATACACATACTATCTGCAGTAGTATCATCTGATTGTGGGTAAGGTTTCCCACCATGGTTTTTCCCCTTATAGGGTTTCCACATACAAATATTGGTGTTATGTGTTGTGGATGTTATTGTCTTTCTATTTCATGCATTAATCTTTACCGGTACTGTAATTAACTGATAAATTGTCTACCGACATAAAGTTTTGTTTACCAGTATTAAGCATTAAGGTTGGTTAAGATGTTTTTGGTTTGAATTTATTTGACAACTAATTCACACCCCCCTCTTAGTTGTCTCCGGGACCTAACAATTTCTACATTGTTTAGCCATATGCCCAAATTTATTGCAAACAAAAAATTCTACCATTGAATTTATAAGCATTAGATTGCCTTACCGGTTTCCTATGTTTTGATGAGTTCTGCATACTGGTTGACTGATCTTCATTAGCAATACCAGAGCTTTTACCTTGTACAAATCCAAGTCCTCTAGAATCATCAATCTGTCTTTGTCTTTTCAGCAAGTCATCCAACTTTGCAGCACTGATCCTAAACTTTTATTTATACTCACTTGCAGTAGTCAGATCATCTCTCAGAGTAGCTACTTGTCTTTCAAGTTCTTTTTCATTATTCTAGGAGTGTGCCAAATCAGTTCTCAACAGATTATTCTCATGAGTCAATCTTCCACATTCATCAAACTTGTTCTTTAGAGATAAAATAGATTATCTTCCTTCTTCTTTCTATCCTCAATATATTTTGATAACCTCATGGTCAGATCTTGCATTTCATTCTTCATGAGCATGTTTGCTTGACTTAGTTTTTGGCATTGTTCCTTAAGAGAATTCTTCTCCTCATCATCCGGTTGTTGCAGAAGTTATTTTCTCTTGGCTTGAGAAGATGGTAACCTTTCTTGCAGAATAAGAATGAATTCATTTGCAGAATTCAATTTTTCTTGCAATTTCAAGTTCTTCATCCTTTCAGCATCATAATCCTCAAGAGCCATCTCAAGTTGCTTCTCCATAGCCATCTTCAAAGATTTTGGTTTCAGGATCTTCCTCAAGCTATTAAACTTCTTCCGAGGTACCAAGCTCTGATACCAATTGTTGGGATCTGAGAACACTAAGAGGGGGGGTGAATTAGTGTTCGGCCAAAATCTACAATTGTTAACTTTCTAAATGATGCATGTATGTACCAGTAAACAAATAAGCATATAAGAAGAAGCAAATAAACCATCCACATAAATGAACACCATAACACATATAATTTATACTGGCCATATGAAATGATATTACATAAAATAGGGGCCTGCACTTGCAAGAAGGCACACTGCCTAAAACATACTTCTCATCACTAAAGAGCCTCACTGACTACAAGCTTTCTGCCAAAGTAAATTACTGAAAATAAACTCAAAAATGCATCTGCTATGCCAGATAGAGTTCTAGTTATGGTTCTGCTCTGTACCAATTCACAAACTTGAACTATTACCGGTATTACTTCTCCTCCAAGAATGCTTTCCAAGCTATTGGTAGCTCATTGCATGATATAATGTTCACATACAAAAATGATCTCCATACATATATTTCGCATCTCACAGTTCTGCTATACTTATATGTCTATCTCTATTCCATCACAATACCATTATCATCTCATCTTTTAAATTGACCTAGCAGACTGACTTATATACCTATTCCACATGATATGCCTTATGTCGGCTTACAATGCATTTACAAAAGATATTTAATGTCGGCCTTGACAATAATTACAATATGATTTACTAAATAAATCTTCTTTGATGTCGGCTTCCTTGAAGTGTTGATGCCGGTGTCGGTGCTGGTGTAGCCCTGAATACTTCCAATGCCGGTATATGACTCCTAGTGCTAGTTTGAGACTTCTATCAAATCTTGTTGCCATAGATTACAACAAAATGAATCCAATGAGTGTCAGTTTCCAACAATTACCAATTATTAGCATAACCAGTGAACAACTAAGGAGGGGGGGGTGAATTAGTTGTTAATAGATTATAACTTTTAATTCGCAATACAACCTTAAGCAAATCAAATTTTTGTATTATGGATATATTGCATTGGTTTTGTCATTGATGTCAACACTTATCAACACTTATCCTTCTGGAGATCTTTGGTTATGTTCACTGGCAAGTTCAGTTACTTATGCATAGTCACTGGTATTTGGTTCATCGATAGTTTATATTGTTCACCGGCACTAAGAATGACTTGTTATCATCTGGAGATCACTTGGTTATGTCAAAGACATTGTTTGGACACTTGGTTTTGGAGATTTGGTTATTGGTCTAATCGGGTTGACATATTTGGTGTTACCAACAAATTGGTCTAAGTTATGGACCGACATGCGTTATCTATTCTAGATCAGCATGACACATTATGGAGATGGTTTAATCAATTAATATTGTTGTTGAGATGACATGATGCATCACATCTTGACTTACTTGTAATAGATTTTATTGTATTATTCTTAGTAAGCCGACCTACACTTTTGGTCTTAGGTTTTGGTATATATGTAAGATCTCAATTGTGAGATTATAGAAGTGAGATGTAATAAGGTATCATAAGGTTGTGATATTCGGTATATATGAATATAAGTAGAGCTACTCATGCAGACATCATTTGAAGATTCAAGGAAGGTTTGAAGGAGACAATCAGAGCTTAACCATTCTTGAATCCGATATTGGAGATGCTACTTTGAGCAGTACATTATCATTAGATTTAATCATCCAATTCTAGTCAGTGTGACTCTCATCTTGTGATTCTTGGCATTCTACACTCTAGTGAGAAATGATGGTGTTGTCATTGATGGCAACCTACCAGCAACCTTGTGGATACCTTCAGGCACTAACACCGGTAGGCATCGACACCGATAGACTGACAGGGACAACAATGTATACCGACACCCCAGCCGACAGGAACAAACTTTTGTTTAATGAATTTAATTGTAAATATTTTTTGTAAAGCCGACATGGTATATTGTAATAGACTCATATATGTATGAGATCTTGTAAATCATTTTGTAACATGGATGGACATATGATGGATATGGTAGAAGTGATGAGCAAATATTAAGGTAGATTTTGTATAAGGTTTATGGTTATAGTATGAGCTTAAACTAGTATTGAACCTGGCATAGCAGATGCTGAATTGTAGCAGTACATTATATTGGATTTTCATAATCCATTTTGTAAGTCAGTGAGACTTCCATTTTGTAGATTGAGCAGTGAGCTCTAGGCAGTTGGCCTTCCTTCATGTGCAAGCCCCTTTTGTAAGTAATATCCATTCATTGGTCAGTGAGTGAATATTGTGGGTCACAAATCCCACCAAGGTTTTTCCCACACCGAGTTTCCTTTTTAAACATCTCGTGTTATGGTGTTTTTTCTATGTTGTCTTTACTGTTCCTATTTATTGCATTAATTCTTATTTACCAGTACACTATTTTGGAATGCAAAATACTTAATAAGGTTAAATATTTTGTAAACCAGTTAGATATTGATTCACCTCCCCCTCTTAGTATCTTTAGTACTATCATTAATCCTAACAATTGGTATTAGAGCCTAGTCCTCTATTTTCAAAAGTCTAACAACTTGAGGAAGATTCTGACACCGGTACAGATGGAGAACCTAAGAAAGCAATTAGAAGGAGCTCTTGTAGACTATGATTCAGAGAATTGGAAGAATATCAAACTTTAAGATGATCTAAGAACGACATAGGAATTCATTCAAGGACTTCAAGAGAATCTTACTATTGCTAGACATAAAAGGAAAGAACTTCATGAGAAGATGCAAAGTGATGATGATGAAAAGGAAACTCTTAATGAGCTTGTAAACAAGATGATGCAAGAAATGACTATGAGATTTTGTAAAGACTTTGAAGACAGAAAGAAGAATGAAGATGGCTTGACTAGGAGACTCAATGATGCTGGAAATCAAAATCTAAGACTCAATCATGAAAATGATATGTTGAAGATAGATTTGATTCACAAGCAACATGATAAAACTGAACTTATGAAACAAAAGGGAATTTTGGAAAATGAGTTGGCTACTACAAATCAACATAAAGAGAAATTCAAGAAAACATTTAGAAGAACTTGATGATATGTTGAAAAGTTAGAAACCTAACAGAGATACTAATGGACTTGGATTTGACGTTGGAGAAATTTTTGGTACTGCAAACAATCATGATCACAGTAAACCAGTAAGACAACCTAATGCTTACAATTTTAATGGGAAATGCTTTAACTATAACAAGTATGGTCATAGAGAAAATCAATGTAGATCTAGAAACAATCAGAACATAATGCACCCATCGGTCAATGTTCCAAATGCAACAAAATTGGTCACAATTCTGAAAACTGCAGAGTGAATGTAAGATGTCATGTTTGTGGAAGATTTGGGCACTTATCTAATCAATGCAGAACACAAATTGGCATAGGATATGGAAAGGCTATTCAAAAGAATAATGTGACTTGTTATGCTTGTAACAAGATTGGACATATTGCAAAATTTTGTAGAAGCAAGACTTCACCGACAAACAATAAAGGACCCAGTTTGAAAGGCAAAGAGAAGTTAGATGAGGTAAATAAATAATTTTCAAGACAATGGATTAGAAAGACAGATCAGAATGTTGATGAGACTATTCCTTCACCGGTAGAACAGAGTATTACTCCATCGGCAGGAGATTCTTCATCCAACTGAGAACTAACCCTTTGGGGGTATTGCAACAAGTTGAACATCATGCAAATTACCCTCGGTAGATGGTGAGAAGATGGATTTCTTCTTTACCGACATATGTATTAAGTTTCACTTAACCGAAGAGCATTTAATGTGGTTGTTGGAAGAAAAGACATTATAAATCATTGGTTTTTCCCTCTTTTCCAATTCACCGAGCATTCAAACTTTTAGAGAGCACAAAATCAGAGTGAAGACATCCAAGACGAAGAAGTGAAGTGATTTCTCTCAAGCACTCAACAATTATCAGGCAGCTTAAGGTATTTTTCAATGGCTTCCTCCTCTGCTCTAAAATTTATTGCAAACCCTACTGTTGTGGAAGTTGTGAAATGCCCTAGGCCCGTTTTTAAGATCATTCCTAAGATAGCGAAACAAGATGATTCCATAGGTGCTTTTCCTAAAATTCCACAAGGTGTTGCTTATGCTGAAGATCCTAGAATCTATATTCATTGCAATATTGAGGAATTAGGTTCCGAGGAAATATTGAAAATGTTTAAAACTGTTATCTGTGATGAAAATGGAAATGTAAAACCCAAGCACAAGGTAATTGAAACTTTAGGTTTTGTGGAAATCTTGGACATCCCTGAATTTCCTAAGGAGTTAGTGAGAATTGTCCTTAGCATAGTTCATGGAGAATTTATTTGGCTAGATTCAGTATGCAAAATCACCAAAGAAGCAATTAGGGCAATGACAGGTTTACCCTCCACCGATAGCAGGCCAGATAAGACTAAAAAGGTTCCTAATAACATTGTCATGACATTAATAGGAGCAAAATATGATAGCAGATGCCTGAGAGTAAATTATGTCAAGGATGAAAATGTCAAATTCATAAGCATGATCTTAGGCTACAAAACCACACATGCAAATCGACTAAACTCAGTTTCTAGTCTTTGCATTAAAAGTGCTTATGATATGGTCGATATTGATGAAAAAATAGATGTATGTGAGTGGCTTAAAGATGAATTGATAGATAACCTAAAAAAGATAAAAGGAGATAAGAAAGGAACATTTCGTTTTGGCAATCTTTTGGTATGTCTTATGTTATATTTCACAAAAGAAGTTCCCGGTATTGGAAAGAAAGATTTTGGATATGATATACCAGTGGGAAAACAATTGCTAGAAATCTTCACCGGTATGGGCACTGACAAGGAAAACAATATAACAGAGTACTTCAAAACCTTCAAAGCAAAAATGAAAACCAGGGAGAGACTACCACAGAGTGTAGTGGATAAGTACAAGGAAATATGTTTTGTAATAAAAAAGGATGAAATATGGATGGAGGCAATTCTTCCTAGAACTATATGAGTAACTGAAATGGTGTATGAGGTAGATGTAAGCATCATTGAAACTTATGCTAAAGCCTTGTTAGAGGCACCTAGAGAACCAGAAGAAAATGTTTTTGGTAGTGCAGAATCAATTGAGAGTGATGTACAAACATTGAAACAAAGGAAGAAAAGAGAAAAGTACATAAGGAGTGCATCTAAGAAAGTAAAGGAAATAAAAGAAAATGTCATGAACCTTACTGGAATAAAGGAAAGTGGCCTAGAAGAATTGCAACCAGAGGCACACATCTCACCGGTAGGTACATCATCTGATAGTGAGATACATGCTGAGTTTAAGAGAGTTGATAGGAAGAGAAAACCTTCACCGGTACCCTCTCCTCCACCCAAAAAATAAGAACAACAAGGCAGAAGCAACAGGAAGTGAGACCACTGGCAAAGAAGTTGACACCTAAGAAGAAACAACAACAGGTTATACCACCTTTGGATAACTTATTGAGTGAAATCACTGATGAAGGCAACTTGGCAAATGTGAGCAAACTATATAATACATTTACTAATGCAGAAAAGGAAAGTATTGAGAATATCATTATTCTACATCTTGACATTTACAAGAAAGTGTTAATAGAAGTTGTAGATGATTTGCCTAATGAATTATGCAGAAGGTTATATGCTAAGAGGATTGCAGTTATGGAGCTAGATAAGAAACTCAAGATTGAAAAACTACTAGCGGTACATCTGGTTAACTTTGTAGAGGAAATTGATGAACTTAATAGTGAAGCTAATAGATCAGTTATTGCAACTAGACACTGACATGTGAGCCTAATGGCTGGTAGAGTCAATGAAATTGCAGAGGAAACAACAGACAAATGGGATATTTTTTTGTACAGAAGGAAAAACAGGAAGAGTTGAACAGACCTAAGAAAACTTTCAAGGTTTATCAAAAGGATAGAGACAAAGGAAAAGGTAAATTTGGTGGATTAAAAAAACATAAAAGTAAATGACAACCTACCACCACCTTTGGTTACTAAACTAGTACATACTGAGGACACACCGACTACTGAAAATGTCGACACACCATATGAGGACACTAACCCTGAGTAAAAAATTTTACTCAACATGAACATTGATACTCAGGAAGTGAACATAGTAGTGGACAAGGATAGCACTGAAGTGAAAAATAATATTGCTAACACTGAAAACATTGAGCAACTGACATAAAATATTGAGGTTGGAATACAAGCAGAGCAAATAGAGCAAATAGTACATATAGAGAAACCTTTGGACAATGGAACAAATATTGGTAATGTAGATGCTGGCACAGTAAAACAAACATAGACAGAGATACCAGCATTGGATAGCACATAGATACCAGCAATAGATAATACAGAGAAACCAACAGAGAAACTGACAGATACACAGGTACATGTTGAGATAGCAAAACTGGTAATCATTGAGAGGCCCAAACCATTTCTAGTTGAAATGCAAACTTAGATTGATCCACCTGAGGTTGAGACAAGAAAATTGGCTGCTAGTACTACAAGCACTGAGATAGTAAAGGTAGCTGGTCAGACACTTGGTACTTCACTAAGTGAATTCAAACCTACAAATGTGACTGAAGTACTTCTAGACTCAATAAAGAAGATAACGGATTGTAAGGTATTGGCCTATAAGGCAATTGATGACACTATTCCTATTCTTAAAATGATTGCACCAAAATCCAATTTAGATCAAGTAAAGGATTCTTTAGGACAATTAGACACATTGTCAAAATTCATTACTAGAAATATTTTAACAGTTGATCAAATAAATGAGGAAACATTCAAAGAGAAAATGGAAAATGAAAAAGAAAAATTCTTTGAGGAAACAATAAAGAAGTGCACAGAACACATTAACACACTTTTACCGACACTGAATAAAACAACTCTAGAGTACAAGGAACTGTACAGGGACACATGCAAGCCACATCTATTAACACAGGATATTGAAAAGAAAATAATCATAGTACAAAAAGAGATAGATGATATAGCTGATAATATCATTGGTTCATCTAAACCTATATCATTTATTGAGCAAGAGATAGCAGGATTTGAAGAAAAGATGGAGAAATTAGAGAAAGAGAAAGAAAGGATCAAGGAAAATGCCAGAGAGCTTAAGCACAAACTTAGTCCTAAATTAGACAACCTTATCTCTCTGAGGAAAGAGATCTCTGAGGCATTATTTCAAGGGAAAAAGTCACTAGAGAAGCATATGCATCATCTCACTGGTACAATCCAAAGAACTGAGGCAGCCATGAAGGACATCAACAGATTATATAGAGTTTAAACTTGGTTTTGGCCAATCTATTTCAGATTGTAACCAACCGGTTACAAACTTCAAGGTGACATTCTACACTCATTTGACAATTTTTGACAACCTTTGTCATTGATGTCAAAGGGGGAGTAGTAGACAGAGAAAAATGACTATTCAGAGGAGATCATTTTCTCAAGGGGAGCACATATTTTTTGGTAACTTTTTGGACTTCATTTTTGGAAACAGATTTTTGGATTTTTCTCATGAGTGTTGCCATCAATGCCAAAGGGGGAGATTGTTGGCATTCTACACTCTAGTGAGAAATGATGGTGTTGTCATTGATGGAAACCTCGTGGATAACTTCAAGCACCGATAGCGATAGGCATTGACACCGGTAGACACTTCATCGACAGCGACAACAATGTATACCGGCACCCCAGCCTACATGAACAAACTTTTGTTTATTGTATTTAATTGTAAATATTTTTTGTAAAGCCGACATGGTATATTGTAATAGACTCATATATGTATGAGATCTTGTAAACCATTTTGTAACATGGATGGACATATGACGGATATGGTAGAAGTGATGAGCAAATATTAAGGCAGATTTTGTATAAGGTTTATGGTTAAAGTATGAGCTTAAACCGATACTGAACCTAGCATAGAAGATGCTAAATTGTAGCAGTACATTATATTGGATTTTCATAATCCATTTTGTAAGTCAGTGAGACTTCCATTTTGTAGATTGAGCAGTGAGTTCTAGGCAGTTAGCCTTCCTGCATGTGCAAGCCCCTCTTGTAAGCAATATCCATTCATTGGCCAGTGAGTGAATATTGTGAGTCACAAATCCCACCAAGGTTTTTCCCACACCGAGTTTCCTCATTAAACATCTTGTGTTATGGTGTTTTTTCTATGTTGTATTTACTGTTCCTATTTACTGCATTAATTCTTGTTTACCGGTACACTATTTTGGAATGCAAAATACTCAATAAGGTTAAACATTCTGTAAACTGATTAGATACTATCTACAGTAGTATCATTTGATTTTAGGTAAGGTTTCCCACTGTGATTTTTCCCCTTACAGGGTTTCCACATATAAATCTATGTGTTATGTGTTGTGGATATTGTTTCTCTTTTTGTTTCATGCATTAAGTTTCACCGATACTGTTATTAACTGTTAATTTGCGTACTGACATTAAGTTTGGTTTACCATTATTAAGTATACGGTTTGATTAAAGTGTATTTGGGATGAAATTATTAGACAACTGATTCACCCCCCCCTCTCAGTTGCCTCCGGGTCCTAACAATTGGTATCAAAGCCTAGTCCTCTTTTTGCAGAAGTTTAACAACTTGAGGAGATTCTATGGCAACTAACTATTTCAGGAAGGACAATCTGAAACTTGATGGAACTAACTATGGTATATGGAAGATCAGAATGGAGACTCATCTGAATTGCATTGGAAGAGACATATGGGATGTTACACAAAATGGTTATGTTGGTCCTACACCGAATCAACCTAATCCACCTACATTGGGTAAGGATCAAGAGAATGATTGCAAAGCAAGAGAAGCACTTTTGAGTGCCTTGTCAGATCAACAAATCATGGGATTATCAAACCAATCTACTACTAAAGCTATTTGGGACAAATTGGAAACATTGAATGAAGAAGATACTACTATCAAAATTCCAAAACTGGAATGCTTCCGGGTCAGGTATGAAAATTTGAAAATGGAAGAAGATGAAAGAATTTTTGCTTTTATGGAAAGGGTTAATGACATTGTTTTGGGAATACAATGTTGTGGAGGTTCCTTAAGTGAAGATGAAATTGTTTCTAAAATTTTAAGAGAATTGCCATCGGCATACAAAATAAAAGTAACTGCTATTAATGAGTTAAGAACTATGCATAATACATCAATGTCTAGAGATACCTTGGTTGGAAAACTTTCAGCATTTGAGCTTGAGGAATTTGGTCCTATTGCTACAATTAAGACAGATTTAGCTTTCAAAGCATCATCATCTGCAACATCTTCATCATCAACTGATAAATCTGATTGGAAAGCACTTTATGCAAGAGAACTTGAAGACATCAGGAGGGAAAATGAAGAACTTGAAGAGCTTGAAGCATTATTTGCAAGGAAAATGCCTAAATGTCCTATTAGAAGTAAGTATGAAGGTAAAGAACCTTTTAAATATTTTAACTATAATAAAATTGGTCATATGGCATCTAGATGTTCGGATAGACATGCAAGATTAAGAGAAGATGCTAAAAGAGCATACAAGCCAACCCTGAATATCAGAGATACAGATTCAATAAAAATAGAGATAAATCCTATTACTATGTTGATGAAGGAGTTACTAATTCTGATGAAGAATCAGGAGACAATGGATGGGCTTTTGTTGCAATAATAGAAGATCAACCGACACCTACTATTCCATCGGTAGAGCAAGCCCTGGCAGCTAAAATTGAAGAAAAAGATGAATGGATTATAGATTCTGGATGTTCACATCATATGACTGGTGATAAAAGTAAATTCTTATCTTTTTAGGAATACAATGGAGGTCTAGTAAGATTTGGAGATGATAAAGCTTGTTTGATCAGAGGAAAAGTCACTATATCTTTTGATGGTAAGCACAATATTGGCAATGCTTATTATGATGAATGTTTGAAGCATAATCTTTTGAGTGTTGGTCAATTAGTTGAAAAAGGATTTCAGTTACAATTCAAGAATGGTAAATGCAAAATCATGAATAGAACTGGTTTGGAAATTGCAACTGGTAATCAGACTAGAGGTAATATCTTTCATTTGAATAACATTGAAAAGACATGCTTGATTGCACACATTGATGAAAGTTGGTTATGGTGTAAAAGACTCTGTCAGATAAATTTTGATTGCATTGTGAAGATTATTTCATCTAAGGTAGTAAGGGATTTACCTAAGATTGTAAAACCTCATAATCTGGTATGTAAGGAATGTCAAATAGGAAAGGAAGTTAGAACAACTTTTAAGAGTATTTCTAAAAAAACCAATGATATTCTTGATTTAATTCATACTAACTTATGTAGTCCGGCAAGAACAAGAAGTCTACAGGGAGATAGATACTTTATTCTAATCATTGATGATTATTCTAGAATGTGTTGGGAGAGCGAGAAATCAAAAGCTTTTGGGAAATTCAAATTATTCAAGGCACCTGTAGAGAATGAAACCAGCAAGAAAATCAAATGTTTAAGATTAGATCAAGGAGGTGAATTTACATCTAAGGAGTTCAATACATTTTGTGAAGTGAATGGAAATAGAAGACAACTATCAGCACCCCAGACACCTCAGCAAAATGGAGTTGTGGAAAGGAAGAATAGAACTATTCTGGATGTAGCTAGAAGCATCATATCAGAAGAAAATCTACCTCATGTGTATTGGAGAGAAGCAGTGAATATAGGGGTTTACATTTTCAAAAGAGTTCACATCAAATGTGAAACTGGTAAGACACCCTATGAACTATGGTTTGGTAATATTCCTACTCTTAAGTACTTCTGAATATTTGGAAGCAAATGTTACATTAGGAGAGATGAGTATGTTGGTAAATTTGATCCTAGAAGTGATAAAGGAATATTTCTTGGGTATTCATCTAAAAGCAAAGCATATAGATGTTTTAATAAGAGATTGTAGAAAATCATTGAGAGTGCAAATGTGAAGATTGATGAACACTTTAGAAGAAATTCAAGGTCTATGGATTTTGAACCGACAGTTGAGATAATCACAAATGAACCTATATAGAATGCATTGGTACAAAATGTTGATCCAGTCACACCAACATCATCAGAGAATTCCACAGTGACTGAAGAGCAGCAGCAAGTGAACACACCCAAGTACGTAAGATTGAATCACTCTGAAAGTCAGATAATTGGGAATAAGTATCAAGGAGTTATGACAAGAGGAAGACTGGAAAATGAAGAGGTATGTTTAATTTATCAAATTGAACCAGCATCTGTCATTGAAGCATGTGAAGATAAACATTGGATTAAGGCTATGGAAGATGAATTGGAACAAATTGAAAACAACAATACATGGACATTGGTTCCCCGACCAAAAAATAAAAAAGTAATTGGAACCAAATAGGTATTAAAAAATAAACTTAATGAAGATGGTAAGGTAATCAGAAACAAAGCAAGACTAGTGTGTAAGGGATATTCACATAAAAAGGGAATTGATTACAATGAAACCTTTGCACCAGCAGCTAGAATTGAGGCAGTTAGATTATTTCTTGCATTTGCAGCACACAAAAAATATAAAGTATATCAAATGGTGTTCTTGAAGAGGAAGTTTACATTGAACAACCTGATGGATTTTCACTGACAAATGATAAGGGTATGGTTTGTAGGTTAAGGAAAGCTTTATATGGATTGAAGCAAGCTCCTAGAGCTTGGTATGCTAGATTGGACAAATATCTTATGAAACTTGGTTACACTAAAGATAATGTTGACATCAACTCATTTTTCAAAGTGACTAATGAAGACATTTTGGTTATTGAAGTTTCTGTTGATGACATCATTTTTGGAGGAGAAGATGGATTGTGTAAAGACTTTTCTAACAAGATGTAGGAAGAATTTGAAAGATCTATGATTCAGGAGATAAAAAAATTTTCAGGATTGCAGATTTCATAGACTGATAAAGGCATATTCTGTTGGTATTTTGGTATGGTTTTGTCATTGATTTCACCAGTATCTATTACACTGGAAGGATATATTGTTCACCAGTACTTGAAATGACATAGAAACCATCTGGTTATGTCGAAGACATCATTTGGACACTTTGTCTTGGAGATTTGTTCATTGGCATATTCATATTTGCATATTTGTTATTACTAGCAAATAGGTCCAGGTTATGCACCGACAGGCTTATCTATTCCAAATCAGTGTGGCATGCTTTGGAGATGATTTTGTTGTTATTGTAAATGTATTAAGCTGACATGTTGAATCAGATATTGCATCGGTTATTGCTTTACTTGAAATCATTTTATTGTAATATCTTTTAGAGATGACCTACTAAAATTGGTCTTAAGTTGTGGTATATATGTAAGATCTTATTTATAAGATCTATAGGTGATTGGGATAAGGAATTGTAAGAAGGTATATGCAAGAATAAACAGAGCTATACACGCAAACATCATTTGAAGGTGAAGCAAGGTTTTTATAAAGACAATCAGAACTACACCAGTATTGAATCCAGCATATGAAGATACTATTTTGAGCAGTACATTCTTATTGGATTTAACCATCCAATTATATTCAGTGTGACTCCTATTTGTGTTTGAGCAGTGAGCTCTAGGCATTTGGCCTCTCTGCATGTGCAGAACCCATTTGTATACACATACTATCTGCAGTAGTATCATCTGATTGTGGGTAAGGTTTCCCACCGTGGTTTTTCCCCTTACAGGGTTTCCACATACAAATATTGGTATTATGTGTTGTGGATATTATTGTCTTTCTATTTCATGCATTAATCTTTACCAGTTCTGCAATTAACTGATAAACTGTCTACCAACATAAAGTTTGGTTTACCAGTATTAAGCATTAAGGTTGGTTAAGTTGTTTTGGTTTGAATTTATTTAACAACTGATTCACCCCCCCCCCCTCTCAGTTGTCTTTGGGACCTAACAATTGGTATCAGAGCCTAGTCCTCTTTTTGCAGAAGTTTAACAGCTTGAGGAGATTTCAATGTCTACTAACTATTTCAGGAAGGACGGTCCTAAACTTGATGGAACCAGCTATGGTATATGAAAGATCAGAATGGAGACACATCTAAAGTGCATTGGAAAGGACATATAGGATGTTACAAAGAATGGCTATACATCTCCTACATCCGGTCAGCCTAATGCACCTACCTTAGGAAAAGATGAAGAAAATGATTGGAAAGCAAGAGAAGCACGTTTTAGCGCATTAACAGATCACAAAATAATGGGATTATCAGATAGGTCTACTACTAAAGCTATTTGGGATCATTTGGAAACATTGAATGAAGGAGATTCCATAGTCAAAATTGCAAAACTTGAAAGCTTCTGGGTCAGGTATGAAAATCTGAAAATGGAAGAAGATGAAAGGATTTCTACTTTTATGAAAAGAGTAAATGAAATTGTTTTGGGTACTAAATATTATGGAGGAACCTTAAGTGAAGATGAAATTGTTTCAAAAGTTTTAAGAGGATTGCCACCAGCATATAAAATGAAATTTACTGCTATAAATGAGTTGAGAACAATGCCTAATACATCAGTAACTAGGGATACACTGATAGGAAAACTTTCATCTTTTGAAATTGAGGAATTTGGTCTTGTTGCTACTATAAAGATAGATTTAGCTTTTAAGGCATCAACATCATCTACACCATCTTTTGATAAATCTGATTGGAAAGCCTTTTATGTAAGAGAACTTGAGGAAAGCAGGAGAGAAAATGAAGAACTTGAAGAGCTTGAAGCATTATTTGCAAGGAAAATGCTTAAAGGTCCAGTTGGAAGTAAGTATGAAGGTAAAGAACCCTTTAAATGTTTTAACTGTAATAAGCTTGGTCATATGGCTTCAAGATGCCCTGATAGACATGTCAGACTAAGAGAAGAAGCTAGAAGAAAATACAAACCTAACCCTGAATATCAAAGATACAAATTTAAGAAGAATAAAGATAAATCTTGTTATCTTGCTGATGAAGGAGTCACTAATGATTCTGATGAAGATCTGACAGACAATGGATGGGTTTGTGTTGCTATAATAGAAGATCAATTGGCACCTACTATTCAATCGGTAGAGCAGGCCCTGGCAGCTAAAGTTGAAGTTAAGGATGAATGGATCATTGATTTAGTATGTTCACATCATATGACTGGTGATAAAGGTAAATTATTGAAATTTCAGGAATATAATGGAGGTCTGGTAAGATTTGGAGATGATAAACCTTGCTTGATCAAAGGAAAAGGTACTATATCTCTTGATGGTAAGCATAATACTGACAATGTTTACTATGTAGAAGGTTTAAAGCATAATCTTTTGAGTGTTGGTCAATTAGTTGAAAAAGGATTTCAGTTACAATTCGAGATTGGAAAATGCAAAATCATGAACAGAACTGGTAATCAAACTAGAGGAAATATCTTTCATTTGAATAATAGCGAAAAGACATGCTTGATTGCACATATTGATGAAAGTTGGCTATGGCATAAGAGACTCTGTCATGTAAATTTTGATTGCATGGTAAAAATCAATACTACTAAGGTAGCTAGAGATCTACCTAAGATTGTTAAGCCTCACAATCCGGTATGTAAGGAATGTCAATTTGGAAAACAAGTTAGAGCATCTTTTAAAAGTTTTCTAGAAAAATCCAATAATGCTCTTGACTTAATTCACACTGATTTATGTGGTCCAGCTAGAACTAAAATCTTACAAGGTGATAGATATTTTATGCTAATTATTATTGACTATTCTATAATGTGCTGGGTTACTTTTCTCAGAGAAAAATCAGAAGCACTTGGGAAGTTCAAACTATTCAAAGCAATGGTAGAAAATGAAACCGGCAAGAAAATCAAATGTCTAAGATCAGATCAAGGAGGTGAATTCACATCTAAGGAATTTAATACATTCTGTGAAGTGAATGGAATCAGAAGACAATTATCAGCACCCCAGACACCACAACAAAATGGAGTTGTAGAAAGGAAAAACATAACTATCTTGGATGCAACTAGAAGTATGTTATCTGAAGCAAATCTACCACATGTATATTGGAGAGAGGCAGTAAGAACAATGGTCTATACATTCAACAAAGTTCACATCAAAGGTGAAACCGGTAAGACCCCTCATGAACTATGGTTTTTTATTACTCCTCTTAAATATTTCAGAATAATTGGAAGCAAATGCTATATTAGAAGAGATGAGTATATTGGCAAATTTGATCCTAGAAGTGATGAAGGAATATTTCTTGGTTATTCATCTAAGAGCAAGGCATATAGATGTTTTAACAAGAGATTGTAGAAAATTGTTGAGAGTACAAATGTGAAGATTGATGAACAGTTTAGAGGAAGTTCAAGGTATATAGACTCTGAACCGGCAACAAAGATACTGAAAAATGAACCTACATTGAATCCACCAGTACAAAATGAAGATCCAGTTACACCGGTATCATCTAAAAATTCCATTATAACTGAGGAACAATAGCAAATGAAGACACCCTGGTATGTAAGACTGAATCACTCTGAAAAATGAGATGATTAAGAATAAGTATCAAGGAGTTATGACAAGAGGAATATTGGCAAATGAATAAGTATGTCTTATTTCTCAAATTGAACCATCATCAATTAATGAGGCATGTGAAGATAAACACTGGATTAAAGCTATGGAAGAGGAACTAGAACAAATTGAGAAGAACAACACATGGACATTAGTTCCCCGGCCTAAAGACAAAAATATGATTGGAACAAAATGGGTATTCAGAAAAAAAATTTAATGAAGATGGTAAGGTAATCAGAAATAAAGCAAGAATAGTGTATAAGGGATACTCTCAGAAAGAAGGAATTGATTATAATGAAACCTTTGCACTGATAGCTAGAAGTGAGGCAGCCAGATTATTCTTGTCTTTTGCAACACACAAGAACTACAAAGTATATCAAATGGATATTAAATGTGCATTTTTGAATGGAGATATTGAAGAAGAAGTTTACATTGAGCAACCTGATGGATTTTCTTTAACAAATAATAAAGATATGGTTTGCAGGCTAAGGAAAGCTTTGTATGGGTTGAAGCAAGCTCCAAGAGCCTGGTATGCTAGATTGGATAAATATCTTTTGAAGATTAGTTTTTCTAAAGGTAATGCTGACATCGACTTATACTATTAAGTGATTAATGATGACATCTTGGTTATAGAATCTTTGGTTGATGATATAATCTTTGGAGGAGAAGATGGATCATGTAAAGACTTTTTTATTGAAATGCAACATGAATTTGAAATGTCTATGATTGGAGAGATAAAATTCTTTTTAGGATTGCAGATTTCATAGATTGATAAAGGTATATTTTTGAGTCAATCCAAGTACTTGAAAAAGTTACTAAATAAATTTGGGATGGAAAACTCTAAACCGGTAAACACACCTATGACTACAAATGACAAATTATCACTAAGGGATGAATCTACACCTATTAATCTGACTAGATACAAATCTATGATAGGAGGTCTATTGTATTTGACACAAACAAGACCTGATATTATGAATGCAGTATGTATTGTTTCAAGATTTCAGAGTAAAAAGGATTTTCCGGTACTTACAAGGCACTACAAATCTTGGTTTATGGTATCCTAGAGATGAAAACTTTGAATTATGTGCATACACAGATGCAAATGGGGCAGGAGATGTGGATGACAGAAAAAGCACCACCAGCGGAGCATTTTTTCTTGGAAGCAGATTAATTTCTTGGTTCAGTAAGAAACAAAGTTGTACATCTTTATCAATAGCAGAATCAAAATATGTTGCAGCAGCAACTAACTATACATAGGTATTATGGCTTAAGAAAATGTTGAAGGACATAAAGGTAAAATGCAAGGAACCTATAACTATCTATTGTGACAACACTACAACAATTGATATATCTAAGAATCTGGTACTACATTCTAAAACTAAACATGTTTCTATCAAATTGAATTTTCTGAAAGAGAATGTTGAAGCAAAAGAAGTAAAACTAGTTTATGTGAATACTAAAGAGTAGATTGTAGATATTTTCACTAAGCCTTTGCCTAAGGAGAATTTTGAATATCTCAGAGACCAGCTTGGGGTCATACCTCCACTGATAGAGACTTAGACAGTTGATCTTTGTCATCAACCAGCAGAACTAACAAAGAAATCTTTTATTCCAGCTTTGATGAAGAGAGCTACTTCTCAGGGGGAGTAGTTGGCATACTAAATTGGTTGGTATTTTGTATTTGAACATGGCTTTTGTATTGTCTTTGGCATTTGATGTCAAAGGGGGAGAGGTTGATATGGAAAAACACAAGGAAATCACATGTTACTCTAAGGGGGAGAGATTGTTACTTTGGAGAGACTGAATTTTGATTTCTGGTTATGATCTCTTTTGGGAGATTATTGGTTTATTGGCATTTGGCATTTTTGTTTTGTCACTTTGATGGTTTTTCCATCTTGTGTTGCCATCAATGCCAAAGGGGGAGATTGTTGGTATTTTGATATGGTTTTGTCATTGATGTCAACACCTATCAATACTTATCAACTCTGGCACTTTAAAGGATTAGCAAACGTTCATCGACAAGCAAGTGACTTTATTCACAGTCATCAGTATCTATTACACCAGTAGGATAAATTGTTCACCGACACTTGGAATGACATGGGAAACATCTAGTTATGTCGAAGACATTGTTTGGACACTTTGTCTTGGAGATTTGTTCATTGGAATATTCATATTTGCATATTTGTTATTACCGACAAATAGGTTCAGGTTATGCAACGGTAGGCTTATCTATTCCAGATCAGCATGGCACGCTTTGGAGATGATTTTGTTGTTATTGTAAATACATTAAGCCAACATGTTGAATCGGATATTGCATCGGTTATTGATTTACTTGAAATTGTTTTATTGTAATATCTTCTAGAGTCGACTTTCTAAAATTTGTCTTAGGTTATGGTATATATGTAAGATTTTATTTATAAGATCAATAGATGATTGGGATAAGGAATTGTAAGAAGGTATATGCGAGAATAAGTAGAGCTATACACACAAACATCATTTGAAGGTGAAGCAAGGTTTTTGTAAAGACAATCAGAACTACATCGGTACTGAATCTAGCATATGAAGATGTTATTTTGAGCAGTACATTCTCATTGGATTTAACCATCCAATTGTAGTCAGTGTGACTCCTATTTGTGTTTGAGCAGTGAGCTCTAGGCTCTTGGCCTTTCTGCATGTGTAGACCCCATTTGGATACACATACTATCTATAGCAGTATCATCTAATTGTGGGTAAGGTTTCCCACCGTGGTTTTTCCCCTTACAGGGTTTCCACATACAAATATTGGTGTTATGTGTTGTGGATGTTATTGTCTTTCTGTTTCATGCATTAATCTTTACCGGTTCTGCAATTAACTGATAAACTATCTACCGGCATAAAGGTTGGTTTACTGGTATTAAGCATTAAGGTTGGTTAAGTTGTTTTGGTTTGAATTTATTTGACAACTGATTCACTCTCCCCCCCTCTCAATTGTCTTCGGGACCTAACATATTCTTATGTCAATCAAAGTATTTGAAGGAATTACTGAAGAAATTTGGTAGGAAAACTCTAAATCGGTAAGTACTCATATGACTACAACTGATAAACTATCATTGAAGGATGATTCAGCTCCTATTAATCCAACAAGATACAAATCTATGATTGGAGGTTTAGTGTATTTGACACAAAGAAGACCTGATATATTGAATGCAGTGTGTATTGTTTCAAGTTTTTAGAGTAATAGTAGAGAAAATCATGAATCAGCAGTAAAAAGGATTTTTCAGTATTTACAAGGCACAACAAATCTTGGTTTATGGTATCCTAAAGATGAAAATATTGATTTATGTGCATACACTGATGTTAATTGGGTAGGAGATGCAGATGATAGAAAAAGCACCACTGGCGGGGCATTCTTTCTTGGTAGCAGATTGATTTCATGTTTGAGCAAGAAATAGAGTTGTACATCATTATCAACATTAGAATCAGAATATGTTGCAGCAACAACCAATTGTACTTAGGTATTATGGATTGAGAAAATGTTGAAGGACACGAAGGTAAAATTTAAAGAACCTATAATCATCTATTGGAACAATTCAGCAGCAATTGATATATCTAAGAATCTAGTATTTCACTCTAAAACTAAACATGTTTCTATCAAATACAATTTTCTGAAAGAGAATGTTGAAGCAAAAGAAGTAAGATTGGTTTATGTGAATACTAAAGAGCAGATTGCAAACATCTTTACTAAGCCTTTGCCTAAGGAAAATTTTGAATATCTCAGAGAGAATCTTGGGGTCATACCCTCACCGGTAGAGACTTAGATAGTTGATGTTTCAATCAAACCAGCATAATTTATAGAGAAACCTTTTTCCGGCTTTGATGGAGGAAAAACTACTTCTCAGGGGGAGTAGTTGGATAAGTTGGTATTTGTAATTGGTTCTATGAACTGGTTATATCTAGTATTTGTATTTATTTGGCATTTGATGTCAAAGGGGGAGAGATATCTATGGAAAAACACATTATCCTTTGGGGAGAGATTATTCATTGGGGGAGAGATTTTTATTCTCCGCATTTGTATTTTGATTTCTGGTATTAATCTATTCTAGAGATTGTTGGTTTTTGGTTTTTGGCATTTTTGCTTTGGCACTTAGATGGTTTTTCCATCTTGTGTTGCCATCAATGCCAAATGGGGAGATTGTCAGCATTATGGATATGTTGCATTGGTTTTGTCATTGATGTCAACACTTATCAACACTTATCCTTCTGGAGATCTTTGCTTATGTTCACCGGCAAGTTCAATGACTTATGCACAGTCATCGGTATTTGGTTCACTGGCACTAAGGATGACTTGTTATCATCTGGAGATCACTTGGTTGTGTCAAAGACATGGTTTGGACACTTGGTTTTGGATATCTGGTTATTGGTCTAATCGGGTTGACATATTTGCTATTACCGGCAAATTGGTCTAGGTTATGGATCGGCACACGTTATCTATTCTAGATCAGCACAACATGTTATGGAGATGGTTTAATGGGTGAACTCACAAAGCTGGTTCCCACTTTTGCCAATGAAGGAAATTGGTGAAAGTGGAGAATTTCATTTAGGGGGCCTCTGAGCGAAGTGGGGGTGTTCGAACGGACTACCCTTTGGGGTTCGAGTGAAGCCCCCACTTCGCTTGAACCCACTCTTTCAAGCGAAGCACATTTAATGCTTGATTATGTCATTTTTCAATTATATAGGGGGGGTTCGATCGAACCCCCCTAAAAATGGGAGGTTCACTTGAACCCCCTTTCGTTCGAAGCCCTTTTTTAACACTTCTCTGGAGCTTTCTACATTTTTTTGTAGATTTTTGGCCTTCAAACCTCTGGTTGAAGGCTCAAATGGAATGATCTTGACAACCTAAAATGTAGTATTTTAGTCCTCAAAGCAAGCTTTCCAATGAATATAATATTATTACATATTGAGTTTATTATGAACTTGTTTTTTTAATTTTACCAAACATAGGTTTTTCACCAAACATGAACTTCTCTGTTCAACGCATTGGGAAAAATAGGAAACTAATTCAAAAAAATTCTAAAAAATATCTAAGCCCCAGGTATTGATGTCTTCTTTCTAACCAAAAAAAAATATTGAATTTCGATATATATAGAACAAGTTATGTGTTCAAACTTAAACCTATGTTGGAATTATGACTAGTCGGACTTCAAAACTTAATAAAATGAAAAATATTGAACATATCACGATCAAACCAATTGCAAGCCCTGGATATTGATGTTACAAACCAAAATTTGAAAGAATTGAGTTTTTATCATTTATAGAAAAAAGGTTATGCATTTCAGGAGGCACATCAATCTTAAAAAATGTAGTTTGTTGTAAAAAACTACTTTTCAAGGGAGATGGAAAAATTTGAAAAAAATCCTTCAAAAAAATTTGAAAAAAATATATATAGAATCTAGAGACAAAATGCTACAAATCACTAATTTACATCATCTTCAAATTCTTTATAGTTTAAAAGTTATAGTT
The DNA here is from genome assembly GCF_030272615.1 of Cryptomeria japonica. Classification (NCBI taxonomy): domain Eukaryota; kingdom Viridiplantae; phylum Streptophyta; class Pinopsida; order Cupressales; family Cupressaceae; genus Cryptomeria; species Cryptomeria japonica. The sequence continues at coordinate 56,375,709 of NC_081406.1, forward strand.
GTCGGAAGTTCAAGATTATTTTAAAAGTGTTCATCTCCGTGTCAAAAGTGGCAAAAAAGTGAGAACCATTATTGTGAGTTCACCCTAATCAATTAATATTATTGTTGAGCCAACATGATGCATCTCATCTTGATGTACTTGTAATAAATTTTATTGTATTATTCTCATTACGCCAACCTACACATTAGGTCTTAGGTTTTGGTATATATGTAAGATCTCAATTGTGAGATTATAGAAGTGAGATGTAATAAGGTATCATAAGGTTGTGATATTTAGTATATACGAACATAAGAAGAGCTACTCACGCAGACATCATTTGAAGATTCAAGGAAGGTTTGAAGGAGATAATCAGAGCTTAACTAGTACTGAATCTAGCATTGGAGATGCTACTTTGAGCAATACATTATCATTGGATTTAATCATCCAATTGTAGTCAGTGTGACTCTCATCTTGTAATTGAGTAGTGAGCTATAGGTAGCTAGGCTTTCTGCATGTGCAGACCCCATTTGTATACACATACTATCTGCAGTAGTATCATTTGATTATGGGTAAGGTTTCCGACCGTGGTTTTTCCCCTTACAGGGTTTCCACGTACAAATCTCTATTGGCATATGCACACTCCAATGAGACATTGTATGTGATTGAAGGTTTTGTCATTGATGGCAACCTTGCAATCCTATGGCACTGGCAAGACATTATATCGGCAAAGCATTACACCAGCAAGATAATGCACTGGCATCAGCAGAACACTCTACACTGGCACCGACATAGAAGAAAGAAAGTATACCCGCACAGAGGCCGACAGGATTTTTGTTATGTAATATTTTGTTTATTATTGTAAGCTGACTTGGAAAATTGTAAAATGACTCTTATATATAAAGGAGATCATTGTAGACATTTGTAATAATGATGTAAGGAGCATAAAAGAAAATATTAGGCAGACCTAATGTGCGAAATATAGTTCAAAGGGTATATGTAAAGAACAGAGCACGAACCAGTACTAAATCTGGCATTGAAGATGCTATTGTAAAGCAGTACAAGTTATTGGATTAGTATAATCCTTATTGTAAGTCAGTGTGACTTCCCATTGAGCAGTGAGCTCTAGGTAGTTGGCCTTCCTGCATGTGCAGGCCCCTATTGTAAGTAATATTCTCTTATTGGCCAGTGAGTGAATATTGTGGGTCACAAATCCCACTGAGGTTTTTCCCACACCGGGTTTCCTCATTAAACATATTGTGTTATGGTGTACTTTTCATGTGGATATTCTTGATTCTGTTTATTGCATTATTTCTTGCATACCGGTACACTTTAATATTATGTTCTACATATTTTAACTTAAGAAATTCTTATTACCAGTTAGATACTGATTCACCCCCCCCCTCTCAAAATCTGTGGGACCCCTAACAATTGGTATCAGAGCCTGGTCCTCTATTTTCAGAAGCCTAACAACTTGAGGAAGATCTTGACACCGGCAAAGATGGAAAATCTGATGGAGCAACTTGAAGGAACTCTTACAGACTATGATGCAAATAAATTAAAAAATATCAAATTAGAAGATGATTTAAGGGCAGCTCAGGATATCATTCAGACACTTCAAGAAAATTTTACTGTTGCAAGAAATAAGAGAAGAGAACTTTGTGAAAAACTGCAAAATGAGAATGATGAAAAGGAATCACTTAATGATATGATAAGCAAGTTGAAACAAGAGATCATGACAACAAAAAATGAAATGTAGGATATGACTATGAGATTTTGCAAAGAGATTGAGGATAGGAAGAAGAATGAAGAAGAATTGACCAGAAGACTAAGTGATGCAACAAATGAGAACACAAGACTTAGCTATGAAAATGACATGTTGAAGACAGATCTGATGCATAATCAAAATGACTCAAATGAACTGATGAGATAAAAAAAAATCTTGTAAAGAGAACTGGAAACTGCAAATCAACACAAAGAAAAATTCAAGAAAAGCTCAGAGGAACTTGGTACCTTGCTGAAGAATCAAAAACCTAAAGGTGACACTTCTAGAATTGGCTTTGAAGTTGGTGAAAGCTCTGATACTACAAATACTCAGGATCACAACAAACCGGTAAGACAACCTAATGCTTATAAATTCAATGGAAAATGCTTTAATTGTAATAAGTATGGTCATAGAGAAAATGAATGTAGATCTAGGAATTATTAGAATATCAACACACCCACTGGTCAATGTTCAAAATGCAACAAAGTTGGTCACAACTCTGAAAACTGTAGAATGAATGTGAGATGTTATGTTTGTGGAAGATTTGGACATTTATCAAATCAATGTAGAACACAAACCAACATAGGTTATGGGAAAGCTATTCAGAAGAATAATGTAACTTGTTATGCATGTAACAAGATTGGGCATATTGCTATATTTTGTAGAAGTAAAGGAACACCGGTAGACAACAAAAGTACTAGCTTGAAAGGTAAAGAAAAAGTTGAAGAGGTTAAGCAAGAATTCTCAAAACAATGGATTGGAAAAACTGATCTAAATATTGGGAATACTTCTCCATCGGTAGAACCAACCAATGCTTCACCGGTAGGACAAAGTGATACTTCACTAGCAGGATAGAGCAGTGCTCCACCGACAGGAAATTCTTCATCTAATTAAAGAAAATTTCCTTGGAGGTTTGGCAATCAAATGAAACATGTGCTAATTATTCCCTCGGTTAGAGATAAGAAGTTGAAAATTACTTATCATCGACAGACAATGTTAAGTGAATACTTAACTGGCATGCAATTAATGTGGTAGATGGCGAAAAGACATTATAAAGTTAAGGTTTTGGCTCCATTTCACTTCACCGTGATTTCAAATTTTCAGAGAGCATGAAGATTCCAAGCTAAGGCATTTCAAGAAAGAAGCAAGCACACTCCAAGAAATCATCCATACAAGGCAGTAAAAGGTATTTAATCATGGAATCCACCTCTGCAATTGAATACATAGCAAACCCTACTGTTGTTGAGGTAATAAAAAGACCTAGGCCCGTATTTCAGTTAGTTCCCAAGATAGCAAAGAAGGATGATACCTTAGGTGCATTTTCTCAAATCCCTAAAGGAGTTGTATATGCTGAAGACCCCAGATTGTACATCCACTGCAAAATTGAAGAGTTAGGAGATGAGGAAATCAAAACCATGTATAAAACTGTAATATGTGATAACACCGACAATGTTAAAAATGAACACAAGATTATTGAAACCCTAGGATTTACAGAAATCCTTAGCATTCCTGAATTTCCTAAGGATGTGATTATGATAGTTTTAAGCAGAGTACATGGAGAATTTTTCTGGTTAGATGCAATTCATAAGATCACCAAGGAAGCTATGAAAGCTATCATAGGGTTACCAACCACCGGTAACATACCAGATAAAACCAAGAAGGTTCCTAACGACCTAGTTACAAAACTAACTAGTGCAACATTTGACAAGAGATCTCTAAGGGTAAATGATGTAAAAGATATCAATGTGAGATTCATCAGTATGATATTAGGTTTTAAAGCCACTCATGCTAGTAGACTTAATTTAGTTTCAAGTTTATGCATTAAGAGTGCTTATGATATGGTAACAGACAATGCAAAAATCGACATATGTGAATGGTTAATGGATGAACTAATTGACAACCTTGGAAAAATCAAGAAGGACAAGAAAGGAACTTTCAGATTTGGAAATCTGTTAGTATGCCTAATGCTACACATAACAAAATAGGTTCCTGGTATAGGTTATAAAGAACTTGGATATGACATACAGGTAGGAAAGCAATTGACTGAACTGTTCAATAACATGGGTGAGAACAAGGAGAACAATATTAATGACTTCTTTAAGCATTAAAGACCAAAATGAAGAAAATAATAAGGTTATCTCAAAAAATAGTAGACAAATACAAAGATGATATATGCTTTGTCATTAAGAAAGATGAAATCTGGATGGAAGCCATCATCCCAAGAACAATTTGGGTAACTGAGATGGGCTATGAAACAGATGACCACATAGTTGAAACATATGCTAAAGCACTTCTGGAAGCCCCCAATGAACCTAAAGAAGAAGTATTTGGTAGTGCTGAGACTATAGAAAGCCAAATAAAATCAAAGAAAAGAGTAAAGAAGGTTGAGGCATTTGTAAGAAAAGGATCTAGGCAAGCAAAAGCCATTAAGGAAGATGTATTGAAGAAAACCGGCATAACAAAGGATGAGTTGGAAGCTCCACAACTTGAAACTCATCTATCACCGGTAGGTACCTCTTCGGAAGGTGACATGCCAGCAACTTTTAAAAGAGTTGTAAGAAAAAGAGATCCCTCACCGGCAACCACTCCTTCACCTAGAAGAACAAGGAAAAAGCAACAAGCTGTGAGATCACCGGTTAGAAAGGCTACACCAAAAAAGAAACTCACACCTAAGAAGAAGAAAAGGACAAACAGAGACTTGACACCTCTTGATGTACTACTAAATGAAATCACAGAGGAAGGAAAACTGAAGAACATAGGAAAAATCTATGACACTCTAACTGTTGATGAGAAAGAACAAGTTGAGAACAGTGTTATATTGCATATGGACATGTACAAGAAATTTTTGATGGAAGTAGCAAATGAAATTCCTGATGACTTATTCAAAAGACTTGAGGCCAGAAGGCAAGCAGTGATAGAATTAGATAAGAAAATAAAATTGAGAAACTACTTGCTGTATATCCCGTAAACTCTCCAAAGGAAATTGATGACTTGATTACTCAAGCAAACCGGTCAGTATTCTCTACTGCACACCGACATATTTTACTAATGGCAGGAAGAGTCAATGAAGTGATAGAGGAAACAAAAGATGGATGGGATATATTCCTGGTTGACAAAGAAAAACAAGAAGAGTACAGGAACCCTAGACCTATAAAGGTATATCAGAAAGATAGGGACAAGGGGAAAGGAAAAGTTGGTGGACCACCAAGCATCAAAGTTAAAGACAACCTACCTCCACCAGTGAAAACAACAACTACTGAAGATCAACCACCAGTAGAAAATATGGATGTAGAGGATAGCAATCCTAATTTTGAAGTCCTATATACTGTAAATGTTGATACTCAAAAGATCAACATAATAGTGGACAAGGATTCAACTGACAAGTCAGACATGGCTAATGAGTCTCTGGTATCAAGGGAAATAGAGAAACTGACAGAAGATATAAAGAAAAAGGTAGAGACTGAGTCACAAATAGAGTCAACACAACATACAGAGAAACCAACAGAGCTAAAGGCTCTGGAATAGGTACATAAGGAAACAGTGCCACCGGTAACCAATGAAGTAGGAAAACCAGTGCTCAAAGAAATGCAGACACAAACTAACCTACCAGAGGTCAATACAAGCATGGTTACAGCCACCAGTACTCAGATTGTTGGCTCATCATCATCATTCAAGTCAACAAATGTGACTGAGGTATTACTTGATTCTATCAAGAAAATAACTGACTGCAGCTCACAGGCTTATAAAGCAATTGATGATTCCATACCAATTTTGAAGGTAATTGCACCCAACTGTAATATAGATAATAAAGATTCTTTAGGACAATTTGATACATTGTGTAGATACATCTTAGAAAATATTGAGAAAATAAAGGAAGATTTAGTGAAGGATATGGTAGAGATTGAAAAGCAGAAATTCTTAGATGAGGAAATAAAGAAGTGTAACAGAATTTTTGACACACTTCTACCGGAACTATGTAGTTTGTTGAAAGAATACAAAAATCTGTATAAAGATACATGTAAAACAAACTTTTTGACTGTAGATATTGACAAGAAAATAAGCAAGGCACAGGATGAGATAAATAAACTTGCAGACAACTTTGTCAACTCACCTGATTCACTATCAGTTTTTGAAGAGAAGATAGCAAATTTTGAGGAAGAACTACTCAAATTGGAAAGGGAGAAAGAAAGGACAATAAATAAGGCAAAACATTTAAGATCTAAACTAAGTCCAAGATTGGACTATTTAGCATCTCTATGGAAGGAAATTTCTGAGGCACTAACACAGGGTAGCAAAACACTGGCAGAGCATTTGCAGCATCTCACCGGTACAGTAAAGAGAACTGAGACAACAATAAAAGATAGTAAGAAGTTTATGGATAGTATAAACTTAATTTTGGGAGATCTTTTTCAGATTATAACCACCTAGCTACAAGGTTGAGGTTATGGATAGCTAAACCTACAAACTCTACTGACATCTTGACAACCTTTGTCATTGATGCCAAAGGGGGAGTAGTGGGATGAGAAAGTTCAAAACACAAGAATCATATGCTCAGGGGGAGCTCTCACATTTTTGGTAACATTTTTGGAATGCACACTTTTGGACACTTTTTGAAATTTCTCATGAGTGTTGCCATCAATGCCAAAGGGGGAGATTGTTGGCATATGCACACTCTAATGAGACACTGTATGTGATTGAAGGTTTTGTCATTGATGGCAACCTTGCATTCCTATGGCACCGGAATTATACCAACAAAGCATTACACCAGCAAGATAGTGCACTGGCATCAACAGAACACTCTACACCGGCACCGGCACAGAGGCCGACAAGATTTTTGTTATGTAATATTTTTTTTATTATTGTAAGCCGACTTGGCAAATTGTAAAATGACTCTTATATATAAAGGAGATCATTGTAGACATTTGTAATAATGATGTAAGGAGCATAAAAGAAAATATTAGTTAGATCTAATGTGTGAAATATAGGTCAAAGGGTATATGTAAAGAACAAAGCAAGAACCGGTACTGAATCTGGCATTGAAGATGCTATTGTAAAGCAGTACAAGTTATTGGATTAGTATAATCCTTATTGTAAGTCAGTGTGACTTCCCATTGAGCAGTGAGCTCTAGGTAGTTGGCCTTCTTGCATGTGCAGGCCCCTATTGTAAGTAATATTCTCTTATTGGCCAGTGAGTGAATATTGTGGGTCACACATCCCACCGAGGTTTTTCCCACACCGGGTTTCCTCATTAAACATCTTGTGTTATGGTGTACTTTTCATGTGGATATTCTTGATTCTGTTTATTGCATTATTTCTTGCATACCGGTACACTATTATATTATGTTCTGCATATTTTAACTTAAGAAATTCTTATTACTAGTTAGATACTGATTCACCCCCCCCTCTCAGTATTTGTGGGACCCCTAACAATCTCTATGTTATGTGTTGTGGATATTGTTTCTCTTTCTGTTTCATGCATTAAGTTTCACCGATACTGTTATTAACTGTTAATCTGTTTACCAGAATTAAGTTTGGTTTATTGGTATTTGTATATGGTGAAAATGGATAACAATAATAACGATATTGAAAGGCTAAATGAATTCAACCACAAAACCCTAGCCTAACAACAACAAAGATCCACCATAACATATGAAGATTACCTAAGACAATGCAAATCAAATGAAATCACAAAGCTTATACCATCACATGTCCAATAGGGTTTTGATCTCCATTCTTCCTATCTCCATTGATCTTGCTTGATATATTTGCTCTCAGATTTTATGTGCACAAGAGCTCAACAAAGAACGAAAATGTGGTTGCAAGTAGGATCGTAGTGTAGTCAATTGATCAAGTAGTTAATTAGTTAGGGTTTGATAATGAAGGAAGCATCTCCTTATATAGAAGACACTATATGAAATGGAGGGATAAGATTGAGAGGTGTAAAAGGAGGTCGGCTATGATTAGAGGGTAGGTAAAAGAAATAATAAAATAATGAAAGGGGTAGGTAGTGTATGAATTAAGAGATGAATGACATGTGTCATGGGTAGAAAAGGTTAATGAATTAATTAAATAAATAAAGATTTATTTAATTAATAGGAGTGAGATCAATTAAATAAATAAGATATTTATTTAATTTAGGAAAAGGATAATTTAAATAAATAAATGTATTTATTTAAATGAGAAATAAGGCGAGAAGAGGATAAATGAATTAATTAAATAAATAAAGATTTATTTAATTAATAGAAGAATTAAGCTTAGATAATTAAATAAATAAAATATTTATTTAATTAGACATGACAATTTTAGGTGTCTACATTTTGCCCCTCTTTGAGACAATGCGGCTTGTCGCGTTGTTTCAAAGAAGATAAGATGAACTGATACAAAGTTGCCCCAAGATGGGAATGATATGCCCCCTCGAGAGATTGGATGAAAATGTCTAAAAAGACCACAGAAAATCTCTCGATAAGAAAGAGAGACTAGAATGGACTGACCGGATAGGATAGAGTGACAGAGTCACAGGATAATGAAGTCTGACTCGGGAAACGAGGGCTAGGGGTAGTCTATAAGATAGACCACAGGGGAAAATACATCCTCATTGTCATCTACACATCCACGAGAGCAGAGTGTAGAGAGAAATAGAGCAGCAGTAGTCAGCAGCGATGGCCTTGGTTCATAGATTCGACCGCGTTCACCAATTCCAGAGGCCAGCAGAGGTAGGAGAGCCGGTAAGTACCACCAAACCTCCTCGTACTTTGATGCATTTATTGTTGTCATTAATGCATGGTAGATAGGGCAATAAATGCACTTAGAATAGGGTCCAAAAAATGTCCAAGAATGTCCAGGCACGTCTATGCTCGAGAGGCGCGACTGTGTTTGTGCCAGGCGCGTCTATGTCGCCCAGGCGCGTTTATGTAGTCTTCAAGCACGTTTATGTCAGGAAAGCGCATTTGTGTCAAAAAAAATGTGAATTTGCATCTTCTAGGTCAAATCGGCAGTTCTATGATGAACATACGTTGTCGATTGGATAAGCTGCTGAGAGGATACACTCAAGAAAGTCCTCTAAAGAAGACTAGGATTGCAAATAGGGCTAGGATTTGACAATTCTGTGATAGAACATACGTTGCCAATTAGGAAACTACTCAAGAGGATTCACTCAAGCAGAGGCCCTAGGATAGGATAGATCAAGACACTTTGTGATGAACAGTGAGTACCAATATATAGTACTTTGTGATGAATAGGGAGTACTAAAAAGAGCAGCACTTTGTGATGAATAGTGAGTGCAAATGTGAGCAACACTTTGCAATGAATAAGGAGTGCTAAACACGTAGTACTTTGTGATGAATAGGGAGTACCACTAGGATAGAAGCAACACTTTGTGATGAACAATGAGTGTCACTAGGGTAGATAGCAATATGCATTTGGATAAAAAGTAGCATTTTGTGATGAACAGTGAATGCCACGATGACTGACATGATTGATTTTCTTGACTGCAGGAGTATTTGCCTATACTGGAGTCACGGGAGAGATTCCCATCGACTCAGAGGTTGTGACCTGAGTTGACAGCCAGGGACCAAGCTGTGATTGAGGCTATGGGTCTGAGACATGTTCTGTATGTGCCTAAGTTTCGGGCGAACATGGGATTGCTAACTGCACTGGTGGAGAGGTGGCACTCTGAGACTTGTACTTTCCATTTGCCGATGGGGGAGATGACAGTCATCCTCGAGGATGTATATAGGATTTTGAGAATACCGATCAATGGGGAGTTGATTCCCTATGATTGAGATGGAGACAGGGAGACCCTGAGACAAGTGTTCTAGGACCCAGGACTGGAGATGAGGGCTGGACATGTGGCTTGGGATACTATGATAGCTACAGGGTTAGCACTGCCAGCAGTGATAGGAGGAGCAATCAGTGGGTTCCTGTGTCCTGATAGAGCGACACGAGTGTTGGCCATGGGCTGGGGAGGTGCACTGGAGACACTGGTGACACAACACACCAGATATGCTTGGGGACCGTGTGTGTTGGCACACCTCTACTATGAGCTGCATCAGTTTGTATACCACAGATCAGTGGGGTTGGGCTGCGGGGTGACATTGTTATAGGTGTGGGCCTATGAGCATCTGCTAGTGACGAGACCAATACACTTCAGAGGCAGAGGTCACGGATGCAGTTTTGTTCACTTATACAACATGATCACATCGCAGCCACGGATTGGCAGGTTGGAGCATTGGCGGCGGGTGATTGATGACATTGATGTGGTCATATGGAGGCCATACCTGGGATGTGAGCAGTGGGAGGATGATGCGGTAGAGCTTCCCTACACCTTCAGGAGTAGGTACTTGATTGGGTGAATTCCCTATGTGTTGGAGAGGCAGCTAGTAGACAGGGTGGGCAAGCAGTTCGACAGGATCTAGCGAATGCCACGGGGTTCAGGCATGTATGCACGGACTGTTAGAGATCAGGCACAGTTTGGGCCCTTATTATCATATGATCAGGCTGTTACATAGCTAGTAGAGATGATGCCCCTACCCTGGGACATGTGGCCGGAGATCGAGGATGCCGACATGGATGTTGAGTACATAGCATACTGGGTTGAGCATCCATTCCCACGCCTGACGGATCCAGGAGAGCTACTAGATGGAGATGGTGGTGGGGATGGGGATGATGATGGAGATGATGGTGGCAGAGGCCGATGGAGGAGGAGGGGAGCAGTTGGAGAGAGGAGGGTTGCACCACAGAGGGAGGGTGGAGAGGATAGGTAGGCTCGGGTGGTGAGGGGTCGCGGTGGATTGCTGCTACAGGTGCCAACAGCACAGGGTCCTAGACAGGTGCAGGGATAGGTATAGGGATAGATACAGGGACAGGTACCAATACAGGCACCAGTACAGGTACCAGTACAGACACAGGCACATGGGCAGGCACCCGTACAAGGGGAGCCATAGGCAGAGCCACAGGGGGCTGAGGTAGAGGAGGATGAGCTGACGGAGCTGAGGGAGATCTGCCAGGGATAGGCATATGAGATCTAGGACCTAGAGAGGGAGAGGGATAGGCTCAGGAGGCATCTCAGAGATACTGAACGGGAGTGAGACTAGGCCATTTAGCACTACACAGAGGCTGAGACAACACTGAGGGCTGGGAGACAGGCAACAGAGGACACAGGGGCTAGATATGCCTACGTCCTGTGGGCAAGGGAGGAGATTGCCTACTGGCGAGATCTTTATTATGGTGCAGTGTTAGCTGATTAGTAGGTAAGGAGCTTCCATAGACCATCGCAGATAGTGACAGCTACGGGAGGGAGCCGGAGGAGATAGGCATCTAGTGGTGGGGTTATGGGTCCTCCACCACCACCAGATAGAGGGGATAGGAGGGATGATCCTGGGGCAGGTCCTTCAAGGGCTCAGATTCCATCGAGGCCAGGCGGCTCCGAGGGAGGGAGTTCATCATAGCCGTAGAGGGCTCCCTATGTATCAGTATTGTACCATTTTTGTATGATGATGTAGACACCTTTGGGTGATTGTAGCCATATGATTTTTTGACATCATTGTATCATAAAACTTTATATATATATATGAGATGATTCATCTTTGCGGCAGCTATATGCATGTGTACCTATGTGATGAGATGTTCTTATGATGTATGTTTTACGATATGGATGCAAATATGTACATGATGCAATGCAATATATACTTTTTTTGTTCTTTTATGTTTTATATGTGTATGCATGATGCAAATGTGAATGTATGAAATGCAGATGAATATGATAATGCAAATAATTATTTACATGATGAGAATATAAAATGTGCTAACATGTGTTGTGTGCAGGATGTGATGCAATTGTGATATTTATATGTATGTATGAAATGCTTAATATGTGTTAATGCAGGTGAAACCACATGAAATGCAAAAGTTTTTGTTGTGTCATTATACTCAGTCATGTGATAGCAAGCTACGTAGACTCGAGAAGGATGATGGAAGTCAATCAAGAAAGGGGGATGAAAGACAGAATATATAAAAGTGAAAGAGCTTCTTTTGTGTTATCATCATTGAGATTTATTATGGCAAGTAGGTTATGACCATTGAGGCATATGTTCGACCCAGAAAGTCATTGTACCTGTTTGCATGGAGATAAGACAGTCACAAACAAGGAATGCCCTAGTTCACACTAGACTCACAGTGTCCTCATATCCTTGGACAAGTCATAGCAATACTAAGAGACAATCCACAGACAACAAATACAAATAGGTGACGATACCCCATCCTCGCCCTTCTAGTCAAAGACATCCTGGAGATAGAATCTCTAGTCAAAGACATCTTGGAAAAGCTAAAAGACATGTCACCAAAAGATAAAATCAAAAGAAAACCAAGACTTGACACCAACATCCACTGTAGTCCTCAAATTTAGTGTCTCTTGTCACTTGTATAAGTCTTATTTGATTGTGGTCACAATGTTTACTTTCACAAAAAGGATAGATAGCACTGAACCATATGTTGTCTGAGTCTGTTGAAAGATTTGATTTGTTGAAGCCCATTGTTGTTGTTGTGTCTCATCTGAAACTAACTAATTCCATGAAACTGATACTTTATTGTGGAGAAGACAAAACTTTATTACGGATTTGTGATGCAAATGTTGCTTTATTGCGAATTGTGTGTGGATAGACTGAAGGAAGCTGGAAGAAATTGTACTCCTCGAAACATGTGATGTTCTCAGTTCCACACCCATCACTAGACGTAGGATTTGCCTTAGCCATAGATAGGATCTGATTTATTATGGATGGAAAGGGAGGTTTATTATGAATGGCAAACCAATCTTGGGTAGATCAATAACAAGCCATGATGGAATGGGTAAGTTTATTATGAACGGATAGGTTGTGAGTGTGTGCAAAGTGAAAGGATGAAAGTGAATCCTGAAGGAGGGAGGAGCAATGTCTCTACGCATGGCGCTGGTGACCCAGTTTTCACCATGGTACTTGCCCAGGGTGCCACCGAAGTGGTTTTCACCATTGGACAAAATTATTTCTCTTTACTTTTTTCGATTTTTCAATGTTTTTGTGTCACAAGGCGCCTGTTTGTCAGGTTTTCACCAAGTAACGATTTTTTATGTTTTTATAATTTTTTTGTATTTTTGAATTTTTTTGATTTTTTTTGTATTTTTTGAATTAGGATATTCCAAAGAGCTATGTGTAAAACCTACGAAGGTGCATGCTATTGATAGGATCCTCCAAAGCTTCACCTTCTATAGTTGAGAGCTGATATGCCCCAGATCCATATGCTGTTGTAATGATATAAGGACCAAGCCAGTTTGGTTCGAACTTGCCCTTCTTCTCTCTGTCTTGCTGATTTTTGGGGTTTTCTCTGAGAACTAAGTCACCTACCTCAAATGTACGAGGCTTGACATTATAATTGTAGTTGCATTGTTCCTTGACCGAATGATATGTAGCTTGAGTGACTGTCTTCCTTGATAAAAGAACTGAGATAGAATTACTAGTGTGTGGACTACACAGGCCCGTATGCATGTCACCTAAAGAAGTTTGGGCATCCTTGATAACGAAATCCTTCGAGGAAGCTCCATTAAAGATCCATGATGTATCACCAAAAGGGGGGTGATGTGCGGAATAAGTGGATGAGTGATGAAGGCTTATGATTGCAAAAAGAAGTGAAAGTAAGATAGCATGATGGAGACTTAGGATCAACAAGTATGCTTTTTGACTTGAAATTTTAGAACTTTTGCCCCCAGTTATTTTGATATTAGGGGAGATCAACTCTTGCTCTTTTTGCTTCATAGGATTTTCATCCTTGACTTTGATTTTTGTGGAGTCCAGTAGCTTTTGATTTTGATTTGGACTAAGGGACTTTTCTTTATTATTGACTTTTAGATTTTTCTTTTCAAATCTTGATTTTTGATCCCCAATAAGTGAGGGATTTTGTAATTCTTGTTGATCCAAGTCTAGGAGTGGAGTGGAAATGGAATGAGTGGATGAAATGCTAAAGCTATGTGAGTTCTCAAGAGGGTTGGCTATACACTCAATAGATTCTTCGTTGGAACCACTCTTACGACTATTGATATCAAGAGATGCTTGCACCACTAGAGGAGTTTTGCATTCAGACTTAGTAGCCACAACACTAGGTGGTTCACACCCAATTCCTTGCAAATTGTTTGTAGATTGTTCTTGTTGACTAAATACCTTAGGGGATAATGGGAGTTGATCAACATGAAAGATATACTCACCACATCTCATGTCTTTAAACTTGAACTTGTCTTTGAGCTCTGCTTGCTTGGATGTAAAAGCTTTCAATGATTCTGGATCCACATATGCTGATGAAGGAATAGATTCTCTATTAACTGGAATTATTATTTCTGATCTAGGTCGCAGATTGTTGCAATATATGAATGGATTTGGGTCAGCTTTGACGGTCACTTCAACTCCATTTTGAGGGAACTTGATACATCGATGATATGTAGATGGGACTGCCCTCATTTCATGAATCCAAGGGCATCCTAGCAATATATTATAAGTGAGATCTAGATCCAGGACTTGACAAACCACATCCTTCATAACTAGCCCAACTCTGAGAGGCAAGGTGACTGTGCCCTTGGACGAATGTTCTTCATCATCATATGCCTTGATGGTGATTTGATTTGTAGAATTCACAGCTTTATCAGAATATCCCAATTGTTTAATTATGCTCAATGTACAAATGTTTAGACCAGCTCCTCCATCTATCAGGACTCATTTTATTCGATGTTTGTGTATGAAGGCTTCAATGTGTAGCGGTGCATTATGTGGCTAACTTATCGAGGCTTCATCGGCTTCTGTGAATGTAAGGGAGTGTGGAATGGAAAGGTATCCCACCATGGCTTGAAACTGGTCCACGTTCAGATCAGTAGGAATGGCAGTGCCTCTCAAGATTTTGTCAAGAATAGCTTTATGTGTGGGGGATATGCTTAAGAGCTCAAGGATGGAGATGAGCATGGGTGTCTTCCCTAACTCTTCTACAAGGTCATACTCAGGTTTGGTTGATGAGGAAGTAGTGTTTTTATTTGGAGCACCTTGCAAAGTGAATTTACCTTGATGGGTTGTGACATTACATTCAGAGGTAGGTTCGGAAGAAGATCCAACACCTTTTAGAACAATCTTGGGTCTCTGGGTAGAATTCTTAGGGGTTTTGTCCTTGATAATAATGGTAGAGATATAATTGTCCATCGAGATGTGATTGATGGTTGAATAATAGTTATAAGATGCTCTAGTATAGTTGGTTTGGTCATCTGTGGCATTAGCTTTTCCCTTGTCTTGCTTTGGGAATGGTTCCTTGAACATCTCATGTTCTTGATTGGATGAGTGTCCCTCAATTTCAATGTCACCTCTATCAATGAGATCTTGTACGATGTTCTTCAGTTGATGACAATTTCCTGTCTTATGACCCTTGCTCTTATGAAATTCAAAATAATCATCATCATTCCACCAATTTGGTTTAACCTTTGGTTCATATGGAGGAAAATCTGGAACTGTGATTACCTTGTTTGCCACTAGCTTTTTGAAGACTGACTCAAGTGGTTCTCCCAATGGAGTGTACTTCCTTCATGAATTAGAAGTTGTTTGATTATTCACCTGATTTGATCCCGAAAAAAAAAATTTGGGTCGCACTGTATTGGCATCAACAACACCATCATTGACTGTGTTCTTGTTTTTATTCCAAAATCTTGGCTTGTCTTTTCCTTTAAAGTCATCTTTGTTTTCCTTGAATATCTTAATGACTCCTTGTTCAATTAGGACCTTTTCTGTAGCTAAGCCTTTTTCAATAACATCCTTGAAGGTGGACAAACAAGCTTTCCTTAGATCATAGCCAATGTCTTTGTTAACATTCTAGGTGAACGTTTCTACCATTTGTTTTTGTGGAATTTCACAAGAGCATCTGCTGGCTAGTTTTCCATCTTTGTAAGAATGATGCAAGAGACTCTCCCTCTTTTTGCTTGGTGTTGCACAAAGTAGTGACTGATATGTATGTCTCTATATTGTAGGAGAAATGTTGAATAAATGCCTCTGCTAAGTCACCCCATGACTTAATACCAGGTGGAAGTTGGGAGAACCATTCCATAGCTTGATCACCTAGGCTTTGTGGGAATAATCTCATCAAATATGTCTCTTCTATTGCTACCTCAATGCAAGTTGTGAAAAACTGTCTTATGTGTGCCTTAGGATCCCCTTTTCCTCTATACTTATCAAACTTAGGCGTCACAAAGTGTGTAGGAAATGGAGGCATTGGAATGCTCTTGTCAAATGGATAAGGACATATGTCTCTCATTGTGTATGTTGGCTTTGGTGTATTTATGTCCTCCATTTTCTTTTGTAAGTCCTTGATTTGTTGTTCCAAATTGCTCTTAGGTGGAGATCGACTTCTTGGACCATACCCCATGCTTGAGGCACCAATTAGAGGAGGAGCATGTTGCATATATGGATGATATTGATCATACACATGTTCATATGGAGGAGGTCTATAGTGATGTTGCGTATATGGACCACTTGGTATAGATTCATGTTGAGGAACACCATATCTATTTTGTCCATGTATACCATACTCTACAGGCATGTCATGTTCTAATGTGTTGCCCCCAAATTTGACACGGGGTTTCCTTGTGTCCAAATTTTGAGCATACCTTTGAATATCCAATTGCTTTGGTGGTTGATCCTTAGCATGGGTATGTGATTGAGCATATCTTTCTGCATAAGACTTCCATAAATGTCTGTGAAGGTGAGTATCATATGCTTGACCATGTGTATGTGGGACCTCAGGTTTTTGAAGCAAATATGATGGTGATTCAGGTACCATATATGGTCCTCTATTTCCTTCACTATTAGGCCTCCTTTGATCCATGTTGGATTGAGGTTGTTGCAAAGGTCGATTTTCCATTATTTGAGACATGTCAAAATCATGAGGTATCTTGGCTCCACTTGGTGCCATCATTTGTAAGAAGTATTGTCTATCCCTTCTCATTATTTCCTCAACCAATCGATTGAAATGGGGATTCATAATGGATTCTTCCACATCTGTTGAATGTACAGAAAAGTTGTCCATATTGTCATTGTGTGTATCATTGTTGTTTGTAGTGTCCATGTTCTCAACATTTGGAATGTTTCTATAGACATCCATGTCAGGTAATGTGTTATGATTAGTATTGAAAAAGACATCATTGTCATACTCATAGACACTCGTGTTTGCGGACTCTTGAGCCTCTTTAGTTTCTCTCCTAGATTTTTGAAGATGGGTTTCAACCATGAACTAGGTATTGACCAAGATGTCTGAGACTAGATGAAAATGGAAAAAGTATGGAAGACCAAGAGTTGGATGGAATGTAAATGAATCTGAGGTGTACTTGCAATATCCAAAATGTAAGACCAAGTATGTATGTAGTAGAGTAGGTGTGACTTCCAAAGAGAGGATAGTTTCTCTTGATGAGGTAAGTTGACCTTGACTCTAAGTAAGACCAAATGAGACCCAAAGGTAAGAAACCTTGATGAGGGACCACTTAGCAAAGTGTTATTGTATGTAGTGTGTTGACAAAGTATAGTGAGGACAAGCAAGTGACCTTTTGATTCAAGTTTAGACAATTGTGAATGTAAAGTGAGATGTGAAGCAATGATGGACTTTGTGAGACCCAAAGAAAGGTTGAATTCTAAATGAAACCTTGGAGAAACGACCTAGGAAGCTCAAGATTTCTGAAACTGACTGTGTTTGTTTGTTGGACTGTAACAGTTTTTCAATTTTGAACACAGACGCACCTGTATACTTCACAGACGCGGTTTCCTGACACAGACGTGGCTCTGTTCAACACAAACACACTTCTGAGATTTTCTGCAAAGTGTGATGTTGATTCTATAAACACAGACGTGTTTCTGCCCTTCACAGATGCGGTTATACAACATAGACGCTATTATGTCAGACACAGACGCGTTTCTACAAAATTTGTGCAATCTTTTCCAATCTGTGAAGTCATTTTGTTGTAACCAAATCTGACTGTTGGACTATTTTTCATGACAAGAGGACACAGTGCTATTGAAGACCTAATGTTTGCAAGTGTCTAGACTCCAAAATGACTCCAAGAAAAGTGTGTTGTTTGATGTAAAAATGTTTTGCATACACTTGAAGACACAAAAGACACAATGTTTTTCTGTTTGGTCTTGAATGTTTTGAATGTTTAAAATAAGTCGAGCACAATTCTTATGGCTGGCCAAGACAATAGTTGTTGATCTCACATGGGGTTTTACCCCTGAGGCTACGCTATTCAGAGTGGATACTTAGATGCTTGACCTCATTGGCTCCACCCTCGGCACTCACTTCTCGAGTCAGCCAAGCATCAGTCCCCATGAAAACTCCCCATGGTGAACTTTGTATCTCTACTAAGAACCGTATGTGTGTGGGCCGCTACCAGAGGTCCAACCTCCTACCCCAACAACTAGAAGGATTTGGGCTTCTAAAACAAAAAGGTGCTAGTAAGGGCATCTGCTCGTATGGCCATACATGCATGCCAAAATGTATATGGTGAAAATGGATAACAATAATAACGATATTGAAAGGCTAAATGAATTCAACCACAAAACCCAAGCCTAACAACAACAAAGATCCACCATAACATATGAAGATTACCTAAGACAATGCAAATCAAATGAAATCACAAAGCTTATACCATCACATGTCCAATAGGGTTTTGATCTCCATTGATCTTGCTTGATATATTTGCTCTCAGATTTTATGTGCACAAGAGCTCAACAAAGAATGGAAATGTGGTTGCAAGTAGGATCATCGTAGTGTAGTCAATTGATCAAGTAGTTAATTAGTTAGGGTTTGATAATGAAGGAAGCATCTCCTTATATAGAAGACACTATATGAAATGGAGGGATAAGATTGAGAGGTGTAAAAGGAGGTTGGCTATGATTAGAGGGTAGGTAAAAGAAATAATAAAATAATGAAAGGGGTAGGTAGTGTATGAATTAAGAGATGAATGACATGTGTCATGGGTAGAAAAGGTTAATGAATTAATTAAATAAATAAAGATTTATTTAATTAATAGAAAGAGTGAGATCAATTAAATAAATAAGATATTTATTTAATTTAGGAAAAGGATAATTTAAATAAATAAATGTATTTATTTAAATGAGAAATAAGGCTAGAAGAGGATAAATGAATTAATTAAATAAATAAAGATTTATTTAATTAATAGAAGAATTAAGCTTAGATAATTAAATAAATAAAATATTTATTTAATTAGACATGACAATTTTAGGTGTCTACAGTATTAAGTATCAAATTTGATTAAAGTGTATTTGGGATTAAATTACTAGACAACTGATTCACCCCCCCCCCCTCTTAGTTGCCTCTGGGTCCTAACATCAAGTACCAGTATAGCACAGATAGATGTCAATAAAAATAGATACCGGTAAACAATACAACTTAACAATTAACCAGATAATCAATGCAAAGCAACCATACCACATAACACCATGATTTGTACATGGAAAACTCAGAAAAGGGAAAAACCACATTGGGAAGCCTACCCATAGTCAGATGATACTTTTGTAGAAAGTATGTGTTACAATGAGGGGCCTGCACTTGCAAGAAGGCACACTACCTAGAGCGTACTGCTCATTACAAAAAGAGTCGCATTGTCTACAAAGAGGCTAAAACCTTCTCAAGATAGATGGACAACAATCCAATAGAGCGAACTGTTGGAAGTAGCATCTACCATGCCTAATTACAGTCTCGGTTAAGCTAAATGCCAAAGGACTAAATTTTCTTCTGAATCCAATTCGATCACCAATGATCGATTAACTCCTCTGCCTGAATGATATTACAATATTCGCACATTACATTCCTTGACCATGACCTTTTTAATAACCATGATACTTTACAAAGAGTTTCTATCTCTTATCTATGGCCTAAACCAATTAGATATGCAGTATTTCAACAACAAAACACAGAGTGGGATGTTATTCTAGGATATGAGGGATTTCTTGAGGAAGATGATTATTTTGAACTTCTTCCTATAGGATTAGTAACTTATATTATGGTAAAAGAAAGAGGATAACAAAAGCTAGTATATTTGGAAGAAATCTCTTCTAATGAAGAAAAACAAGATTATGTAGTCAGTCTTCTGAGAGAAAAATTGAGTGAAACTCAGAAAAAAGTAGAGATCCATATAGAGAGACTAAATCTAGAGAAGAAAGAAGGTCTGCAACTAGAATACATTTAAAGAAATTAAATGATCTCAAAGAAGAAATGAAACATATAAATGAGGAATTATCAGCATATGGTAAGAAAATGGTTGGTTACAAGATTCTGCCATGGCAACGAGAACATCAGAATAAGAAAAAGAATAGTACTAGTAAGTTTGTTGAACATGATTAAGATTCAAACTCAGAAGAACACTCTGGTACAAGGAATAGAATGATATTAAAAAAATAGAATAATGACCAAACTGTTGTCTTTAAAAAACTAGATCTAATAAGGAATGAGGTGGAAGAGATAAGATTAGAAAAAAAAAAGAACACTCAACTAGTATGTGGGAGAAATTAGAGATCTTATTCTCGAGGCTAAAATAAATTAAACCGACACAAAACCCAAAGAATAGGAAAAAGAAAAATCTTTTGTTTTTACACTCTTAGCAAATAATACTATATATATTAGAATTTCTTTATGTTTTGAAGGATACACACACATTGAATTCAATGCATTCATTGACTTAGGATTAGCTAGATCTTTTGCCAAAAAAAAGCAATCCCAGAAAAGTTTTGGAAGCCAAAGCTAGAATTAACAAAAGGACATTCTGTAGTCACATAAATCTGTCCACTTAATTAAATGAATATTTAATATTTATTTGATTATTTAACCATCAATTAATGAATTAATTAAATTAATATTTAATTAATTTATCTTAACCCTCTTCTCCTATTAATTAAATAAATTATTCAATTTATTTGATTTAATTCACTTAACCAAATTCATACCATTAATTAAATAAATAAATCATATTTGTTTAATTAAATCTTCTCTCACATTTAAATAAATTAATATTTATTTAAATCCCCCAAAATCTTCTCTCACATTTAAATAAATTAATATTTATTTAAATCCCCCAAAATCCCACCTCTCACATTTAAATAAATAAATCATTTATTTAAATCACCTTTATCCTCCACCCACTTGTATTTTCCTACAAAAGCAAGTTGCACAATTATTTTAAATAAATAATTTATTTAAATCACCTTTATCCTCCACCCACTTGTATTTTCCTACAAAAGCAAGTTGCACAATTATTTTAAATAAATCATTTATTTAAATCACCTTTATCCTCCACCCACTTGTATTTTCCTACAAAAGCAAGTTGCACAACTATTTTAAATAAATTATTTATTTAAAATCCTATTTATCCTCACCCACTTGAAACCTTTAATGGTTTCCCTTAAAGTAGTCAAACTTGATGGCTTTAAAGTCTTCAAACTTGATGGCTTCCTTCTATAGTCTTCTTAAGACTTTAATGGTTTTCCTTAAAGTCTTCAAGCCTTTAATGGTTTCCCTCAAAGTCTTCAAGCATTTTAATGCTTTATCTTCATTTTTCTCATTTAAATAAATTAATATTTATTTGAATATTTATCCAAATGCAAATTACACCATTTAATTGAAATAAATGATTTTATTTTAATTGAAAATACCAAAATTTCTCCCACTTGCATTTTCCTACAAAATCCACTTGTATGCCTAAACCCCTTCTAGATTCTTCTAAACCCTTCCTAATTAGCCTAATCCATCCCCTAAATATTGTCACATTCCTAAGCAAATTGGAGTCACTTCTCAAAGACTCCAAAGTCTTTGAAAAGCAATTAATGCTTTGTGTGTTCAACAAATTAACCCTCAAAGTCTTGGATAACCTTTGAAAGCTTTCAACCTTCAACCACTTAATCCCCAAAGTCTCCAATAACCATTAATGGTTAATTCAACCCTCCCACATGGTTAAAACATTTGTTTTGACTCAACCTCTACCCAACCCAAAGGTCTCATCAAGCCTTTAATGCTTTGACCATGATTATCTCTTAATCATTTGCACAAAGGTTTATCCTTGGATTAACTCTTAATCCAGTGGGTAATCTTAATTTAGACTTGACCCTTACCTTCTAGATAACCATGAGGTCTTCTTAGGCCTTTAATGCCTCCAACCTCTTCTCTCAACCCAATCCTATGTTGACACTTGTCACCATTTTATTGGTGCCAATTGTGCACATGGATCCCCAACTTTCAAACTGGGCCCTTGATTAAACCACTCAATCTTAACCCTTCATTTCCCTATTTCTTCTATAAATAGAACCCTTCTCCTCAAGCAAAAGGAGAAGCATTTTAGAGTATTGTTGTTATACTGGCATTAGCATAGAGCTTTTTCATAGCATCACTATCTACTCTAGCATAGTATTTAGCTTTTCATTTCATATTTGAAGCTTAGTATTAAATCTCAATCCTCCATTAGCATCCATAGTGCAAAAAGCTGCTGAGAGCTACACTCATTTGGGACTTGGAGAGGAGAGGAACAAGGGAGGAGCAACTATGAGCATCTTGATTAGCTATTTCATTTTATGTTTATATGCTTTCTATTTCATGCTTAATATCTCTCTTGATATGCCTGTTTAGGATAATCTTTTGTTGCTAACACTAACGTTTGTTTCTTGTGCTCTTGTGTGTGTTGCCATCAAACAGATTTTCTAATCCTTTTTGCAGAGCATCATTTGGTGACCATTGCCTTGTGGGTAATAGGGAGTGGAAAAGCGGTGTTGGATATGAAATTTCTCACAAAGCTCACGGACATCCTGATTTTTGAAAGGAAGACCATTATCTGTGACAATGGACATGGGCACACCATACCGACAGATGATGTAATTGAGGATGAATGAGGCGATCTGCTTGTCGGTGACTTGGGTAAGTGGAACAGCTTCGATCCACTTGGTGAAATATTCGGTGGCGGTAATAATGAATTTATGGCCATTGGATGAAGATGGATGAATCTTACCCACAAGGTCAAGGCCCCATTGACAAAAAGGCCATGGTGTTGTGATTGGTTGTAGTTCCTGTGCTGGTGCATGTATCAGGTCGCCATGAACTTGACATTTCTTGCATTTCCTGACAAAGTAGTAGGAATCCTTTTCCATAGATGGCCAATAATATCCAGCTCGCAAGAGTTTCTTGGCGAGTGACGGACCACTTGAATGAGTCCCGCAAATTCCTTCATGTACCTCTTCCAAAACCTTTGTTATCTCATCTTGTTCCAGACATCGAAGGAGAGTACCATCAAGACTACGTCGGTATAAGATTTCGGCAATAATGGTATATCGAGCAGTTTGGTACATCTAAAGGAAGGGTCAAAAACAAGTCCAAGAATTGGGTTGATCTAGACCCATACTCATTTGTGCCTTTGAGGCTACAATCTTGTGTTTGTGTGTGCTTGCTTTGTTTTCTTGTCAAAGAAAAATCAGAAAATCACTTTCAAAAACAAAGTATTCATCCAACATCTGTCAACACAACCAAAAATACCAAAAACATAGTGCCAACAACGAAGAATCACATTTTATGACCATTCTTCACATCTTGCGAAAGAAGAAGGGTCATCAGAATATTACCTTGAAAAGAAGACCATTGAGCTCAAAGGCTTTAATAAAAAGGAGGAAATTCTTCTATCTCAATAGACAAATCTTTGTCTCACATAGAGTCTTTCTACATCGCATGCGTCTATACCTTCAAGGTAAAACAAACGAGTTTGATTCAGAATCACTGAACTGCAGAGCTTTTATGCAATATAGAGCTCTGAGTTATCACAAAAATCAAGGAGGAAAGATTAATCCTAACTTTTTCCCCAACATCTATATCACCTACAACACATCTCGAGAAGTGCCACCGACGCCCGAAAGGGAAGAGATAGAGTTTGTCCCATTTGTGACACAAAGTTTTTATTGAAAGATTGAAGTTGAAAACAAAAAACATCCATCATCTCACTCATACATCATCACTCCATCATCAATCCATCCCAACTCTCAAAACATTAAGAGGTTCTTGTCCCAAGATTCTTTTTTAGATATTGCTTGAAATAAAAACACATCACATCACTTTTTAGATTGTTTCTACATCTAGGATAAGCTCATCCTAAGAGACACATCTACGCAGGTTAAAACTAGTTCATGAGTGAATCCTCTCATTGCTAGGTAGTTAAATCTGTAACACATCTCAGATTTCTCTACACCTTATCACATCCAAACTTATCAAACAAACAAGCAATTCAAAGAAGGAATTTTGGTTACATCTACCTTAAAGTGCTAGAGATCCCCATACAACACAAATCACCAACCAATCAATCTTTCATTTCATCACCACTCATCATCATCTTCAATCAACTTCAAAAACAAACTTGTAAACAAAATGGCTCAAACCCGATCGCGATCAAGGCAGCGAGAAATAGAAATTGAGGAAGAAGAGGACAACCTCAATGAATTTCAAGAGGCACTCGGAGGAAATGGGAATGATGAAAACCCAGGTACACCCACTCCTTCAACAATCGAAAGGGTTCAGCATAATCCTCATTTTAACAGATTATTCGATGAAATACTAAGGAGCAATGCGGATGCTCACTTTTTACGACTTGCTCAAGAAGGAGCCAAACTCCCCTCTGACTTTGATCTCGCCCAATTAAGACAAGCATCAGAAAGACAAAGTCGCCATGAGGAAGAAAGGCGTAGAGATCCCATCAGATATAACATCCCTCGAGGTAACCCACCACCTCCTCCTCCTAATGAAATGGAGATGTTGCGGCAACAAGTTGAGAATCTCGCCCAACAACTTCATAGTGGTGTTAAGACCAGTCAATTCTCACTTAACGACATCTGTCCCTATCCGTTTGATAGGAATCTTTATATGCCACCCTTTCCACGCGGGTTTGAAACACCCAAATTTGAAAAATATAGAGGAAAGGGGGATCCCCGTGATCATGTCCGAGAATTTCATTCTGCTTGTC
This sequence comes from Cryptomeria japonica, assembly GCF_030272615.1. Taxonomy (NCBI): domain Eukaryota; kingdom Viridiplantae; phylum Streptophyta; class Pinopsida; order Cupressales; family Cupressaceae; genus Cryptomeria; species Cryptomeria japonica. Next base: position 56,400,488 of record NC_081406.1, read on the forward strand.
TTGAAGTGGCTTATGAGGACACATACCTAATGCGCCTTTTTCCCCAAAGCTTGGGAGGAACCACCACATCATGGTTTTCCCGATTACCAGGTGGCATTAGAACATTTGAGGAACTCATCCAGAAGTTCCTATCTCATTACTCTCATAATATTGAACGCGACATCACCATGGCTGATCTATGCAACACCAAACAAAAACCAGGTGAATTATTCTCAGTATTCCTGCAACGATGGCGCCAAATGTCTAGCAGACGTTCTCTTTAGTTACCTGAACGAGAACTAGTGGAAATTTTCATTTCCAACTTAAACGAAGAAATGGAATTTCACCTGGATGTCAAAGATACCGATTCTTTTAACGATATGATCACCAAGGGTATAAAATGTGAAAGGGCACTCATCAAAAAAGGACTCATCAAAATCTTTAATGAACCAAAAGATGCTCCTCGCCCGCGCTTCAATAGCGATAAACCGAACTTCTGGAACAAGAATAAGAACATCGTCAACGATGGAGTTGTGGATGCTCGGACTGTCCAAAATGCACAACCTGTGGTTCGGTTTGCAGGACAAAATCCTACACCTCAAAATAACACAAATGTTCCTCCTAATCAAGGTCGCATCACATCTCATGACGAACCAAGACCCCGTCCACAAAAACAAAAATGCACATACACTCCCTTAGGGGAACCCATTGAAACAGTGATGCGACAACTCATTTCTCAGAATTTGATCACTCTACCTAAGTTATCAAATTATGAGCCTCAGGTCAAACCGGCATGGTGGAGAGATATTGAACATTGTGAGTTCCATCAAGGAAGAGGACACAAGACAAGTAATTGTCACCGATTGAAAGATCTCATTCAGGATCTTATTGACCGAGGAGAAATTGAAATTGAAGGGCATGACCCAAAAACAACCAATAATGATCATCAGATGTTCAAAAATCCACTTCCATCGCAAGATCAAAGGGGTCCTTCCACTTCCAGATGAGGTCCTGATACCACTGATTATACGCAGGCTGCGTATAATTATACTGTAAATCACCTTTATGATGCTAGTGAACAAATTGCAACTATCACCTTCAAAAATCCCACCTCAAATTGCAATGTTGTTACACGTCGTGGCAAGGTCACCATAAAGGCAGCTCCACAAGGCACCACCTCCATTCCAAAGTAGTACAATCTTGTGGAACAATTAGACAAAACCCCTGCGCTTATATCCATTTTGGAGCTTTTGCGTCTATCACCATCTCATAAAACAATCTTGGATCAAGCACTCCAAGAGGCGTCAGTCCCTGCAAACCTGAATACGGACCAATTTCAAGCCATGGTTGGAAATCTAAAGTCATCACCTTGTCTCACTTTTTCCGAAAGCGACAACTCTTCTTTCCAACAACCTCATAACGCCTCACTCCACATTGAAGGCTTTGTCAACCAACACAGGATCAAGCGAGTCTTGATCGATAATGGAGCAGGCCTAAACATCTGTACACTACAGTTGGTCACAGCATTGGGATATGCAATAGAATCAGTGGATCCTCGTAAGAAGATCACCATCAAAGCTTATGATGATGCAGAGCGTTCATCCAAAGGAGCTGTGGTACTACCAATCCGAGTAGGCCCTGTGGTAAAGCATATCATTTGTCAGGTTCTGGACCTTCCTCTGCCATATAATCTGTTATTAGGGAGACCTTGGATACATGCCATGCAAGCTGTTCCATCTACCTACCATCAATGTATCAAGTTCCCACATAACGGTGTAGAGATCACAATCCTGGGCGATGCAAATCCCTTTGCATTTTGCCATAATATTAGCCATCAACCAGAAATTACTGTTCCTAATAATAGAGAAGCCATTTCCTCCACATCATATGTAAATCCCGCCTCTCTTACCAGTTCAAACACCACTATACCGAAGCAAGAAAAGCTTAAGATGAAGATCGCAGAGGAAGGTCCTGGCGAATACAACTTGAGTCAGCTCTTTTGTGTGGGACAAATGACCACTTCTCCTAGAACACATGGTAAACCACAGCAGTTACTCCAGCAACCACTAATCACGCCTGCATGTGCCTTGACGCCTTTCATCCTTGGAAAGAGTCAAGAGGAAGAGACACAAGATGAGGACCTAGCGGAATGGATCTATAAAGATCCCATCACCACTGACATACCGCGAGTTACACTTCCTACGGAACAATATGGCAAAGGCCTCCTCATTATGCAAAGAATGGGATATGATGGTCAGAGTGCTTTGGGATACTGCAAACAAGGACGACATGAACCTCTTCTGCCAGAGTTCAAGCCCAAAGGTAATACAGGCCTAGGCTTTGAAAAAGAGATCCTTCCTAAACTCAGATTCAAAGGAAAACCCAGCAAACCATTTTGCCCACCTACTGCAAAGAGGATACCTTTCATAATCAAAGCACCATCAAGAACTATCCCCACTGCCCCCTCAAGGCTCAAAAATCCACCATCACCAATGTCACTCATCCCATCAAACGAACCAGTAATCCCATCAGCAACACCATTTGTAGCAGCAACTATATTGGAACCCGCAGCAGCATCTATGGCACCAGTAGTTCCAGCAAAAGCCACTGAGTCACCATTACCAATACTTCCAGTGACAAATCCATTAAACCCCATCACAATTCCTGCAACACCGATCACTACAAGGATACATAAACCAATCACACCTGCCGTGTTTAACTCCAAAGACATCCCAGTATGGTATAGCAATCGGATGCTGGAGAGTGATTCAGAGACCGACTCACATGAGTGGGAATTCGATTCAGTGCAACTTAACACTTCAGATGAGGAAGACACATCACCACCTCTGCCACGCAAAGACATTCCTGTTTACGGAGAAGCATAGATAAAGACCACTTGGGTACCTGAGCTGGAAACATCTTCCACAGACCCTACGTCTCATCCTACGCCTGATTCTGACAGGGAGAGTACCATCAACGACCTTCACCACACTGTCTTAACCCTCACTGATACCTCTAACGAACTTAACTTAATCGATGAAGTAATGCCCATTATCCACCCTGAACTCATTGAATGGAACCAACCAAATCCCCCATGTCTTGACCTCTTCCAGAACGATGAGGCTATCATTGACTTTTTGGAATTAAGGGATAATCTACCAAGCGGGGATCACAAAGCTGGATTCGCCATTGAACTTAATAGCACAGCATACTTCGGAGCGGATGCCAAACCCTTCAGCTGCAAAAATATAACATTAAAACATGCATCTTCTAGTGAAAACCACACTGTGGCACTGTTTGATCCAACAAAAGTAAAAAGAAAGAGCATATCCAACGATGAAAACCTCTCTGAGGCGCCTGAGGATGAAGGGTTTGACATTCTCCCTGCTAATACACAACAGGAACGATCAACGATCCTCATTGAGGAGACCAAAGAATACAATGTGGGGACTCCTAAAAACCCTCATATCATACATCTGGCATCTCTTCTCACTCCAGAGGAACAACCTCAATTTATAGAGTTCTTCCAACAGCGTCAGATCAACTTTGCATGGTCATATGCAGACATGCCTGGGCTTGATCCTGATTTAGTCATGCATCATCTCACAGTAGCAAAAGGAGCCAAACCTGTCAAGCAGAAGCTTCGTAAGATGCATCCTCAGATTGCCGTGCTAGTCAAAACAGAACTCAAGAAACTCCTGGATGTTGGTTTCATTAGACCAATTGATTATGCAGAATGGATCTCCAATATTGTGCCTGTCGGCAAACCAAAAGGGGGCATCCGCATTTGTACTGACTTCAGAGATCTAAATAAGGCATGACCTAAGGATGACTTTCCCCTACCAAATATCGACATCATAGTGGATCTAACAGCAGGACATGCGATGCTTTCACTCATGGATGGATTTTCAGGATATAATCAAATAAAGATCGCACCAGAAGATCAACATAAGACAGCTTTCACATGTCCATGGGGCACATATTGCTGGAATGTAATGCCTTTTGGTCTAAAGAATGCAGGAGCGACCTATCAAAGAGCAATGACCACCATCTTCCATGACATGATGCATACTATGATGGAAGATTATGTGGATGATTTGCTAGCAAAATCACTCACAAGAGAAGGACATCTCCATATCTTAGATCAAATCTTTGATAGACTGGAACAATACCATGTTCGACTCAACCCAAAGAAATGTGTCTTCAGAGTGACCTCCGGGAAGCTTCTAGGATACATTGTCTCAAGCAAAGGCATTGAGGTCGATCTAGCAAAGGTTAAGGCAATCATGGACATGCCACCTCCAAAGAATATCAGTCAGCTAAGAACACTACAAGGACGGCTTCAATCCATCCACAGATTCATTGCACAATTGGCTGATAAGTGTCACCCATTCACACACCTGCTACACAAGAACATACGCTTCCAATGGGATGACAGATGCCAGCAAGCATTTCAGGCACTTAAAGACTATCTCATGAATCCACCCTTGTTGACGCCACCAGATCCAAGTAGACCGTTGTTACTTTATATCTCAGCAACAAGTACAGCACTGGGTGTGCTACTGGCACAACATAATGAAGAAGGTAAAGAGTGTGCTGTTTACTACATCTCTCGCACATTGGTTGGCTATGAACTCAATTACACACCTATTGAACGAGCTTGCCTAGCAGTAATCCTGGTAGCCACTAAATTGCGGCACTATCTGTTAACACACAAGGTACAACTCATCGCAAAAATTGATCCACTCAAGTATTTACTCAGCAAAGCAGCATTGACAGGTCGCTTAGCCAAATGGGTGATGATTCTAAGTGAATTTGATATTGAGTATGTGGACCGTAAGGCTATCAAAGGGCAAGTTATTGCAGATCAGTTGGCCGATGCACCACTCATAGGCGATCATCCTCTCATTTCCAATTTTCCAGATGAAGAGATATTCATGATCACAGAAGCACAGCCATGGAAACTATATTTTGATGGTTCATACACTAGGCATGGCTCGGGGGCAGGCATTCTGTTTATCACACCTCAAGGTGATAGCATCCCGAAGTCTTACAGGCTCACATTTCCATGCACAAACAACATAGCAGAGTATGAGGCTTTGATCACAGGACTCAGATTAGCCATACAATGGAAATTACAAGAACTACAAGTATATGGCGATTCCCAACTAGTCATTCGACAAGCAACAGATGAATATCAGACCAAAGATGATAAACTCATGCCATACAAGCAAATGGTGGACAATCTAAAGACATCATTTACTACTATCACTTTTGAGCAGATACCAAGAGAGCAGAATCGAGCTGCTGACGCCATGGCTACCATCGCATCTTTACTAGATCTTCCACAGAATTCAACACGCTACGAGTTCTTGGTAGAACAGCTTTGGATTCCCGCTTATGATATCCCGGAATCTGAAATGATATGTCACCTTGTCGGTTCTGAATCCCCATGGTATGGTGAGTTCTACACCTATCTCCGCGATCACACCCTTCCTCCCGACCAATCAAATAACCATCGAAAAACCTTCATTCGCCAAACTGCTCGATATACCATTATTGCCGAAACCCTATACCGACGCAGTCTTGATGGTACTCTCCTTCGATGTCTAGAACAAGGTGAGATAACAAAGGCTTTGGAAGAGGTACATGAAGGAATTTGCGGGACTCACTCAAGTGGTCCATCACTAGCCAAGAAGATCATGCGAGCTGGATACTATTGGCCATCTATGGAAAAGGATTCCTACTACTTTGTTAGGAAGTGCAAAAAATGTCAAGTTCATGGCGACCTAATACATGCACCAGCTCAAGAACTGCAACCAATCACAACACCATGGCCTTTTTGTCAATGGGGTCTTGATCTTGTGGGTAAAATCCATCCATCTTCATCCAATGGCCATAAATTCATTATTACCGCCACCGAATATTTCACCAAGTGGATCGAAGCTGTTCCACTTACCCAAGTCACCGGCAAGCAGATTGCCTCATTCATCCTCAATTACATCATCTGCCGGTATGGTGTGCCCATGTCCATTGTCACAGATAACGGTCTTCCTTTCAAAAATCAGGATGTTCGTGAGCTTTGTGAGAAATTTCATATCCAACACCGCTTTTCCACTCCCTATTACCCACAAGGCAATGGTCAGGCCGAAGCATCCAATAAAAACATATTGAGAATCCTAAAGAAGACAGTCAATGATGCCGGTCGTGATTGGCATATTCAATTGAATCCAGCGCTATGGGCATATCGAACTAGCATTCGAACCCCTACAGGTGCAACTCCTTATTCATTGGTCTATGGTGCAGAAGCTATCTTGCCTATTGAGGTCGAGATACCATCATTAAGGGTTTCCTTGCACAATCTCATTGATGATGACGCATACAGAGTCTCACGCCTTCAAGACTTAGAGTTACTTGATGAGAAACGACAAGCTGCATACAATCACCTCAAAGCCTATCAGCAGCGCATGAGTAGAAGCTACAATCACCGAGTTAGATCTCGTACATTTGAGGTAGGTGATCTTGTTCTTCGAGAAAATCCTCGCAACCAACCAAACAGAGAACATCAAGGCAAGTTTGAATCAAACTGGTTGGGCCCATATGTTGTCACTGCTGTATTCGGGTCCGGGGCATATCAGTTGGCTACATCAGACGGAGAACCGCTCGCAGATCCAATCAATAGCATGCACCTCAAACGGTTTTATACCTAAGGTATACATATCAGAAAATATCAAAAACATTCAGAAAATGTCCTAAAGAAAATACAAAACCATTCAAAACAAAAAAAATAAATAAAGAAAAATCATGCATCCAAACGGTGAACAACCACTCCGGTGGCACCTTGGGTAAGTGCGATGGTGAAAACCTGGCAAACAGGCGCCACTCGTAAAGGCTATGACTCCATTGTCTTTCAGGCTTGTTGCGATCACATTCATACATACACACATCCATCCATCTAACCATGGCTTGTTATTTTATCTGTAATCCAAGAAAGTACTTCATGCGTCTAGCATCCCGCTTTTTCATAAATCATGTCCAACTTGGGGGCAATGCCCTTACAATCTAGATGATGGAAGTGGATTCTACATTACTGGTGATTCATTGGCAAAAACATTCAAAAATATCTCGCAAAATACAAAAACATTCAAAAATGTCTCGCAAAATACAAAAACATTCAAAAATGTCTCGCAAAATCCAAAAACATTCAAAAATGACTCACAAAATCCAAAAACATTCAAAAACTATTACACAAAATCCAAAAACATCGAAAAACCCATCGAAAATCACACCAAAACATGGCAACACCTTGTACATATTCATTCAAGCAGATGCAAAACCAACATTAACACAGTACTCACACAATGACCATTTATCAATCGACCACACAATCCACATCCAACAAATCAGAAACTGTCTTTAAAAACAAGGATGCACCCTTCCTTACCAAAACAAAGACAAAAGTGACGTTTTCTTTGACAAGAAAATTATGTTAGGCTATCAAATACTTGGTTGATTTATGAGTACAATCATTTGTTTATCTGTATCGGGATCTTTCAGCATTGTTTTGTATCATTTGTGCATTATTTCCGATGAAGTTCTGGGGCATGTACTAATGGTGTCTACGTGGGAAGTTCACCAAGCTACGTGATCTTATGCCAAATGCAGTCATAGATCATTACGGCTTGCTGACTACAGCGTATACCTCGACCATATGAGCATGAACCATTACCAAGGATCCATATTCTTTTATTCTTTATGTATATACTGTTTGTTTGCAGGTACAATGCTCATTCTTTGGTTCCTCCTCATCCAATTTGGATAAAGGTTTTTATTTCTTAGTACGGTATGCACTTGTCTCAGGATATGATCAGCCTAAGATCAAGGAGGACGATCCAAGTCATGCATGAAAGGAGATAATCCTTGTCTGTTCCGCAAGCAATACTCAGGTCAACTTGATCCATTATATCAAGTTGCTTGTATTAACTTGCTATATAAAAATCCATGTAAGAAATACTCTGGTCATCTTGAATCTTTATGTCAAGTTGCTTGTATTTTCTTACAACATTTTAAAGCTCAATGATGAAAAATAAAGCACCATGGATCGTCATTCCATCTCATTTGTATATATTGCATTTCGTTGCATTCCACCCATCCATACATTCATAATAGCTGCATATCATGCATACATAGTCATAATAATGCATACTCTATTTTACTCATCTTCTTCCATAGGACTCGATCCTAGTCCTCCATATCTTCTATCTAACATCAAATCCCCCCTCACCCTCCCTATCTTGATCATCAACATCATCCTAATCCCTTCATCGCTTCCCATCCTAAGTCATCCAATAAGTCAAGCCAGTTACCCTGTCTACACAGATACATCGACTCCCACACACCTAGACTATCAACAGATACTCTGATCAAGTATCTTCGGGTCTCAACAGGTAATCGATCATGGTAATCCTAGACTACATCAGGCATTTATCATAATGACCTAGTCTCAACGGGGCTGCCATGATTCCCCACAACCATCCATCACACGCACACACTATCAATTGATCAACCAATCAAACACAATCCAACGGACAATTACATCAATTGTCTAAGTCTCAACGAGTATTTTGCTTCATATACCTTGACTTCATCGGGCAATTACATCAATTGTCTAAGTCACCATCAGGTCACTTTGATTCACTTACTCAGACTTTATCATGTTCAAGCGACCAACTGACATCAACTGTCACGCTTTGACTTGACCGGGGCAATTAAACCGATTGCACCAGATTGTCCAAACAATTTTGATCAATTGTATAGCATCAATCCAAACCCCACACTACATCTGCTATGTATCTCTTGCATGACCTCAGGGTACTTGCTGGCTTGTTGTTTCTTCATATTCACTCCATTTTCTCCCATTCTTTCATCATTAGTTCTAATTTCTTCTATTCTACCTCCCCTCCACTTTGCATTCTTTTTCGAGAGATCGCCCGATTTTTCAAAACAAAATTTGGCCCATCTCTCGAGGGGGCATACCACCCATTAAATTTACATTTTATGGGGCATTTCTTCACACCTATTTTTCTTTCTTTGAAACGACGCGATAAACTGCACCGTCTCAAAGAGGGGCAAATGTAGTCACATAAATCTGTCCACTTAATTAAATGAATATTTAATATTTATTTGATTATTTAACCATCAATTAATGAATTAATTAAATTAATATTTAATTAATTTATCTTAACCCTCTTCTCCTATTAATTAAATAAATTATTCAATTTATTTGATTTAATTCACTTAACCAAATTCATACCATTAATTAAATAAATAAATCATATTTGTTTAATTAAATCTTCTCTCACATTTAAATAAATTAATATTTATTTAAATCCCCCAAAATCTTCTCTCACATTTAAATAAATTAATATTTATTTAAATCCCCCAAAATCCCACCTCTCACATTTAAATAAATAAATCATTTATTTAAATCACCTTTATCCTCCACCCACTTGTATTTTCCTACAAAAGCAAGTTGCACAATTATTTTAAATAAATAATTTATTTAAATCACCTTTATCCTCCACCCACTTGTATTTTCCTACAAAAGCAAGTTGCACAATTATTTTAAATAAATCATTTATTTAAATCACCTTTATCCTCCACCCACTTGTATTTTCCTACAAAAGCAAGTTGCACAACTATTTTAAATAAATTATTTATTTAAAATCCTATTTATCCTCACCCACTTGAAACCTTTAATGGTTTCCCTTAAAGTAGTCAAACTTGATGGCTTTAAAGTCTTCAAACTTGATGGCTTCCTTCTATAGTCTTCTTAAGACTTTAATGGTTTTCCTTAAAGTCTTCAAGCCTTTAATGGTTTCCCTCAAAGTCTTCAAGCATTTTAATGCTTTATCTTCATTTTTCTCATTTAAATAAATTAATATTTATTTGAATATTTATCCAAATGCAAATTACACCATTTAATTGAAATAAATGATTTTATTTTAATTGAAAATACCAAAATTTCTCCCACTTGCATTTTCCTACAAAATCCACTTGTATGCCTAAACCCCTTCTAGATTCTTCTAAACCCTTCCTAATTAGCCTAATCCATCCCCTAAATATTGTCACATTCCTAAGCAAATTGGAGTCACTTCTCAAAGACTCCAAAGTCTTTGAAAAGCAATTAATGCTTTGTGTGTTCAACAAATTAACCCTCAAAGTCTTGGATAACCTTTGAAAGCTTTCAACCTTCAACCACTTAATCCCCAAAGTCTCCAATAACCATTAATGGTTAATTCAACCCTCCCACATGGTTAAAACATTTGTTTTGACTCAACCTCTACCCAACCCAAAGGTCTCATCAAGCCTTTAATGCTTTGACCATGATTATCTCTTAATCATTTGCACAAAGGTTTATCCTTGGATTAACTCTTAATCCAGTGGGTAATCTTAATTTAGACTTGACCCTTACCTTCTAGATAACCATGAGGTCTTCTCAGGCCTTTAATGCCTCCAACCTCTTCTCTCAACCCAATCCTATGTTGACACTTGTCACCATTTTATTGGTGCCAATTGTGCACATGGATCCCCAACTTTCAAACTGGGCCCTTGATTAAACCACTCAATCTTAACCCTTCATTTCCCTATTTCTTCTATAAATAGAACCCTTCTCCTCAAGCAAAAGGAGAAGCATTTTAGAGTATTGTTGTTATACTGGCATTAGCATAGAGCTTTTTCATAGCATCACTATCTACTCTAGCATAGTATTTAGCTTTTCATTTCATATTTGAAGCTTAGTATTAAATCTCAATCCTCCATAAGCATCCATAGTGCAAAAAGCTGCTGAGAGCTACACTCATTTGGGACTTGGAGAGGAGAGGAACAAGGGAGGAGCAACTATGAGCATCTTGATTAGCTATTTCATTTTATGTTTATATGCTTTCTATTTCATGCTTAATATCTCTCTTGATATGCCTGTTTAGGATAATCTTTTGTTGCTAACACTAACGTTTGTTTCTTGTGCTCTTGTGTGTGTTGCCATCAAACAGATTTTCTAATCCTTTTTGCAGAGCATCACATTCTATTACAAGGGAAAAATTGAAATGGGGCAAGTACGCACAAGATGTTCATATCAATATTCATGGTAAAGAATTTATTAGAGATTTTGTATAATTCGATGATATTTATAGTGATATTTTACTAGGATATTTGTTCTTGGTCAAATATGAACCCTTTGTTAGATAGTTCAAATAACTGGAAGACAACTGAGAGGGGGGGGGGGGTGAATCAGTTGTCACAGATTACAGAACCCTTAGCAATTTAAACTCTAATACCGGAACCCAAAATATTAATGTCGAAACAACAAATAAATAAATTAAGCATAAACAGTAATCACAGAATAAAATTCATCCACATAACACCAAGATTTGTACGTGGAAAACCCAGTAAAGGGAAAAACCACAGTGGGAAGCCTACCCACAGTTAGATAATACTTCTACAGTAAGTATGTGAATTACAATTGAGGGGCCTGCACTTGTCAGAAGGCTAATAGCCTAGAGTGCACTACTCATCACAAAAGGAGCCTCATTGACTACATATAAATCTAGACTACAATCAAGAGAAGTGTTGAACTACAAAAGATAGCATCTCATATGACTGAGTATAGTTTTGGTTAAGCTCAATATCGGAGGACTAAATCCTCTACATAAACCCAATTCGATCTCCAATGATTGACCAACTCCTCTACCTAAATGATATTGCATTATTCACATATTACATTCCTTGACCATTACCTCTAACAATAACCATGATGATCTATGATGAGATCTTACATCTATATATACAAACCCTTGACCATAAACAATTAGGTCATCCGCCAAATAATAAAACAATTACATAATTACAAACCATGTCGACCTAAGACCAAACAAATAATATGAACACATAAGACATCCTAGAAATACATCAATAGGTCCTATCCACATGCTACATTAAAGCCAGTCCATAACCTAGATCAACCGGGACCCAGTATAGGTCCACATGCTACAACAATGATCTCCATTCGCTAAGTCTTGAACATGATCACCAACAACATCCTAAAACTCCACTAGAAGTTGCACCAACACCACTTATGTAATTCATCAAAGATCTCCACCAAATGCTCTGCCGGTGAAACCCTCGGTAGAACCAGAAACTAAGCTTCTAAGCAAGCAGGATAGCATCCGATCACCAAGCCAAAACCAACTGACCAAATATGAGCATGAGTATAATGAACAAGCCAATTCCATCACCAAACTATATCAGATCCTACTAGATCATGCCTTTATCCAGATCAACCAGAAACCACTCAACCTATCAGGACCAGAAGGGTGCCGATAAAGCATCCAAATAGCTAGTGTTGGAATCAGTGACAAAACATCAATGCAACACATAATCAATTCCACCAAATGGCCAACAATTTCCCCCTTTGGCATTGATGGTAATGCTAGATGTGAAATACATCTAAGTACTAAGAAATGCCAAACAAGTCTTCCCTAATGGAAGACAACCAACAATCTCTCATATACAACAATATCAATATCTCTTCCCCTTTGAATAATATCTCTATAAATATCTGAATTTCTCTTTCTTTTTCACATCAATATCACTCCCCCTTTGACATCAATGTTAGAAATCTAACAAAAATATCAAATCAAAGACATAAACCACTAAATCACAAAGATGACTACTCCCCCTTAGTAGTAGCATCCCACATCAGTGTCGAAATGAATAGTATCTTTGATAATGCATGTCGGACTGATGCCAAACCACATTAATCAAGTCTCTACCAGAGGGGCATAAACTCCCAATCTGTCTTTCAGGTAGTCAAATGATTCATTGGGAAAAGGTTTAGTGAAAATATCTGCAATTTTCTCTTTAGCATTCACATAAACCAATCTAACTTCATTTGTGTAGCGTCCTAAAATTGCGACACTTGCAATTTTGACTGCATTTGGGTCTTCACGATGGCGGCGCAACACGGAACTTGAATGGAGACCCCGAAACCTGTTTATGACACCAAAAACTGCATTTTTCAAGCACCCTCGCCTGATCCTCCTTGCACCCCGTTGTCCCTGGAGGTGGGACCATGGCGCCCAGCGCCCTGGTCCTTCAGGACTAAGGCGCCCAGTGCCCTGGTCCTTCAGGACTAAGGCACCCAGCGCCCTGGTCCCCCAGGACCATGGCGCCCAACGCCCTGGTCCCTGGCCCTATTTTGGGCCCGGTCTCCTATGGGGCTTCGGGCCTTTATGTTTGCAATTTGAAAAATAGTACTTCCTGGTCGGCCCAAGGTCGGAAAAATCAGTCTTTCAACCCTAATTGACAAGTATAAAAACTGCATTTCCTCTCTCATTTTGGGAAGATGGAAAAAAGGCAGAAGCGATACTCAAACATTCAAGCATTCAAGCATTCAAGCATTCCTTCAAGCAATTGATCATTCTAAGTCTCCATTCAAGGCCAAGTGTTGCATTCAAGACAAGGATTCAACCATTGAAGAGGAGATCACATATCACATACAACATACAACATACAACAACATCTACACCTTCGCATGTAAGAATACAAACATTCTTACAACAAGGTACTAGTACTTGTTTTACATTACAATCATTTACATTTACAGCAATTTCTCATTTCTTGGTTAATTCCAAAACTGGGGTTTGACCTAAAGGCAAACCCCTCATCCCTAACCCCCCAATCGTCCTCTATTTTCTGTGTGTAGGTTGCAGGTACGCGACTGTAATTGAAGATCTGGAATCCTTGTGCAGAGACGAACAGATCCTCCTTCGTTTCGCGAATTTTCCGGAGGACCATGTGCACGCCGGGCACCATCGTCCCGTCAACTTTTGCTCAAATTCATAGAACAGCACCGTCTCGACATTTTACTGCTAATTCCAGGTCCGCAGCTTCATCCCATATCCCTATCTCTGTTTATAAACGAATCTTTCCTACTTTACATGCATTCCTAGTTCAATCATTCTTTCCACATTCTTTACAAAAGAGGGTATCCTTGATGTCTTGACCCTTGAAACTCATATAGAATCCAATCTTGCATTGTGTGGGATTGGATCTTGTGGGTTTCAACCCCTCTTTTGAATGTAAAGTCCCTCCTAAGTGAAAACCATCAACCCTAGTGACTCTCCCTTCTCTCTCCTTCGAGTTGGGGAGGGGAGAACAACTAGGGTTCGATTTTTTCCGCTTTACATTTTGGTGAACCCGATGTGAACATCCTCATTCTGATTATTCATGGCTAGATTTGAAAATTTTGCTTTCCTAATTATATTTCCATGTTTGATCTTTTGCAAATTTTAGAGGTTGATTACATAAAAAACCCTAAAATTTTCTTTTTAGTAATTAAACTTGTGAAATGTTTAATTGTTAATGCTTGTTTTAGATCTACCCTTCTATTGCAAATTGTTGATTCATATTTGTGCTCTAATTCTGAAAATTAAGTGGTTAAATGTCAAAACCCTAATTTTTAAGACCTTCTTGATTCAACCTTTGACTGATAAATTCATTAATCAAAACACCTCCAAATCGGCTGTAACTTTGGATTCCGCAATAAAATCACAATATCTTTCATCCCTGAAAATTTGGAAAAAAGTTGCGAGGACTGTGTGCACCTCGAGCGCCATCATCCCCGACATTTTTTCCGAAATTTCGAGAGCTAGATCTTACAGTATTTTTCTGCTAAAATCCAGAATTTTGGCTGATTTTATCAATTTTAACACTTTCAAAATTAAAGTCAAAGTTGGTCTAGCGATTACTTGGATTGAGGCTTATAATCATTCAAAAATTGTTGAAATTAAAATTCATATCAAAATTGTGTTTCTTACTGTCCTAAATCTGAAAAGTGTGTTAGCATTCATTCGAAATTTCAGTGTTTTATTCAAATCTTTACAATTTGTGACTTTTGAAATTAAGTGTTTAATTGCAACAACCTTGATTTCCATTTTCAAAATCCGAATTTTGCATGAAATCGAGTCAACTTTTAAATTTCAAAGCCTGCATTGCTTTCAGTATTCCCTCTAAAATCATAAAATTCAAAATTTCAGTTTCCCTCTTTTTTTCAAAATTCAAATTTTACATTTTTCAACAATCTTGGTAGGGTTCAATTTTGAGATTGCAACTTTAATTTGGCCTATCTACAGATCATAAAATCACTCAATTTTTTCAGATTAGCTCTAAAATCATCATAACTTTCATCCCTGAAAATTTCAAAAAAAGTTGCGAGGACCGTGTGCACTCCGTTCGCCACGGTCCCGGACATTTTTTCTGAAATTTTGGGAGATTGTTCTGATTGCATTTAACAGCTTAAATCTAGGAGATTGGCTGATTTTATTGAAACTTGCTACCTCTAAAATTCAAAATCGTCTCTCTCTCTTTAGTGCATGAGTTTTACAACAATAAGCCCTACTTACACTATTCCCGTTAGACGAAGCCTTAGAATTAAGTCTTTCCAAGGTGTAATTACCGAGGAGATGGAACCTAATTTGAATGGCCTTTTTAACGAAGACATGGGTAATTCCTCTAATCCTCTTAATGATGAAGAAGCTCTCCATGAGGTTTCTGTAGAACAACTTTCAAAATTGGATAACCAATTTGATGATTTTCGACAATGGATGTCTCAAGAATATCCTGATAGTGAAGCTCTTTCATTAATTGAGGGTCTAAAACGTATGGTTCAAAGTGATAAGAATGGAATTGATATTTTGCATGGTATTGCACACATTGTGGATTCAAATGTGATGCCTATGAAAAGTTGTGCTGAAACCTTAGGTTATACACAACCTCCTACTCAAGACAATCATTCTATTCCTTTGACAACCTCTATTGCTAGTTGTAAAGCGGAAAATCGCGGTCGAACCCTAGTTGTTCTCCCCTCTTCTGACTCTGAGGAGAGAGAAGGGAGGTTCGCTAGGATTCGATGGGTTTTCACTTAGGGGGAAGACTTTACATTCAAAAGAGGGGTTGAAACTCATAAGATTCAATCCTACACAATGTAAGATTGGATGCTAAATGAATTTCAAGGGTTAGGAAAGCAAGGCTACCCTCTTTTGTAAAGAATGTGCATAGAAGAATTAAGCTAAGCATGCATAGAAAGTCATAAATATTCGCTTATAAACTGAGTTTAGGTTATAGGATGAAGCTGCGGACCTGGAATTAGCAGTAAAATGTCGATACGGTGCTGTCCTGCAAATTTGAGCAAAAGTTGTCGGGACGATGGCACCCGGCGCCACGGTCCTCCGAAAAATCCGTCAAACAAAGGGGGATCGGTTCGTCTCTGCACAAGGATTCCAGATCTTCAATCTCAGCTGCGTACCTGCAACCTACACACAAAAAAGCGAAGACGATTGGGGGGTTAGGGATTAGGGGTTTGCCTTTAGGTCAAACCCCGGTTTTGGAATTAACCAAGAAATGAGCAAGTGCTGTAAATGTAAATGACTATAATGTAAAACAAGTACTAATACCTTGTTCTAAGGATGTTGGTATCCTTATGTGCGAAGGTTTAGATGTTGTATGTTGTAGTATGTAGTATGTTGTATGTAGCATGTAGTAAGTGATCTCCTCTTCAATGGTTGAATCCTTGTCTTGAATGCAACACTTAGCCTTGAATGGAGACTTAGAAGGAATGCTTGAATGTTTGAATCTTGCTTTTTGCCTTTTTTCTATCTACTTTCCATCCATCCAAATGAGAGAGGAAAATGTAGTTTATATACTTGTCAATTAGGGCAGATAGACTGATTTTCCCGACCTTAGGCCGACCAGGGAAGTATATTTCCAAATTGCAATCAAAAAGACCCGATATCACTTAGGAAACCAGGCCCAAAATAGGACCCAGGGACCAGGGCGCTGGGCGCTCTGGTCCTACCTCCGGGACAGCGGGGTGCAAGGAGGTTCAGGCCAATGGTGCTTGAAAAATGCAGTTTTTGCTGTCGTGAGCAAGTTTTGGGGTCTCCATTCAGGTTGCGTGTTGCGTCGCCATCGTGAAGACCGAAATGCAGTCAAAATTGCAAGTGTCGCAATTTTAGGACGCTACATTTAGCCCCCACTTTAGCGGGAGTATGTATGCTCATACTTCCGGTAAAGTACAAGGAAACAACATTAAAAGACTTTCACCATGTCAAGGAGGCAAGATACACCAAGCCCCCAGTGGACTAAGGATCTTACGACTTCGATTGACAAAGTAAAAGGGAAGATCACGAGGGAGAACCATGACTGTCAGTAGTAAGGTTCCCTCACTATGAGTCATGTAAGAGAAATACCGAAAATTTTCAAGGCAAAGCTAAGTTCTCCAAGAAATTTTCAAGTATCGTGAAGGGATAGTCAGGGTGTATGCCCCCCTACGTTAAAGCGATCGCACAGGCCTCAACGGGGGTGATTGTTTTAACGTAGTGATACACATAAGAAATGAGAAAGGAAAGGAGCGCGTTATCGCAAGGATTTAGCCCCCAAGTGTGAGATAAACCCAAGGATAATAGACACAAAACACAAAGCACGAGGTGACTTCGCTTTCCTCGGGGTCAGTATGCTGTATGATAAGTCATGTATATATCATATGTATGTATGCATAATTGTTCTTCATTCCCCAATCAAGGAAGGTCACCTAGAAGAAGGGAACACATGTGTCTTTTGAGTCAACATGAGAGAGACCAAAGAGATCTCAATGCTTTGCATCGTCCTCAAGTAGACAACACTAAGGATGACAAATAGAAGAATGAGAATAACATATAGAAGAAGTAACAAAAGGGAGGGGGAGAGAATCTGCCATGCTAATGTAACTAGTCTAGCATGTCATCTACCCCCTGATCTTGCTGATCAATGTTTCAGGAAGGTAGGGAACACGCTAGAGGAGGAACATCCAACACAGCAGATGGAGCTATCACAAGGTCCAAACA
Source organism: Cryptomeria japonica (assembly GCF_030272615.1). NCBI lineage: Eukaryota > Viridiplantae > Streptophyta > Pinopsida > Cupressales > Cupressaceae > Cryptomeria > Cryptomeria japonica. The sequence goes on from NC_081406.1 coordinate 56,418,406, forward strand.
AGGGCTATGTTCATGTTCCAAGCCACGTTGTTCTTGTCTAGGAGCTAGGATAAGTGCTTTAGAAAATTCACTAGATAAATGGTTATCAACATCAACAAGTTCATATTCACTATCAGAAGCAAGAGGAGTAACATTTTCATCATGAATAACATTTTCATCTATATCATCATCAAGATTTATAAAAATAGGATCTTTAACTCGCACAGGATCAAGACCATCATGCATCTTATGTTTAGGAGATTTAGGCTCAATATCCGGCTGAGGCGAAAATGGAATAATGCTTGTTGAAGGTGTTTTTGGAGATTGTAAATTTTGAGAAGCGGCTACTTGAGCCCTAAGACGACGTTTTCATCGGCGTTCACGTGCAGAACGATTACGTCTAGTCTTAGTAGGAAGTGTAGAAGATAGAGGAGGAGGAATGTTCTCATCCTTATCATTTGGGTGTTTAGGTTGTGGTCTCTTAGGCTGGATAATAGGAGAAGAAGAAGGTCTCTTTTCTCTATAAAAGGCAGGAGGAGGAACTGCTCCATATAAAGGAGGAATTTTTGGTTTAGGGAGAAGACCAAGTCCATCATGACGAGGAGGTATAGATCTACTCTTAGAAGATTTATCAGGCATAGACATAGTCACATCCATGGGGACGGGTTGGGAATCTTCTTGAGGAAAGACATTAGTTTTATCTTTCAAAGGAAGAATTTCCTTCTCAAGAATGATAGGAATGTCAAGTTTAGGTGTTCTAGGTTCACTTAAAGATAGGATCATATCTGTTTTCCACTTTTGATAAGATTTGAAAAGATGATCACTTCGCGGGGGAAGAGATTGGAATTGTTTAGGCCAAAAGTAATCAATAGGAACACTAGAGGTTCTTTCAGCTGGTTTAAAGAGACTATGATTGACAGTAACAACTTCACCATTATGGGGAAATTTCAAACACTTATGTATAGGAGAAGCAATAGCCTTCATGGAAGATAGCCAAGGATAGCCAAGCTTCACACGAAATTGTTCGGAAGAAGGAATAATAGCAAAGTTCACATCAAGAGATTTATTATGGACCTCAATAGGCAATGTAATAGAACCAATTGCAGGAGAAGAAAATGCATCAAATAGTTTCACAATCACATCTGTTTTGTCATAGATCACTTGATTCAATTGCAAAGTAAAAAGAAATTCTTCAGTAATAACATTAATCATGCACGCAGGATCAATAAGCACTCCACGGCAAGGTGTATTTTTGACTTTTGCAACTATGTATAAAGGACCATCAGGTGCTCTAATGGTTTCACTAGAATCAAATGTGATGGAAGGTTCTTTAGGGATTTCTTGCTGCTCGACAAAGTTAATCACATTCGGAGTCATAGACACAAGACCATCAGATGAAAGAGAGGAATCATTAGCCTCAATTGCATTAGAGGTATGAGAAGGCAATGGATCAGTGAAAATCTGAAGATTTTGGTTAGGAGGAGCTACAGATGTATTGCCTTTATCATTCACTCCAGAAACAGAAATAGTATTATTATCAATCAAATCCTGAATTTTACCCTTTAAAGAAAAATATTTTTCAGTATCATGACCAGGCTGACGATGAAATTGACAAAAGGCTTTGTTATCAAAAAAAGGTGAAGTAATCTTTGCAGGATCAATTTGTCTTATAGGAGGAAGAGTAAGCACATTTTGTTCCAATAACTTATTCATAATACTATGCAATGATTCATTCAAAGGAGTATACTTTCTTTCTTTCTTGAAAAATTTAGAAATAGGAGGCACACCTGATGCTGCATTCACATTGTTGTTGATGATGTTTTCATTGAATTTGATGGAATCTCTGTTCGGTTTAAACTTCCCAAATGGTTGTTGACTGCTATCACCCTTATCACTCGGAGCCATAGGATGTGATTGTTCCATTTGACTCACAGTCAGTTGATAATTGTGAAGAGTTGCACACAACTGTTGGAAAGAAGTAAACTCAGAAAACAGAAGTTTGTCTCGAATATCTTTTTGTAAATTAGAAATAAAGATTCTTTGAATATCATTGTCAGGCACTGGAAAAGAAATTTGAGCATACAAATGCTTATATCTACCAATGAAATCAGTCACTTTTTTTTTAACACCTTGTTTACAACGCATTAAATCAATCAAAGTAACTTTAGGACTTATATTGTTCTGAAATTGTTGAATGAAAGCATTTGCAAGTTGTTCAAAAGAAGTAATAGAATAAGAAGGCAACAAGCAATACCATTGTAGGGCTTTGTCTCTTAATGTTCTAGTAAACAGTTTTGCAAGCAACCTTTGGTCATAAGCAAAATTGGTACATATTGTTTGAAAAGTCTTAACATGTGTTAGAGGATCTCCTTTACCGTTATAAAGCTCCAAATGTGGGATTTCAACATGTTTAGGAGGGATAGCTCGAACAATATCAAGAGAAAGTGGGCTCGCAACGTCAAATGTGGGCACACTAAACTTAGATTGATTCATAGAGGCAATTTGTTGCTGTAAAGAAGAGACAGTTTGTGCAAGATTGTTAATGGTCGCTTCAGTCGAAGAATTCATATTAGATGTGTTAGATTGAGATGGAAGTGTGATGTTATTGAAAGAAGGTAAAGAGTAAGGTGGTGGGACCCTATGATAGTCAACCATAGGGGATGATTGGATAGGAGGAACACTACAAGGAGGAATGGAATGGTTAAATGAATTGCCCCCTTGCGTCATGTTCATTTGTGAATATGTAATAGGAACATTCATTGAAGGAATGTACGAAGAAGTTGGATTGAATGAAGGAAGAGGATTAATTGAAGAAGAGGGAGGATTGCCCCCATGACTAGTGATCACAGGAGGAATGTCTTGTATAGAGGTAGCCATGATGTTTGATGTAAAGGTAGGTACACTAGCAATAAGAGTGGTCAAAGGAATAGAATGATTGACTTGTGTAGGAGGTTGTGTATAACCTAAAGATTCAGCACAACTCTTCATAGGCATCATATTCGAATCCACAATATGTGCGATACCACGTAAAACATCAATTCCATTCTTATCACTTTGAAGCATGCGTTTTAGACCCTCAATTAAAGGAAGAGCTTGACTATCGGGATACTCATGAGACATCCATTGGTGAAAATCGTCAAATTGGTTATCCAATTTGGAAAGTTGTTCAATGGAAACTTCATGGGGAGCTTCTTCATCATTAGGAGGATTAGAGGAATTACCCATATCCTCATTAAAAAGGCTACTCAAATTAGGTTCCATCTCCTTGGTAGTTAAACCTCGGAAGGACTTAATTCTACGGCTTCGTCTAACGGGAATAGTGTAAGTAGGGCTTATTGTTGTAAAACTCATGCACTAGAGAGAGAGAAGATTTTGATCTTAGAGGTAGCAATTTTCAGTAAAACCAGCCAATCTTCCAGATTTAAGCTGTTAAATACAATCACAACAGTCTCCCGAAATTTCGGAAAAAATGTCCGGGACCGTGGCGCTCGGAGTGCAACACGGTCCTTGCAACTTTTTTCAAAATTTGCAGGGATGAAAGGTATGATGATTTTAGAGCTAATCTGAAAAAATTGAGGGATTTTACGATCTGTAGATAGGCCAAATTAAAGTTGCAATCTCAAAATTGAACCCTATCAAGATTGTCGAAAAATGCAAAATTTGAATTTTTGAAAAAGAGAGGGAAACTAAAATTTTGAATTTTACGATTTTAGAGGGAATGTCAAAAGCAATGCAAATTTTGAAAATTAAAAATTGACTCAATTTCACGCAAAATTCGATTTTGAAAGCGGAAATCAAAGTTGTTGTAATTAAGCACTTAATTTCAAAAGTCATAAATTGCAAGAATTTGAATAAAGCACTGAAATTTCGAATGAATGTAGACACACTTTTCAGATTTATGATAATAAAAACGCAATTTTGACACAAAATTTTAATTTCGACAATTTTTGAATGATTAGGAGCCTTAGACCAAGCAATCGCAAGACCAACTTTGACTGTAATTTTGAAAGTGTTATAATTGATAAAATCAGCCAAAATTCTGGATTTTAGCAGGAAAATACAGCAAGATCTCGCTCTCGAAATTTTGGAAAAAATGTTGGGGACGATGGCGCTCGGAGTGCAACACGGTCCTCGCAACTTTTTTCCAAATTTTCAGGGATGAAAGATATTGTGATTTTATTGTGGAATCCAAAGTTACAGCTAATTTGGAGATGTTTTGATCAGTGAAATTGTCGGACAAAGGTTGAATCAAGAGGGTTTCAAAAATTAGGGTTTTGACTTTTAACCACTTAATTTTCAAAATTAAAGTACAGACATGAATTGATAATTTGTAATAGAAAAGCAGATCTGAAGCAAGCATTAACAATTAAACATTTCGCAAGTTCAATGTTCAAAAAGAAAATTTAGGGTTTTTATGCAATCACCTCTAAAATTTTGCAAAAGATCAAACATGGAAATGTAATCAACTTTTCAGATCTAAGCATGAAAAATCAGAAAGGATGTTCACGTCGGGTTCACCAAAATGTAAAGCGGAAAATCGCGGTTGAACCCTAGTTGTTCTCCCCTCTTCTGACTCCGAGGAGAGAGAAGGGAGGTTCGCTAGGATTCGATGGGTTTTCACTTAGGGGGAAGACTTTACATTCAAAAGAGGGGTTGAAACTCATAAGATTCAATCCTACACAATGTAAGATTGGATGCTAAATGAATTTCAAGGGTTAGGAAAGCAAGGCTACCCTCTTTTGTAAAGAATGTGCATAGAAGAATTAAGCTAAGCATGCATAGAAAGTCATAAAGATTCGCTTATAAACTGAGTTTAGGTTATAGGATGAAGCTGCGGACCTGGAATTAGCAGTAAAATGTCGATACGACGCTGTCCTGCAAATTTGAGCAAAAGTTGTCAGGACGATGGCACCCGGCGCCACGGTCCTCCGAAAAATCCGTCAAACGAAGGGGGATCGGTTCGTCTCTGCACAAGGATTCCAGATCTTCAATCTCAGCCGCATACCTACAACCTACACACAGAAAAGCGAAGACGATTGGGGGGTTAGGGATTAGGGGTTTGCCTTTAGTTCAAACCCCGGTTTTGGAATTAACCAAGAAATGAGCAAGTGCTGTAAATGTAAATGACTGTAATGTAAAACAAGTACTAATACCTTGTTCTAAGGATGTTGGTATCCTTATGTGCGAAGGTTTAGATGTTGTATGTTGTAGTATGTAGTATGTTGTATGTAGCATGTAGTAAGTGATCTCCTCTTCAATGGTTGAATCCTTGTCTTGAATGCAACACTTAGCCTTGAATGGAGACTTAGAAGGAATGCTTGAATGCTTGAATGTTTGAATCTTGCTTTCTGCCTTTTTTCTATCTACTTTCCATCCATCCAAATGAGAGAGGAAAATGTAGTTTATATACTTGTCAATTAGGGCTGATAGACTGATTTTCCCGAACTTAGGCCGACCAGGGAAGTATATTTCCAAATTGCAATAAAAAAGACCTGATATCACTTAGGAAACCGGGCCCAAAATAGGACCCAGGGACCAGGGCGCTGGGCGCCCTAGTCCTGAGGGACCAGGGCGCTGGGCGCTCTGGTCCCACCTCCGGGATAGCGGGGTGCAAGGAGGTTCAGGCCAATGGTGCTTGAAAAATGCAGTTTTTGGTGTCGTGAGCAAGTTTTGGGGTCTCCATTCAGGTTGCATGTTGCGTCGCCATCGTGAAGACCGAAATGCAGTCGAAATTGCAAGTGTCACAATTTTAGGACGCTACACTAGTATACCTACTTTTACATCAAACATAATGACTACTTCAATACAAGACATTCCACCTATGATCACCAGTCATGGGGGCAATCCTTCTTTCAATCCGACTTCTTCATTCATTCCTTCAATGAGTGTCCCTATTACATCTCCACAAATGAACATGACGCAAGGGGGAAATTCATTTAACCCTTCCATTCCTCCTTGTAGTGTTCCTCCTGTCCAATCATCTCCTATGACTAACTATCATAGTGTCCCACCACCTTACTCTCTACCTTCTTTCAATAACATAACACCTCCATCACAATCTAACACGTCTAATATGAACTCTTCGATTGAAGCGACCATTAACAATCTTGCACAAACTATCTCTTCTTTACAGCAACAAATTGCCTCTATGAATCAATCTAAGTTTAGTGTGCCCACATTTGATGTTGCGAGCCCACTTTCTCTTGACATTGTTCGAGCTATTCCCCCTAAACATGTTGAAATTCTGCATTTGGAGCTTTATAATGGTAAGGGTGATCCTCTAACACATGTTAAGACCTTTCAAACAATATGTACTGATTTTGCTTATGACCAAAGGTTGCTTGCAAAACTGTTTACTAGAACATTAAGAGACAAAGGCCTACAATGGTATTGCTCGTTGCCTTCCTATTCTATTTCTTCTTTCGAACAACTTGCAAATGCTTTCATTCAACAATTTCAAAACAATATAAGTCCTAAAGTTACTTTGATTGATTTAATGCATTGTAAACAAGGTGTTAAAGAAAAAGTGACTGATTTCATTGGTAGATATAAGCATTTGTATGCTCAAATTTCTTTTCCAGTGCCTGACAATGATATTCAAAGAATCTTTATTTCTAATTTACAAAAAGATATTAGAGAAAAACTCCTGTTTTCTGAGTTTACTTCTTTCCAACAGTTGTGCACAACTCTTCACCATTATCAACTGACTGTGAGTCAAATGGAACAAGCAAATCCTATGGCTCCGAGTGATAAGGGTGATAGTAGTCAACAACCATTTGGGAAGTTTAAACCGAACAGAGAGTCTATTAAATTCAATGAAAACATCATCAACAACAATGTGAATGCAGCATCAGGTGTGCCTCCTATTTCTAAGTTTTTCAAGAAAGAAAGAAAGTTCACTCCTTTGAATGAATCATTGCATAGTATTATGAATAAGTTATTGGAGAAAAATGTGCTTACTCTTCCTCCTATAAGGCAAATAGACCCTACAAAGATTAATTCACCCTATTTTGATAACAAATCTTTTTGTCAATTTCATCATCAACCTGGGCATGATACTGAAAAATGTTTTGCTTTAAAGGGTAAAATTCAAGATTTGATTGATAATGATACTATCTCTGTTTCCGATGTGAATGATAAAGGCAACACATCTGTAGCTCCTCCTAACCAAAATCTTTAGATTTTTACTGATCCATTGCCTTCTCATACCTCTAATGCGATTGATACTAATGATTCCTCTGTCTCACCTAATGATCTTGTGTCTATGACTCCTAATGTGATTAACCTTGTGGAGCAGCAGAAAATCCCTAAAGAACCATCCATCACCTTTGATTCTAGTGAAACTATCAGGGCACCTGATGGTCCTTTATATATAGTTGCAAAATTCAAGAACACACCTTGCCGTGGAGTGCTTATTGATCCTTCTTGTATGGTTAATGTCATTACTGAAGAATTTCTTTTTACTTTGCAATTGAATCAAGTGATCTATGACGAAACAAATGTGGTTGTGAAATTATTTGATGCATTTTCTTCTCCTGCAATTGGTTCTATTACATTATCTATTGAGGTCCATAACAAATTCCTTGATGTGGACTTTGCTATTATTCCATCATCCGAACAATTTCGTGTGAAGCTAGGCTATCCTTGGCTATCTTCCATGAAAGCTATTGCTTCTCCTATTCACAAGTGTTTGAAATTTCCCCATAATGGTGAAGTTGTTACTGTCAATCATAGTCTCTTTAAACCAGCTGAAAGAACTTCTAGCGTTCCTATTGATTACTTTTGGCCTAAACAATTTCAATCTCTTCCTCCGCGAAGTGATCATCTTTTCAAATCTTATCAAAAGTGGAAAACAGATATGATCCTATCTCTAAGTGAACCTAGAACACCCAAACTTGACATTCCTATCGTTCTTGAGAAGGAATTTCTTCCTTTGAAAGATAAAACTAATGTCTTTCCTCAAGAAGATTCCCAACCCATCCCTATGGATGTGACTATGCTTATGATTAATAAACTTCCTAAAAGTAGACCTATCCCTCCTCGTCATGATGGACTTGGTCTCCTTCCTAAACCAAATATTCCTCCCTTATATGGATTAGTTCCTCCTCCTTCCTCTTATGGAGAGAAGAGACCTTCCTCTTCTCCTATTGTTCAACCTAAGAGACCACAACTTAAACACCCAAGTGATAAGGATGAGAACATTCCTCCTCCTCACTCTCCTAATCTTCCTACTAAGACTAGACGAAATCATTCTACGCGTGAACGCCGACGAAAGCGTCGTCTTAGAGCTCAGGCAGCTGCTTCTCAAACTTTGCAATCCCCAAAAACACCTTCAGCCAATATTATTCCATTTTCTCCTCAGCTGATGATTGAGCCGAAATCTCCTAAACATAAGATGCATGATGGTCTTGATCCTATGCGAGTTAAAGATCCTATTTTTATAAATATTGATGATGATAAAGATGAAAATGTTATTCATGATGAAAATGTTACTCCTGTTCATTCTGATAGTGAATATGAACATGTTGATGTTGATAATTATCTATCTAATGAATTTTCTAAAGCACTTATCCTAGCTCCTAGACAAGAACAACGTGGCTTGGAACATGAACATAGCCCTTGTTTGGATCTTGTGATAGCACCATCTACTATGTTGGATTTTCCTCTTCTAGTGTGTTTCCTACCTTCCCAAAATATTGATCAGCAAGATCAGGGGGTAGATGACGTGCTAGACTAGTTTCATTAGCATAGCAGACTCTCTCCTCCTCTCTTTTGTTACTTCTTCTATGTGTTACTCTCATTGTTCTATTTGTTGTCCTTGATGTTATCTACTTGAGGACGATGCAAAACATTGAGATCTCTTTTGGTCTCTCTCATGTTGACTCAAAAGACACATGTGTTCCCTTCTTCTAGGTGACCTTCCTTGATTGGAGAATGAAGAACAATTATGCATACATACATATGATATAAATGAATTATTATACAGCATACTGACCCCGAGGAAAGCAAAGTCACCTTGTGCTTTGTGTTTTGTGTCTATTATCCTTGGGCTTATCTCACACTTGGGGGATAAATCCTTGTGAAAACGTGCTCCTTTCTCATTTCTTATATGTATCACTACCTTAAAGCAATCACCCCCGGTGAGGTGTGTGCGATCGCTTTAACATAGGGGGGCATACATCCCATTCATATCTTTTCAAGATACTTGAAAATTTCTTGACAAATTTAGCTTTGCCTTGAAAATTTTTGATATCTTTCTTGCATGACTCATAGTGAGGGAACCTTACTACTAACAGTCATGGTTCTCCCTCGTGATCTTCCCTTTTAATTTGTCAATCGAAGTCGTAAGATCCTTAGTCCACTGGGGGCTTAGTGTATCTTGCCTCCTTGACGTGGTGAAAGTTTTTCAATGTTGTTTCCTTGTACTTTACCGGAAGTATGAGCGTACGCTTATACTCCCGCTAAAGTGGGGGCTAAATGTAGCGTCCTAAAATTGCGACACTTGCAATTTTGACTTCATTTGGGTCTTCACGATGGCGGCGCAACACGGAACCTGAATGGAGACCCCAAAACCTATTTATGACACCAAAAACTGCATTTTTCAAGCACCCTGGCCTGATCCTCCTTGCACCCCACTGTCATTGGAGGTGGGACCATGGCACCCAGCGCCCTGGTCCTTTAGGACTAAGGCACCCAGTGCCCTGGTCCCCCAGGACCATGGCGCCCAGCGCCCTGGTCCCTGGCCCTATTTTGGGCCCGGTCTCCTATGGGGCTTCGGGTCTTTATGTTTGCAATTTGGAAAATAGTACTTCCTGGTCAGCCCAAGGTCGGAAAAATCAGTCTTTCAACCCTAATTGACAAGTATAAAAACTGCATTTCCTCTCTCATTTTGGGAAGATGGAAAAAAGGTGGAAGCGATACTCAAACATTCAAGCATTCAAGCATTCAAGCATTCCTTCAAGCAATTGATCATTCTAAGTCTCCATTCAAGGCTAAGTGTTGCATTCAAGACAAGGATTCAACCATTGAAGAGGAGATCACATATCACATACAACATACAACATACAACAACATCTACACCTTCGCATGTAAGAATACAAACATTCTTACAACAAGGTACTAGTACTTGTTTTACATTACAATCATTTACATTTACAGCAATTTCTCATTTCTTGGTTAATTCCAAAACCGGGGTTTGACCTAAAGGCAAACCCCTCATCCCTAACCCCCCAATCGTCCTCTATTTTCTGTGTGTAGGTTGCAGGTACGCGGCTGTAATTGAAGATCTGGAATCCTTGTGCAGAGACGAACAGATCCTCCTTCATTTCGCGAATTTTCTGGAGGACCGTGTGCACGCCGGGCGCCATCGTCCCGTCAACTTTTGCTCAAATTCATAGAACAGCACCGTCTTGACATTTTACTGCTAATTCCAGGTCTGCAGCTTCATCCCATATCCCTATCTTTGTTTATAAGTGAATCTTTCCTACTTTACATGCATTCCTAGTTCAATCGTTCTTTCCACATTCTTTACAAAAGAGGGTATCCTTGATGTCTTGACCCTTGAAACTCATATAGAATCCAATCTTGCATTGCATGGGATTGGATCTTGTGGGTTTCAACCCCTCTTTTGAATGTAAAGTCCCTCCTAAGTGAAAACCATCAACCCTAGTGACTCTCCCTTCTCTCTCCTTGGAGTTGGGGAGGGGAGAACAACTAGGGTTCGATTTTTTCCACTTTACAATTTGCTTCCACCTTCTCCTTCAAAAAGTTATACTTTATAGTGATGGTATGATGAAAGAGTAAGTATTCAGTCAACTACTGAGGGGGGGGGGGTGAATCAATAGATAGAAAAACTGATACAAACTTCACCAATCTCAAAAATCAATCTCTCAAAGTAAACTTAGAACTATCAATATAATATCACTGTCAAGATAAAAACTCATAAGATAAACTGGTTGATTGTTACAACAAATTAACAATAAACAACTTCAAACTCATAAACATCCAAAATAAAATTAATATGTCAACAAACTTCATTTTTCAATTCTTTCGATTATCATAACTTATCAAAGTAGTTAAGTAGTTAAGTAAATCAACCATAAGAACATAACCACAAAAACATTCACCACTTGACACAAATATTTTTAACGTGGAAACCCAAATGGGAAAAACCCCGATGAGATGAGACTCACAAGATAACTATATGAACTCTTCTGAAGTTCACCCTATTAAGAGCCTAACCTGTTAAAGCTTTACAAAAGTCCTGTTAAGAACTGATCCTGTTAGGAACCACCTGGTTAAGGGATTGACTATAATGCCTTGTTAGAAGAAATACCCTGTAAGGAGTAACCTCAGTAGAGGATTTGAAAATCCAAGCTAATGGATCACCTTGTTAGAGGATTTGAATAGTACCAAGCTTGTTAGAGCTTACCCGGTTAGGGGTTTTCAATTCTGCCGTAATTGTTAGAAAACAAGAGAATTTTGCTGATCTGTCTAAATAGCACTACACTTGCTTGATCAGATCCATTTCATGCTCCTATCTGCCTTTACTCAAACTACAGATACATCATCCTGTTCAGCAACCACACACTCAACTGATCTTTTCCAACTCTTTGCCAACTCATTAAACTAAACAACTTCATCGACCTTATAAATAAATCAATTAGGTCGGTAACACAAAAAAAACATAATGCTCATAGAGATTACAAACATGTCGGTTCAAGTATGATCGTTAATTTACATAGCAATCTCTGCACATCAATAAATAAAACCTTGATCACCGCTTCATCGAACTTAGTAACTCATCATGCGCTTTGCATTATATGTAATACATTTGTTCATTCCCTAGACAAAAACTGTTACAACAGTTCGCCAAAATCACTTGAAATTATCTTCATACAATAATCATATGTGTCATAATCATTTTTGATCATCATCAGATCATAAACCAATATAACCAATTCACCAAACTTAATCGGTTAGGGTTTATCAAAAACAACAGGTAGGGTTTAGCGGTTACCGATTCAACTCTCCAATATATAGCAATACCGGTTCACTCCACAAATTCTTCCTACTGGTTACAAAACAATATTACAACAATATCAACAATATCATTACTGGTTAATTGACATCAATGAAAACATAACATATCATTAATGCAATCTTCATGCAAATGCCAAAAATCTCCCCCTTTGGCATTGATGGCAATACAAATATCAATACCATTGGTTGCTGTTGTGATTGTGTTAATCTGCACTTGTATTATGTATTTTTCACGTTCTTTAAATTTTCCCCCTTTGAAATTTTTCTTGAACTGAACCTCTCGCTTGAACCATTCTAGAGTTAAAGGTTCAAGTTCAAGTGCAATATGTGGTATAACGACTTTATTTTTTTTAATAATGTGCTAAAGGTCTTGGTAGTCATGGTTCATTGAACTTGAACCGTGAACCTTTTTAGTGGTTCAAGGTTCAAGGTTCAACATGTTAAAGCAAGTCTTGTGTAAGTCATGTTTTATAATGGGTAAGCTTAGGCATGTTCGTGTGTTTTGCACTAATGTTGTTTTGAACTTGAACCTTTGAACTCTTATTCAAAGGGTTCAAGGTTCAAGGTTCAAGGTTCAAAGTTTGAGGATTGCTGACTTTGGAGATAAAGTGAACAATTGTTAGCATATAGGGAATATTCTAGATTTAAAAGATGAACCTCAAGAAAATGAATTGTGATGAAAATCCGTACTTGGGAATAATCATTCCAAGTAATCATTTCAAGTAAAGGATATGGACAAGAAAAGACTTGTTATTAATAAACTGTCAGAATTTAATCTTTTTAGCATGATTTGGCACGGATGAGTATGCAGTTTTCAAATCATGATGAATTGTGCGACTGATATTTAAGGCCAGTCCCTAAGATCTATTTTATTTAAAACAATTTACTTGCCTTTATTATTTGCCCAATTTGGTAAGTAGAAGATTAGCGCAGGCATTTCTTGCTCCCGACTCTGTGAATTTTCAGTTCTACATGAAAGGTGAGCTCAAGTTCTTCCTCTTTTCTCATTGGTTTTCATAAATTGAAAGTGTTATTTGATACTTTAGTCGGTTCAGTCAATTCTTCCTGCTGTGCATTTTCTGATTGTAAAGCTAAAATGAGACCGAAAGTACCTCAAATAGACCAGGAGTCTTGGTTAGTTAGTTCCCTACTTGACATAAGAGATACTTTTCTACCATCCGTAGACTTAGAGGAATTCCATGAAAGAGTGTGAAATTCTGCTAGTTCCCCTTTGATGCAGAAAAATTTAGATAGTGTGCTAGTAGAAGCCGTAACATTTCCTCAAGCCATGTCATATCTAGAACTAGTTTTGGAATGTATGAGAATATATGATCCTATAGAGAGGTGTATAAGAGACGCAGAGGGTAAGGTTTTTCTTGCAATTAGTCGGGAGGTTATTTCCATCGTAATGAAAATACCAGAGAAGGAGCAATATGAGGACTCGATGGTATGCAAGTCACAAGGACTTTTCTTTGAGAAGAAGTCATGTTATAGGACTATCATTGCAAGAAATTGGTTACTAAAATTTGAAAAGGGGGTTTCAAGACTGCCAAACCCATTAACCCGAGAGCACTTGATTCAAGAAGTAAGGGATATAGTCATTTTATTACATAGAATGCGGGGAAATCAAATAGCCTTTTATTGGGAGGATTGGATGTATTTCTTTATTCAAGTCATTTCTGGCAAAAAGAGATACATAGATTGGGCAGAGTTAATTGAAAAAAGAATGCATGAGGGTTTAAGTTGTTTTGGAAACAAAATTTTCTATATGTCTTCTTACGTCATATACTATTTAGCTTGCACCCATAATTGGGTAGGTCTGTATCATGAAACTTGGCAGAATGATATGAGGATATATGAATATCACCTGCATTTGCACAACACAGGGTCACTGACAATTATTACAAGGTTCATAATATTTTCCTTGGTAGGTTAGTATTTGAGTTGAACGGAGATATTCATAAGAGATTAACTGAGGAAGCTATGTAGTCTAAAAACATATATGGCAACTTCTATATTCAGTTCTCTAGGTTCACTTATTTGCGGGTTGGTGGTTTTGCAGGAGAACCCTACAAATTGTCAAGATATGTCTTTGATAGGAAAGTGTTAATTGAAGTTTACAGGCAACTTGCTCATATAGATAAGAAATATGGGGAATAACACCAAACAGGGGTTTCTTTTCCCATTGAACTGAGACATTACACTTGTAACAGTGTTTCAGATGCTTTGAATATGGAATTAGAGTTCAAAAGCTTCAACTTTCAGTTGTATTTTCCCTGCACTGAGTTCAATATTTGCAATGACACACTTTACATTCAAGGAGAATTTTTGACATATACCCAATCTAGAGGAATTTTGGGTGGATTGTGTAGATGAGTATAAAGTCAAAAGGAGAGCTCACTTAAGACTCACAGTGCAACAAATTAGGGATTATGGTCTGAAGATAAACACTGCAAATATTGTTGATGATGAAAATGATTTTCTTGATTCTCAATTTGTTGATGATAGGCAGCAAGGAGTAATACCAGAGATTGATTGGAAAAAGATGAAGAAGAGCATATTCAAACCAGGACAATCTTGGTCATTCGAAGAATAGAGAAGTGACTAAAAAAGTGAAGATTGAGGAGAAGCTCAAGGAAAGATTCAACCTCACCCACTTAGGTCTTGGTCTATAATTCTCTTGTCCCATCTTGTGTTGTAGGTTCACAGAAATAGGGAAAAGGAGGATAGAGAGAAAAGACAGTGCAAATCAAAGAGGAGACAACTTCTGTTAGAGTCACCCGCTCTAGAACAAGGGGCAAAAGACAATCCTTGCATTTTGATACTATGGTAGTTGACCTTGAGATGGATACCACCTCAATTGATCCAAACAAAGAATAGCAAGGCCTAGCTAAGGAGTATAATAATGAGCAGGAAGCCTTAAATGAAGTTACTACAATGGTAGTAAGGGATGGAAAGGAAACTGGAAATGATCTAGATAAGTCTCAAGTTCCTTCAGGACCAATATGGTTAGAAAACATGTTAAGAAGAAAGAAGAGAAACATTGTTCCAGCATCAATTCTAGTAGAGGATATGGTGAGTAAATGCCTGGGAAAAAATCCTAAAGCGAAGAAGTCAACAACTATGTCAAAAATTGATTTTGATGCAGATAGTGGGAACTGGATCGCAGAGATAGCACGACCATTAATAGATGAAAAGATAAAAAACCATACAACTCAGGACTTTGCTGTTGAAAAGATAAATATTGGAACTACTTCTCGAGCTATAGATGTTCTTCATCTTGAGGCTTCAACAAAGAAGATCATAACCAGGACCTGGAAAGATGAGAAGGATAAGCATAGATGAAAGAAATTCTACAAAAGATGGTAGAGTATATTGAGGTAATCAATGATCTGAACCCTCAAACTTTGTCACAGATTCCAATGTCCTTCGATCCTAAGTCCCCTACAAATCAAAATACTCTAGAACAAATACAAAAATGCAGGTTGATCATAGAAACTATGATGGAGTGGTTAGAAAATATTCTGAAGTCTGGTGCAGAATACTTTGTTAATTTAAGAAGAGTATATGATGGGTTAATACAAGTGATGAAGGAGTTGGAGGTTGAAATCATCAATTGGAAAAATGAGGAAGCTAAATGGGCATCAAAATCTACATAGATGTGAGAAGTGAAGAGTTATAGGGTAATGAAGTTTCTTGCGGAAAAACCTATGGCAGGCTTGGATGATAGTATTTTGTATGTGTACTAGAGGAGCATTGAATAGATAAATTCCCTGATAAAAGGGGCTTATAAGGATTTCACGAAATTGATAAATCAACTCGCAAAATTAGTTACCTCCATGAGAAATGAACTCGTGTGCATTGGGATAAAATGTTTGAAAGATTATGGAAGAACCCTTGAGATGATTGAGGTTATAACGGAATCATTTAAGGGCAAAATCAATTATGTGAAAGAAGCTAAGGGTTTAATTCCAGATGACTTAAGTTTTATTGCTAAGATTGAGTCACTCCTATTTTTATGCATCGAGCATCTGGATAGTCACTCCGACAAAGTTGCATAGGTTCATAGGGAAAAAGAGGTCTAGAAGCAACGAATTGCACACATGGGATTACCTCATAACACAATCATTCAACACTTTGCCACTACTCATGTGGATTGGAAGAAAGAAGTAGTTACTAGAACTACATAGAAATATTTTTCATAGATGATAGGTCATTTTCACTTGTTAGTTACAAAACAATTTTATTTTTATATTGATTTCACTAACTTTGTGAGGCGGAAATTGTTGGCTTTCTGTGTTTCTTGTTATAACTGTTGGCCAAGTTGTGGCTACATAACTATGTTTTTGAGACTCTATAAAGGTCGGAAAAACTGTGATTTTTCAAGCATCAAACAATATCTGTTTATGTTTTGAATTCCTTGGAACTGGATTGACTTATTTATGAAAGAAAATGATTATGATGTGTAGTCTTTGAATCTTATCAGTCAATTCTATGTTTTCTATAATTCATTTCTATTATTACTTGTTAGCAGATTCATTGTGGATTGAGTTGTGCTGATCCCCCTTGCCCTATGAGGCATGAGAGAGTATCGATCAGAATCAATACTGTTGTGTACTTGCTTTGCTCTGAATTTGTGGAATGAACTTATGTGATAAAGAGACTCTGTGAGCTCTTATTTAATCTTTAGAATATTCTCTCTGTTTTATGTTAATGGCATTCCTTTGTGTTGATAGATGAATGCTAAAGCCTTTCCATGCTTTCTGGTTAAAAGCATCTTCATTTCAAATATTTTCTGTGTAGAATTTGTTGCAAATCATATGAGGAGCTGCCCTCTAATATAGAGGATGGATTTTGATTAGTTCATCCAAATGTTGGTTTATTTGTGTCCTTTCATTAAGGGGTGTACAGAAGTCATATTACTATTTAGAGAAAACAAATATTACAATTTCAAGAAAGAGACAAATTTGTTAACCAATAGATTGTGAATAGGAATCTTGGTTTACATTACCAAGTATTCACCATGCTCTCCATGTCTTCAGCTTGTCGTTGGTTCTTCTTCCCATAATCACATAATTATTCTCCCCCTTAGACAAAAATTCCAAATTGAAAGTAAAACATGTAATGTGAAATTTCACTATGCAACATCAACAACCTGCAACTTGATGCTCCCCCTATGGAATAACTCCACTTCTACACTAATCCTTCTATAAAATTTTGCAAGTAGCTCCAGGACTAATGTAATCTACATCATGCTTAACTAACCTCATGAAGGGGTACTGTAGACACCTAAAAATGGTCAACGCTTGCGGAGTCATACTTTAACATTTGCGCATTGCCTCATTTTAGGTTTTTGCGTCGCATTAACATTTCTCCTATGATTCGCACTTGGTTTTTATCATTTGCGAGCATCGAGTCATTCTTCTACATTCTTCATTCGTCTCGCTTTCGAATTTGGTCTTGTCGACAACACTATCCAGTCATGATTTTAATCGATCTTATCCTATTGCATCAATGTGCGTGCTTATTTGTCATCATTTTGGACATCGTCAATCCTAATTAGGGTTTTGTCCTCCTATCAATCTTGCGATCGATTTGTCATTGATCGTTGTCCTCTTATCAATCTTGTCGATTTATCATTAATCCTTCAATCTTGTCATTTTGCGATCAATTTGTCATCGGTCGTTGTCATGTTCGATCTTATCATTTTGCAATCGATTTGTCATCGATCGTGGTCATTTTTAATCTTGTCATCTTGCAATCTATTTATCATCAATCCTTGTCTTCTTGTCAATTTTGTCATTTTGCGATCATTTCGCTATCGATCATTGTCTGTCACAATTATGTCAATTTGGATCAATTTGTCATTGTTCCTCATCAATTGGTGCATTTATCAAATCATTTATCACATTGGTCATTTATCAATCCAAAATCAAAATCATGATCGACATTAATTATCTTCAATCAAGACCTAATTGTCATCCTTGCATTGCTAATTCACCTTCTAGGGTTTTGTGATTTAGTCATTTAACCTTGCTTATCATTTTCTTCCTTTAGGATTAATAAATTACTTATTTATCCTAAGTCTTCTCATTGCAATTAAATGTTCATTTAATTGGCTAATTATTCCTCTTTGTGAATTAATTAATAAATGACAAATTATTAATTAATTTACCTAATTTCTAATTTCCATCAAAATTTCCTAATTTCAAATTCCTAACTTTCATCAATTTCAATTTTCTAATTTTCTAATTTCCTAATTTCAAATTCCTCCTATTTCTCTCCTAAATTCATGGAAATGACATAGAAATTTGTCATAATTTGTCATAATTGACAATCAATCAATTCTTGACATAGAAATTTGTCATAAATTGTCATAAATCTTTGCATAGCAATTTGTCATAGACATGTCATAATTTTGCTATTCTTGATTTGAATTTCCATTCGAATCACTATCATGCTAATTTGTTCATCTCTCCAATTCTTATATAAATTGGATGATCTTCTTCAATCAAGGCTAATTGGTAATTGGTAATTGGTAATTCATAATCAGGCTATCGAATCTAAGCTTCTAGTACTCTTGATCAAGAATCTCGTCTACTTGCTTTCAATTGTGTAGAATAGAAATAGGAGATCATCACAAGACAAGATAAACATAATCATCAATCACAAGTGCATTCATTGCAATGAATCTATCCTAAGACACATTCAATAGAGACATGAAAACAAAGCATACAAAACTAAATATTATGCAAACCAGATGACGATTTGAATGCTCCTTCCATGCGGCTCCATTGTTCTTCTTTCCTCTTCAAACAGTTTGGTTGTGGATCTCACCTAAAAGTGCACACACAATTGAAAGCAAGTAGACGAGATTCTTGATCAAGAGTACTAGAAGCTTAGATTCGATAGCCTGATTATGAATTACCAATTACCAATTAGCCTTGATTGAAGAAGATCATCCAATTTATAGAAGAATTGGAGAGATGAACAAATTAGCATGATAGTGATTCGAATGGAAATTCAAATCAAGAATAGCAAAATTATGACATGTCTATGACAAATTGCTATGCAAAGATTTATGACAATTTATGACAAATTCTATGTCAAGAATTTATGACAATTTATGACAAATTTCTATGTCAAGAATTGATTGATTGTCAATTATGACAAATTATGACAACTTTCTATGTCATTTCCATGAATTTAGGAGAGAAATAGGAGGAATTTGAAATTAGAAAATTAGAAAATTGAAATTGATGAAAGTTAGGAATTTGAAATTAGGAAATTTTGATGGAAATTAGAAATTAGGTAAATTAATTAATAATTTGTCATTTATTAATTAATTCACAAAGAGGAATAATTAGCCAATTAAATGAACATTTAATTGCAATGAGAAGACTTAGGATAAATAAGTAATTTATTAATCCTAAAGGAAGAAAATGATAAGCAAGGTTAAATGACTAAATCACAAAACCCTAGAAGGTGAATTAGCAATGCGAGGATGACAATTAGGTCTTGATTGAAGATAATTAATGTCGATCATGATTTTGATTTTGGATTGATAAATGACCAATGTGATAAATGATTTGATAAATGCGCCAATTGACGAGGAACAATGACAAATTGATCCAAATTGACATAATTCTGACAGACAATGATCGATAGCGAAATGATCGCAAAATGAAAAAATTGACAAGAAGACAAGGATTGATGATAAATAGATTGCAAGATGACAAGATTAAAAATGACCACGATCGATGACAAATCGATTGCAAAATGATAAGATCGCACATGACAACGACCGAGGACAAATCGATCGCAAAATGACAAGATTGAAGGATTAATGATAAATCGACGAGATTGATAAGAGGACAACGATCGATGACAAATCGATCGCAAGATTGACAGGAGGACAAAACCCTAATTAGGATTGACGATGTCCAAAATGATGACAAATAAGCACGCACATTGATGCAATAGGATAAGATCGATTAAAATCATGATTGGATAGTGTTGTCGACAAGACCAAATTCGAAAGTGAGACGAATGAAGAATGTAGAAGAATGACTCGATGCTCGCAAATGATAAAAACCAAGTGCAAATCATAGGAGAAATGTTAATGCGACGCAAAAACCTAAAATGAGGCAATGCGCAAATGTTAAAGTATGACTCCGCAAGCGTTGACCATTTTTAGGTGTCTACATTTTGCCCCTCTTTGAGACAATGCGATTTTAAGCGTTGTTTCAAAGAACTTAATGAAAATGCCCCAGACAATGATAATGACATATGAAAATGCCCCAGACAATAACAATGATATATGCATGCCCCCTTGAGGAATTGGCCGGAAACATGCAAAAAAGAGGCCAATTGATCGATAAAAATGATAGGATCGAACGGACTGACAATCGGAGATCGGATGCATGAAGGACAAGCACTTGAAGATGCAAAAGACCGCAACCAACATAAGATGGAGAAGATGCACGTCCATCTATGCAATGACAAAGAGCTATAAATGAGACCAAGAGAGTGAAAATTGCTCATTTGCACTAGCCAAAGAGGAGGATTTGTTGCTCTGGACAAGGACACTTGCAGAGAGATGGCGAAAATTCCAATGGCGGATCACCTTGGAGAACGTGTACGCACATTCAGATGACCGGAGGACGTAGGAGCAGTGGTATGGATCTCAAAAACCCATGTTTTCAATTTCATGACTTTTGATTGCTTGCGGGACATTGCGGGGCCCACAGGAGATGCAGAAACTGACTTCTGCGCTTGTGTAGGGCGAATCCTGCGCTTGTGTAGGGTCTTCTGCGCTTGTGTAGGGAGACACAGGCGCAGGTTCCTGGACACAAGCGCAAGTGTGCATTGGAAACCCTAATTTTGGTTAAAACGGCATGCAAATGCTCTGGAAAGGGGGGACAAGGATAGGATAGGTCAAATGAGATGAAAAACACCCTGATTAGACATGAAAATGAGGAAATGCAACCCATAGGAGCAAACCCTAAAACTGACAAAATTTGCCCCAATTGTGATGTAGAATCGACAGTATCCGTTGATCACACAGGAGAACCGACCGGATTGCTTCATGCTACGACATAGACTCAGGAGCACAGAGAGAGATACCTTAGCAGGACTGGGGATATACTATGTCACATTCATGCCCAAGATTAGGGCAAACACAGGACTGCTTACCGCATTGGCAGAGCGATGGCATTCAGAGACCTCCTCATTCCATCTGGCGACCGGAGAGGCGATGGTGACACTGGAGGATGTATGGCGTATCCTCCGCATTCTGATTCATGGAGAGATGATAGAGTATGACCCAGTGACAGGGAGAGAGGCATTATGCAGATTGTTTGAGTGCGACGCAGATGAGCTAGATATTGTCGAGAGGGAGATTTGCTGGGAGACAATGGCATCAGAGTATGATCGATGATACATGGTGGTAGCCGTGGTGATAGCATGTCTACTGGCAGGAGATAGACAAGGACATGGATTCCCTATTGGATGGGGAAGAGTGCTAGAGCGGATGGCAATAGAGGGGACAGTGTACGCATGGGGACCATGTGTACTGGCTATGCTGTATTTTCAGTTGCATCAGATAGCATATCAGGGAGTGCAGACATTGAGCTGTGGAGTTACACTGCTACAAGTATGGGCATTTGAGCACATAGCCATATGTCGACCGATTACAAAGAGACATGTTGTACCACACCGACCATATGTGTATTGCTATGGTGGAGCACTGAGACAGGGTCCATTTGGATACATATTATACTGGCAACATGAGCTAGACAGACTGAGAGAGTTCATATGGAGGCCATATCATGATTGTCCGAGATGGTCAGATGATAGTGATGAGCTACCCTATTGTAGATAGGAGAGGTACCTGATTGGGCGACCAGTGAATTGGCAGAGAGTGATTGAGATGTACCTGCCAGAGAGAGTCAGACGACAGTTTGGAGAGAGGCAGGATGTACCTAGGAGGACTGCATGCTTTGCCCGATCTCACAGAGAGACGAGTCAGTGGGGGAGTATGATTCAGCCACACATAGCATATGCCGACTTTGCAGAGCTACAACAGAGACAGTGGGATTGGAGGTCAGATGTGGTGGATGCTGGGATGACAAAGGAGTATGATAGATGGTTTGCACAACGACGACCGGTGCCATTGACAGATCCGGATATTCCAGTACCGAGGCGACAGGAAGACTTCCCACTCACAGGAGAGGAGGGAGATGATGAGGACGAGGAGGATGAGGACAGGGATGAGGACGGAGATGAGGATGAGGATAGAGATGAGGAAGACGGGGACGAGGATGATGAGGAGCAGAGGATGAGCCAGATTCAGGTGAGCATGAGGCATTACAGGACATACCCATAGAGCCAGAGACAGCTAGGACAGAGGAGATGGAGATATTTAGGGCTACCATAGCGAGTCAACAGGACTATATTGCAACATTGGAGAGACAAAATGCCAGCTTGAGGACAGAACGAGATACAGCAATAGCTCAGGCACAACGAGAGGGACAGAGAGTCACTGAGTTCATTGGGTCGATTAGGGATGCCAGTGCACGGGAGATGGCACAGATGCTGGTAGAGACCGGAGAGGAGAGACTATATTGGAGGACACTATATGAGAGTGCAGTTCCACCGGAGCGGAGAGCACCTTCATACCGGGCACGATTGAGGACAGAGAGCAGGTCACGCTCTCGGAGGTCATTGAGCAGCATGGGGGTGAGTGGACCTATGAGACCACCACAGCCAGGACCAGGAGGGACATCATCCACGAGACATGGCAGGGATGAGGAGGATAGAGGGAGCACCCAGTGACAGAGGCACGGGCTCCTTATGACAGATAGTGGACATTATGTAGTTTGACATGTTGTAGTCAGCCTACGGGCCATACTTAGGACAGATAGTCCAAATTTGTACTCCAATATTATTTTGACATATGATATGATATGCATCGATATGATGGGATGCAATGTGTTATGATTTGTAGTTATTTTGCTATGTATGGATGACTTATGTACTTGTTTATGAACATGTATGGATGTATTTTTATGTATTTTTGATGTATTTATGAAATGAAATGGATAAAATGCTTGATGTAATATGTGATGGAATGCAAATGTACTAACCAAATGGATGCAGGATGTAGCATATGTTTGGGGAAATCGGAGCACTAGACCGAACTGACTATCCGGACTGACAGAAGAAATGTTAGTAAGAAGAAATGAGACAGGGAAGAGTTAGAGACGAAGAAAAACTTGCTTTCAGTAATGCCCTTTGTAGGTGAGAACCTTTATTTTTATGTAGCAAAATGGATGCGTAGCATCATGGCATTGAAGGCCAGAGCTGAAATGCAACCCTTTTTGCAAAAGACACACACATCATAGACAAACGACAATCATAAAAAAGAAAAGGACCATGAGCCATCCCAGTCACTCTAAATCACTTAGTGACATCATCGAGCAACATAGGAACATGATCGAAGCCAAAGATAAATCAGTAAAAAGATAAGATGCACAAATTCAAATCAAACAAACATCTTGATCTTCATTGTCAAAAGTTGAAAGTGTGGATATGACGATCATGTTGTCTGGTTTCAGGACATGTGGTACCCCGTCTAAGACAGGACATAGTCTAGTTTCGAGTATACCACACCCTGTATAAGACCCATGATAGTAGAGACAAGAACAAATGATTTTGAGGTAACGTTCGATTGATAGGACAAGTGCGATTAGTTTGAATGTCTGGTTTGAGTAACAAGTTCATCTGTTAATGCGTGATTTCATTAAAGCACAATGTTCGATTGATTGCGAGGTATTGGATGGATGCTCAGTGATCTGTCTATGCACCAAGGGATCCTTTATTGCAAAATGCTTGTTTTTTGGATTTTAATGTTTTGAAAATGTTTTTGTGTTCATTTTTTTCAGGACGTTTTATGATTTTTAGGGATTTTCAATTTGTTGATTTTTAGATACTTTTTTTTTTTTTTCAGGACTTTATTCGAATTTTTTTTTTTTTTACGAGATTTTTTTCAGGACATTTTTCAATTTTTGTTTTGAGATTTTTTCAGGACATTTTTCAATTTTTTATGATTTTTTCAGGACATTTTTCAATTTTTTTTTTAATTTTTTCAGGACATTTTTCAAATTTTTAGGATTATTTCAGGACATTTTTCAATTTTTTAGGATTATTTCAGGACATTTTTCAATTTTTTAGGATTATTTCAGGACATTTTTCAGGACATTTTTCAATTTTTTAATGATTTTTTCAGGACATTATTGGATTCAAAATTTCCAGTGATTGATCATGACAAGGGGAAGGCACCCAATGCGCAGCTAAAAGACACATAGACCTAGGACCAAAACATATGGACAAGAAACTGGAGTAGGCAAGACAGTGATGTTGACCAATAACAGGCCTGGAACTGAACATTGGGTCAAGACAAAGATAGGCATGATAAACCAGCCGAGAGAAAGTATAGCTAAAAGTCATGATAGATGGCGGAGCAATGATCTCATTACTCATGGTGCCTGATTGCCAGGTTTTCACCATGGTACTTGCCCAAAGCGCCTGTTTGCCAGGTTTTCACTAGAGGGCGAATCATTTTTTTCTCTTTACTTTTTTTTTTTTTTTGCTCTTGTTTCTTTTTTCTCTTTTTTCATTTTTTTGTATTTTTCATTTTTTTGTATTTTTTTTTGTATTTTTTCAGGATCATATTTGAATAAGTACTGATAGAGAATTATGCCCAGTACTTGCGAAGATGCATGCTATTGATAGGATCGGACAAAGGTTCACCTTCTGGGGTAGCAAGCTGATATGCCCCCGAGCCATATGCTGTAGTTACTATGAAAGGACCAACCCAATTAGGTTCAAATTTACCTTTGATGATGTCAGTAGACTGTGCATTCTTAGGGTTTGCCTTTAAAACCAAGTCTCCCACTTCGAAGTGTCACCCTTTGACTTTCTTATTATAAGAGCGACAGAGACGGTTTTGATATGCTTGCAAATGTGTCAGAGCTGTCTGACGCTTTTCATCTAACATCTCAAGCTGATGCAGCCGAGAGACTCTGTGTGTCTCATCATCAATCAGGTGTTGCAAGGAAACCCACAAGGAAGGAATCTCGACTTCCAAAGGTAAAATGGCTTCCGCACCATACACCAAGGAATAAGGTGTTGCGCCAGTAGGTGTGCAGATAGAAGTGCGATAGGCCCATAGTGCTGGATTTAACTATACATGCCAATCTCGACCAGCGTCATTGACAACTTTCTTCAGGATCTTGATAATGGTTTTATTTGATGCTTCAGCTTGCCCATTACCTTGTGGATAATATGGACTGGAAAAACGATGTTGAATATGAAACTTGTCACAGAGTTCTTTGACATCTTTATTCTTAAAAGGTCGACCATTATCTGTAACTATGGCAAGGGGTACCCCATATCTGCATATGATATAGTTCAGCAAGAATTTTGAAATTTGGACACCAGTGATATAAGTCATGGGGATAGCCTCGATCCATTTGGTAAAATATTCTGTAGCTGTAATAATGAACTTGTGTCCATTTGCAGATGTTGGGTGAATCTTGCCGATAAGATCCAATCCCCACTGAGAAAAGGGCCATGGAGATATGACAGAATGAAGCTCTTGGGCTGGTGCATGAATATAATTTCCATGGATCTGGCACTTGTAACACTTTTTAACAAAATCATGAACATCTTTTTCCAAAGTGGGCCAGTAATACCCAGCACGAATCAACTTTTTGGCTAAGCTAAGACCATTGAAATGGCCCCCACATATACCATCATGAACCTCGTGTAAAGCCATTTGTGCTTCGTCAGAATCCAAACACCTGAGGAGGGTATGGTCAAAGGAACGGCGGTAAAGGGTGTCGGCAATGATGACATACTTGGCTGTTTGTCGGATAAAGGCTCGGTGTTGGTTCGCGGAAAGGTTAGGTGGTAAGGTCTGGGATTTCAAATATTGATATACGTCATTGTACCATGGGGAGTTGGGACCAACAAGAACGCACATCACATCAGCTGTCAGAATGTCAAAAGAGGGGACCAGCAATTATTCGACCAAGAATTCACACTTGTCCATATTATGAGGCATATTCAACATGGAAGCGATTGTAGCCATTGCATCTGCCGACTTGTTTTGCATTCTTAGCACTTGACTAAAATGGATAGCTATGAATTTTGTCTTGAAGAAATCTACCATGTGCTTATAGGGAATAAGCTTTTCATCTTTTGTTTCGTAGTCATCATTCACTTGTCGGATGACTAATTGAGAATCTCCATAGACTTGCAAATGCTTGACATTCCAGTGGACTGCTACTCGGAGTCCTGTAACCAGTGCTTCATACTCTACAATGTTATTGGTGCAGGGGAAAGTTATTCTGTAAGACTTTGGAATAGCATCACCTTGAGGGGTGACAAACAAGATTCCTGCTCCGGACCCAAACTTGGTATGGGACCCATCAAAGTATAACTTCCATTCAGTAGATGATGTGAAAGCAAAGACAGATTCATCTGGAAAATTGGTCAACATGGGATGATCATCAGAAATAGGAGCCTCTGCAAGTTGATCTACTATGACTTGTCCTTTTATGGCCTTTCACTCCATGTACTCAATGTCAAATTCACTGAGAATCATGACCCATTTTGCTAGGCGACCCGTCAAAGCTGCTCGGCTAAGCAAATATTTTAAGGGATCAATTTTTGCAACCAACAATGTTTGGTGGCTTAGCATATAATGCCAGAGCTTTTGTGTTGCAAATACCACTGCTAAGCATGCCCTCTCAATAGTTGAATAATTTAATTCATAACCAACCAGTGTCCGACTGATATAGTAAATAGCTCTTTCTTTGCCATTCTCGTCTTGTTAAGCCAAGAGAACTCCTAATGCTATTTCAGTTGCAGAGATATACAATAAAAAGGGCTTTCCTTCTATAGGAGGCATTAGAATAGGCGGTGATAGCAAATAGTCTTTGAGAGCTTGAAAAGCTGATTGACATTGCTCAGTCCATTTAAAAGCAACACCTTTGTGTAGTAGATGTTGGAATGGGTGACATTTGTCTGCCAACTGAGCTATGAAGCGACGAATTGACTAGAGCTTTCCTTGCAGACTTCTTAATTGCCGGAGATTTGAAGATGGAGGCATATCCATTATTGCTTTGACCTTGGCGGGGTCGACCTCAATGCCTTGGTGAGAAACAATGTATCCGAGTAATTTGCCAGCTGTAACACCAAAGACACACTTTTTTGGATTGAGCCTGAGTTTGTAGGTCTCCATTCTATCAAAGATTGGGCCCAAGATGGCTAGATGACTATCTCTGGTAACAGATTTACATAACAAGTCATCAACATAATCCTCCATCAAAGTATGCATGAAATCATGAAAAATTGTCGTCATTGCTCTTTGATATGTTGCACCTGCATTTTTGAGACCGAAGGGCATCACATTCCAGCAATAGGTGCCCCAAGCACAGGTGAATGCGGTCTTATGTTGATCTTCAGGAGCAATGCGAATTTGGTTATAGCCGGAGAAACCATCCATTAATGAAAGCATCTCATATCCAGCCGTCATGTCCACTATGATGTCTATGTTTGGTAATGGAAAATCATCTTTAGGGCATGCTTTATTGAGATCCCTAAAATCTGTGCAGATTCTGATGCCCCCAGTTACTTTGCTAACTGGCACTAAATTTGAAATCCAGTCTGCATAATCAATGGGTCTGATGAAGCCCACATCTAGCAATTTTTTTTAATTCCACTTTGACCAGAAGAGCCACCTGAGGATGCATCTTTCTAAGTTTCTGTTTGACAGGCTTGGCATCCGCTTTTAGTGGCAAATGATGAAGAACCAATTCTGGATCAAGGCCAGGCATATCTACATAGGACCATGCAAAGCTAATCTTCTTCTCAAGAAAGAAATTGACAAAATCTATTTTTTCCTATTGTGAGAGGGAAGCAGCAAAATGAATGACCTTAGGGTTGTCAGGTGTACCCAAATTGATTTCCTTAGTCATCTCCACAAGCAGTGTTGATTTATCTTGAATTGATAGGGGTACGTCCACTCTTCCACCTTTGGGCGCCTCAGAAAGGTTTTCACCCATAGGTACGTCTTTTATTTTTACTTTTGTATGATCAGAGAGTGCCTTACGGTTTTCACTCAAAGATCTATTATTTTGATTTTTTTCTTTTTCTTTTTCTTTTTTATGACTGGAAGAGGGAGTTGACTCCCCAAAATATGTTGTGGAATCTAGGTCAATAGCAAAGCCTGCCTTATGATCGCCTTGTGGTATGCCTTCCCGTAGTCCCAGGAATTCTGCAATTGCTTCGTCATTTTGAAAACAGTCCAATGTGAGTGGTTCTTGTTGGTCATGTTGGATAAGCTGGGGATAAATGAGGGGCATGTCATCATCGATTGTAAGGATAGAGAGGGCTGATATGGTAAAAATGTGAACATATATGGTGTCACTATCCGAACTACTTGTATCGGATTCGGAGCTTGGATCCCAAAATGACTCTATCCAAGCATGAGGACATGTTTTAGGAAGAGGGGTTATTTCATGTTTGTCTTCCATAGGCAAATTATCAGGGTCAATGAAGATATTGTCAAGGGCATAGGAGCTAGAAGAAAAAGAACTCCACTCCCATTCATTAGAATCAGTCTCGGGTCGGGTATCCTCAGGTGTTATTTCATCGTCAGAATCACGCCCTTTTTGACACGTGGACATTTTGGTAGATGTGGATCCAATTCATAATGGTACAAAACCTAACCCTAAAGTTGGGGGTCACCTCTTGGGTATGACAGGTTCGAGCCTTCCATTGTTGTTCAGGCCTAAGCCAGTGCAGCCATCATATCCTTTCTTCTGCAGCATAGTAAATCCTTTGCCATATCATTCCACTAGCAATCTAACAGGTGGGGTCTCAATTGGATCTTTATAAATCCAATCTATGACATCGTCATCTACAGTTTCCTTGTCAAGTTCTCCCCATCTTGTAAATGTAGTAGGAGGCTGATATTGAATAATGACCTTAGGTTCCTTTTGCAATAAATGCGGTTTGCCATATGATTTTGGAGATATTGGCAAATTCCTGATGAGGAATGTTTGATCCATTGAATATTCTCCACACCCTTGGTCTTGTATCTTCAATTTACCTTTGACAGCCTCTAACAATTGATTGGGATCCACATAGCTATGTGATTTGGCCTCTCTATTGACTGGGACCTGCCGCTGAGGGGTATCCTTTAGAGTAGCACAAAATTGAAATGGATTAGGATCTCTAGGAATTGTTATCTCAGTTCCATTGTAAGGATATTTTAGACATTGATGATAGGTGGATGGAACTGCTTTCATTGCATGAATCCATGGATGACCAAGGATCATATTATAAGGGAGATCAAGGTCGAGGACTTGCAGGAAAGTGTTTTCTGTCACTGGACCAACTCTGATAGGCAATGTAATTATCCCTTTGGATGGGCGCTCAACATCATCATATGCTTTGATTGTTATTCTTTTAGACATTGATGCTTCTAAAAGAATAACAATCAAGGTGTACATAGATACAGATTGGGCAGGAAATGTTGATAATTGGTAATTGGTAATTGGTAATTGATAATCAGGCTATCGAATCTAAGCTTCTAGTACTCTTGATCAAGAATCCTATCTACTTGCTTTCAATTGTGTGTGCACTTGTAGGTGAGATCCACAACCAAACCGTTTGAAGAGGAAAGAAGAACAATGGAGCCGCATGGAAGGAGCATTCAAATCGTCATCTGGTTTGCATAATATTTAGTTTTGTATGCTTTGTTTTCATGTCTCTATTGAATGTGTCTTAGGATAGATTCATTGC
The DNA here is from genome assembly GCF_030272615.1 of Cryptomeria japonica. Taxonomy (NCBI): domain Eukaryota; kingdom Viridiplantae; phylum Streptophyta; class Pinopsida; order Cupressales; family Cupressaceae; genus Cryptomeria; species Cryptomeria japonica. The sequence goes on from NC_081406.1 coordinate 56,448,304, forward strand.
AATGAATGCACTTGTGATTGATGATTATGTTTATCTTGTCTTGTGATGATCTCCTATTTCTATGCTACAGGTACAACCCCTAGCTGACTTCTAAGATACTCAAAAGTAATCTTAGGCAGAGGTTTAGTAAAGATATCTACAAGTTGTTCCTTTGTAGAAACATGCTCCAAGATCACATCTTTGCTCTGTACTTTTTCCCTTAAGAAATGATACTTCAATTCACTATGCTTGATTCATGCATGAAAAATAGGGTCCTTGGAAATATTTATGGCACTTTTATTATGATATAAAATTTTTAGAGGTTCTGAAAGCTTCATCTTAAAACCTTCCAAAATGTGCCTCATCTAGATAGCCTAAGTACAATTCATGTAAGTTGTAACATACTCAGCTTCAATAGTAGATTGTGAAGTACAACTCTGCTTCTTACTATTCCATGAAACAAGTCTTCCTCCAAGAAAAAATGCTCCACCGGTTGTGATTTTTCGGTCATCAACATTTCCTGCCCAATCTATATCTGTGTACACCTTCAAGTCAAAATTTCCTCCATATGGATACCATAATCCATAGTCAACAGTACCTTTCAAATATCTAAAAATTCTCTTGGTTTCTATCAGATGTGTTTCCTTAGGATTCTTCTAGAATCTAGCAACTATACCAACTGCATGAGCTATGTCCGGTCTACTGTGAACAACATAGTGCAGTTTTCCAATCATTGACCTATATTCCTTCTCATCAACAAATGTGGATTCAAATTCCTTAGACAACTTACAACCTATAACCATTAGTGTCCCAACTGGTTTACAGTCACTCATGCCAAATTTCTTCAAGACCTCTTTCACATACTTAGACTGTGTGATGAAAATACCATTCTTCATTTGCTATATTTGCAAGCGTATAAATTTTTTTATTTCTCCCACTAAAGACATTTCAAAATCATTTTTCATTTCATCTGCAAAACTATTTCTCATGTCATCATTACCTCCAAATATGATATCATCTACAAATACTTTGCTGACCAGTATTTTATCTCCTTCAGATTTGAGATATATGTTACTATCATCACTAGTTCTCAGAAAGCCTATCTTCATCGGATGTTTATGAAGCCTTTCATACCATGCTCTCAGTGACTACTTTAATCCATATAAATCCTTATGCAATCTACATACCATGTCTTTCTCATCAGTGAAAGCATAACCATCTAGTTGCTCAATGTATACTTCTTCTTCTAGTATCCCATTCAAAAATGTTGAATTAACATCCATCTGCTATACCTTGAATTTGTTGTGTGCTGCAAATGCAAGTAAGGTTCTCAGACCTTCTAGTCTTGCCACTGGTGCAAAAGTCTCACCATAATCTTCTCCTTCCTCTTGTGCATAACCTTTGCAAACCAACCTAGATTTATTGCGAACTACAACACCATCTTCATTCAACTTGTTCCTGAATACCCACTTAGTACTGTGTGGGGGAAAAAGCGAGACTAGGTTATCATGCCCTAATCATACCTCTTGTCACACATTACGGAATACGAAAGAGCCTAGAGGTATCGCACAATTGGCTACTTCTTTTTTTGAAAGAGAGAGCCATGAGCTACCTATTAGGATTTCTATTCCTTCGTTGTATTTGAAAGGTAAGATTATGCAAGTCCAATTCCTAACCCTAAAATGCAAGTATGAACTAACAAGAAGATTGCAGAATTGAACTTAAACAATGGAAAGCTGTAAACACAAGGATAAAACAAGAATGCAAATGCGTACCCGGAGTCAAAATCGGATTGAAAATGTTTGGGACGGGGGCGAGAGCGCCACTATCCTGATTCTGTCCTGAAAACTGCACCAGAAACTATTGTTTTGCACTCTGGAACACGGTCGGAAACTGTCGGAAATGTTATCTGTCCGGAGGACCAGGGTGCCCAGCGCCTCTGTCCTAGGGACCAGGGCACCCAGCGCCCCTGTCCTGGTAGGACCAAGGTGCCCAGCGCCCCTATCCCAGTCTTTTGCTCTGCAATTTGATGCAGAGTGTTGTCTCGACCTGTTCTCTTTGGATCTGTATCCTGCGGCGTCGTCCGAGTCCCGAAACCTGCATTGATATCTGAAAAAGGGTGTATGGGTGGCTATATAGGGTTTTGCCTTAGTCAAACCCCCACTTCGGTGATTTCCACCTCCACGAATAGCCAAGTTGTTTTTGTAAAATGTTTTGTGTGTGCAGACCTAGTGTGTGTGCAAGGTCCTAAAATGCAAGAAAGCAAACTAGAGCAACCTAGAAAGTAAACCCTAATTGCTTGTAAATGATAATGTAAATGCTCTAAATCAAGATGCAAAGTGATCTAAAGCATGAATGAAGGATATATTGAAGCTTATGCAAAGACATGAAAACAACATGAAATCATACCCCACCCCCAAGGGAGAGGTACAAGCCAATCTTCAGTCGGTAATCTCCTATTGTTCTTCAATGTCTTCCAAGCCCTAAATGGATGAATGGATTTGATAAATGCTTGATAGAGGGATGTTGAAAGTTGTTGAAGTCTTCAAAGATCTACTCTTTCGCCGCATATGAGGTTCCTGAAAAAAAAAATCGGATCCCTTCAAATGAAGAAAGAGAGCTCTTATGTATGAAACCCTAGGTCATAATTTCATCTTTTGGCTGACCTAGAGATTGAATAGCCTACCAATTTCTTGGGGTTAAGCTTTATTTTATGATTGGATCGTGCTCCTAAAATTTCGGGAAAAATGTCGGGGACCGTGTGCACTCCGGGCGCCACGGTCCTGACAACTTTTCACCAAATTTTCAGGGCCGTCAGATATGATGATTTTAGAGAGAATCCCGAAGTTATAGGTGATTTTGAGATGTTTTGACCCCCGAAATCAAGCCCCCAAGTTCGAAATAGGACTTAATTAGGGTTTTTGATTAGATGATGTATTGGAGGAATAACATGAAAAGGGGCACACTTTAATGAAAGGGCCCGACTTTATGATGTGAAGGATGATGAAATAGGACCTTAGACCTAATTAATTTGATTAATTAAGTGCTAAAGGAGCAATGCAATGCAAAATGTAAAATGCACTAAGGCGGGTGCTAAACTAGGTGTGAAATTGTACCACCCTAGCAAGTGCGTGCAATTTATGACGCTACAAGTACCTATCACATTTTTATTTACTGGTCGGGGTACTAGGGTCAATTTGTTGTTCTTCTAAATTTGATCTAAATCCTCCTCCATAGCTTTAACCCAATGGTCATCACTAAATGCTTCCTTAGCAGTTCTTGGTTCAATAGTGGAGATCATGTAAGAATTCTCTCTGATTCTTCTTCTGGTTAGTACTCTAGCATCCTTATCCCCAATAATCTATTCAGGATTGTGATTTAGTCTCACATATCTTGGAATAGCATGATCATTATCTTTAGGTTCAACTTCTTTATTATCATCATCTTCTTCTGAATTTATCTATTCCAGTTGAACTGGTACATCAGTATTTGCTTTGCCAGTTTCAGATTTCATAGTTTCTAGTCCCAAAAACAAAATGCAAGGATCTTCATCCTTTTTCTCCAAACTGGTTTCCCCTAAGACTTCAGGATATTCATCCACTTGAACATCAGCACTCTCAATAATTTGTTGTGTCTGGTTGTTAAAACATTTGTAGGCCTTACTCTTGGTAGAATAGCCAAGAAATATACCTTCATCACTTTTAGCTTCAAATTTGCTAATATAATCACCTCTCTTAATAAAAAAATTTCTTCCAAATATCTTGAAATAACTAACATCGAGTGATCTTCCATACCAATATTCATAAGGAGTCTTGTCCTTACCTCTTTTTACCAAAATCCGGTTCATAGTGTAGACAGTTGTGATGACATGTGAGGCCTCACCTCGACTCAGTCTGACATTCAGTGGATTTTATATTTAGACTATTATGGATACTTTATTTTGATGCATTTTGAGACTTAGAACTTACATGATTTCAGGATTTGGATAACATTGCTATGATTTGATGATTTTACTTATATGCTTTTGTGATAGAACACTACATGATTGCTAGATAAGATGATATTGCAATGATAGATGTCATTATTTAAATTGCAGGATTTTTCTATGATAATAGAACTATGATGTATGGTTAAGTTTATGTGAATTGGGATGAAATTGTTTATGAGAACTTTGCTTGATAAAAGATGTATTTAATCTGTGCTGATGAAAATTGTATGCAAGTGATGATGTGTATGGTTATTCCTTTGAATTATATTATATGCGGATATTTGAAAGTACTAATGTGTTAAATGAGATGCGCAGGAAATTTACCATGTGACCATGGAAATTACGGAGAACCAAACCTAGACTTATGTATGTTCGTAAGCCAGGGTTTGTCTATTTGGAGAGACAACACCCCGTTTGTGTTGTATTTTATTCGTAACAGTATATGTTGCATGAGTGTTAAGTGTTATTTAAATTTAAAGTGTAAAAACCACAAGAGACAATTTCATGTTTTATTTTGTAAAAGTGTTTTATTTGTGTCACTTGACACATGTGTGGATTTAAATTTAAAATGTTTTAATTGGTCTCTTGGTGAGAAAGTGTTTAATTATAGTTCTTCTTAAATAAAATAATGTGTTGTCATAAATACTTTGGGAATATAATATTTGGGGTGGTCAACATATGGTTGACCCGAAAATAAACTTCAGAGGGGTTTAAAATGGGTTAAATGAACACCTAGGGGTAGTTTAATAGGGTTTCCTAAAGCCCATAAGGTATACCTAGGGGTTAGGGGTATTTTTAGGCAAGTTTCTACTTTTTAATGATCTTTTTAACGCTTTAAAAATTGGCTTTTTTGAGTTGTGCGAAAATTGAAGATTAGAAGTTTAAATCTAATTAAGATTTTTCCTTTTGGGATGAGAGTCTTTTGCATTCTTCTTTTCTTTCCTTTTTGGTTTTTAGAAACTTGTGAGAACTCAGAGAATGAGCTTCTTAAGCAAGATTTCTGGGAATTGAAGGGTAATCACCCACTCTCCATTTTTGGAGACAAGAGAAATTTTGAAAAGAAAATAATAGGATGGAATAGAAAAAAATTGACTAAGGGTAGAAGGAAAAAGATTCGTGGATTGGGAAGCTCTTCCTCAAATATCATAATACCTTTGGGCAGATTAAGGTTGGTTTCAATTATTCATTATAATGTCTTCTGCTTGCTTATGTCTGGAAGTATGTTGGTGTAAGAAATCTGTGTTCTTGAATGTTTCTTATGAAATTCATTTGGTATATTTTGCATTATGTTTTGTTTGTGTTTTGGGAGTCTTCTCAAGACCTCTTACTCTTGGGAGAGAAGAGGATCTTGAGGGTGGTAGCAGTGACAACCCTCGAGTGAGAGACTCTCTTTTGAGAGCGATCACAAGGGATCTTTGTGTGACCCTTGCTGCATGGCCTGTTTGTGCAATGGGGGTCATAAGGAGGGAAATAAGGCTAGAATGCCTTTGGGGGGCATAAGGAATAAGGGGTTGAGATTCTTGATATATTTATTGTGCCATGAGGTGGCTTCTTGTTTATTTCATACTTGCAGTTCTCCTCAGGGTATTGGTCCACTACCACCCTTTGAAAAGATCATCACCAAAGTGTGGTGCTGTGAAGCCAAGTTGGGAGTGTGTCTGATAATCTGTATGCATTTGCCTTCTATGTGTTTGCCTGTATGTTACCCGTCTAGGAATTGGTTCTCCGAGCTCGGGGGTGGCTACCAGTTAGCCTAGGTTGGGAGGTGAGCACTCTGTGGTCATATTTGTGTTTTTCTATTATGCAGGAAAGTCAGAAGAAGTGGATAGGAATCCATGAAAAGATACAGAAGATTATTGTTGAAGATACTTAAATCCATTTGCAAATATTTGTTTTAATTTGATTCAGAAGTATGCCCTCATTCATAGAAATGAGAGGCAAGTTGTAATTCTTGAAAATAGACTTGAGGTTTATTGTTGTAGCTAAACAAAGAAACATCCTGTAAAATTTGCAGAATATCTTGGGTTGTAAAAAAAAGCTTGTTTTATTTCTACTTCTGTTTGTGTTTCAGAAAAAGAAAAGCCTCCTTGAGTTGCATGCAAAAGCTTCTTTTGTGTTATGGAAAAAAATTAGTTTTCAAATAAATTTTATCTATATTCTACTTGTTGAAAAGTATGAGTTATTTTGCTGAAGAATTCTAAGTATTTAAAAAGAATAAGGGTATTTTAAGTAATTGATTTATTTGTGAAAAAAAATCAATGAATGTGTTTTATTCAGAATAGTATGATGTATTTTAAGAAAAAAAATGTGTTAGAATAAAAGTTTAGCAAAAGATCTACTTCTATTTCTTTTATCAGCAATTAGAATAAATAAATAAAAGAGCCTAAGTTATATATCAAATATATATATATATATATATATATATATATATATATATATATATATATATATATATAT